>NC_092757.1:63000635-63348135 GCF_047496795.1 Chiloscyllium punctatum | reverse complement strand
TTTTTTGTAATTATCTCTCTGCCTCAATTAATCAGGCTGTAAGTCATCTCTTCACTCGTTACTCAGCTGTTAACACTGACCTTAAATTTACCTGGACTATCTCTGACACCTCGCTCCCCTTCCTGGACCTCTCCATCTCCATTAGTGACGACCGACTTGACACTGACATTTTTTACAAACCCACCGACTCCCATAGCTACCTGGATTACACCTCTTCCCACCCTATCTCTTGCAAAAATGCCATCCTGTATTCCCAATTTCTCCGCCTCTGCCGTATCTGCTCCCAGGAGGACAAGTTCCACCATAGGACACACCAGATGGCCTCCTTCTTTAGAGACCGCAATTTCCCTTCCCACGTGGTTAAAGATGCCCTCCAACGCATCTCGTCCCACATCCCGCACCTCCGCCCTCAGACCCCACCCCTCCAACCGTAACAAGGACAGAACGTCCCTGGTGCTCACCTCCCACCCTACAAACCTTCGCATCAACCAAATCATGCACCGACATTTCCGCCACCTCCAAAAAGACCCCACCACCAGGGATATATTTCCCTCCCCACCCCTTTCCGCCTTCCGCAAAGACCGTTCCCTCCGTGACTACCTGGTCAGGTCCACACCCCCCTACGACCCACCCTCCCATTCTGACACTTTCCCCTGCCACCGCAGGAACTGTAAAACCTGTGCCCACACCTCCTCCCTCACCTCTATCCAAGGCCCTAAAGGATCCTTCCACATCCATTAAAGTTTCACCTGCACATCCACCAATATCATTTATTATATCCGTTGCTCCCGATGTGGCCTCCTCTACATTGGGGAGACTGGGCGCCTCCTAGCAGAGCGCTTTAGGGAACATCTCCGAGACACCCGCACCAATCAACCAAACCACCCCATGGCCCAACATTTCAACTCCCCCTCCCACTCTGCCGAGGACATGGAGGTCCTGGGCCTCCTTCACCGCTGCTCCCTCACCACCAGACGCCTGGAGGAAGAACGCCTCATCTTCCGCCTCGGAACACTTCAACCCCAGGGCATCAATGTGGACTTCAACAGCTTCCTCATTTCCCCTTCACCCACCTCATCCTAGTTTCAAACTTCCAGCTCAGTTACTGTCTCCTTGACTTGTCCGACCTGCCTATCTTCTTTTCCACCTATCCACTCCACCCTCTCCTCCTTGACCTATCACCTTCATCTCCTCCCCCACTCACCCATTGTACTCTATGCTACTCTCTCCCCACCCCCACCCTCCTCTAGCTTATCTCTCCATGCTTCAGACTCACTGCCTTTATTCCTGATGAAGGGCTTTTGCCCGAAACGTCGATTTCGCTGCTCGTTGGATGCTGCCTGAACTGCTGTGCTCTTCCAGCACCACTAATCCAGTATTTGGTTTTCAGCATCTGCAGTCATTGTTTTTACTTTACTCACACTGTCTGACATTCTTGATCACCTGCAGTGACCTATCATTCAGTCTGTCAACATTCCACACACCATTTGTACAATCTTTTGATCGTTCTGTTTATCGCGTCTGTGCTTGGGTGCTCTCTTTACTTCACCTGATGAAGGAGCAGCATTCCAAAAGCTTGTGATTTCAAATAAAACTGTTGGATTATAACCGGGTGTCATGTGACTCTTGAACTTGTCCACCCCAGTCAAACTGTGGCACCTCTACTTCATTAGCCAGGGCATTGAATATAGGAGTGTGAAGTCACAGAATCCCTACAGTGTGGAAACAGGACAGCCAGCCCAACGAAGAGTATCCCACCCAGACCCATTTCTCTACTCTATTACACTGCATTACCCCCAACTAATGCACCTAACCTAAAACTTCCTGAACGCTACAGTCAATTTAGCATGGCAAATTCACCTAACTTGCACATCTTTGGACTGTTACAATTTTATAAAACATTGATTAGGCCACTGATGGAATATTGTGTGCAGTTTTGGTTGCCACCCTATCAGAAGGACGTGATGCATTATAGAGGTTGCACTGGAGATTCATCAGGATGTTGCCTGGGTTGGAAAGTCTCAGTTATGAGGAGAGACTGGATAGGCTGGGTTTGTTTTCCTTAGAACAGGGGAGACGAAGGGGGGAGTCTGATTGAGGGAAATAGAATTATGAGGCATACACAAGATAGACTATGAGAATCTTTGCCCAAGGCAGATATATCTAAGACCAGAAGGCATAAGTTGAAGGTGAGGAGTAAGTGGTTTAAGGAGATTTGAGGAAAGAAGTTTTCAGCCAGAGGGTGGTGGAAATGTGAAACATACTGGCTGAGAGGATGGTGGAGGCAGGTATTCTCACAACATTAAAGAAGCATCTATAGGAGTATTTAAAATGCCAGGGCATAATAAGCTACAGACCACATGCAGGTAAATGGGATTGGTATAGTTTGGCATTTGTTGATCAGCACGGACACAGTGGGCCAAACAGTCTGTTTCTATGCTACATGATTTTATGACTCTATAAATACAAGTACTTACTACCCTCTTGTTAAAATACTAAGCAATGCACAAAAGCTGGCAGTCTCCAAATATGTGAGAAAAGTACTAAGAAAATTATGCTATGAGACAGAAATTGCATCCTATGTCAATGCATGAGATGCAAATAGGCAGGTACATGAAAGTCAAAGATGTCCATGATCTCCAAAGTGAAGACCTGTGGGGGCTGAAGTAGGTTTGGAAGCAGTCTAACATCAACAAAGATAATGTGCTATGGCATGTAGCTTGCTGATGCCAGTGAAACTGAAGGGTGGAGGACATTGGAGAATTGCTGTCTTTGGAGAATTCAAGGGCATATTAATGAAGGGACCTGGCAACAGAGGCCCATAGAAGTAAGCAATGAACTGCATTCATCAGAGAACCAATTGACTTTCAAATAAGGAATGGCTGACATCTAGTTTCTCAAAACAGGATGGGAGAATTGCAAGCTGCATATAAATTGAGAGATTTGTTAATAATGAGAAGTAAATGCATGCAAATAACATAATCGCTGCTTATTAGCAAGATTCATAACACACCACTGAAACTTTTAGGTGGAAAATTGGAAGTCTTCTCTCAATGTCAAAATTCATATTTTTTTCCAATCTTCCCATATTTTCCCACGTATCTGACCATTATCTTCATTACTTAATGACCAAAAATAAATTCCACCTGTAGTTCCAAGTCAGAATGGTGTGTGCCTTAGAGAGGATCTTGCAGGTGGTAATATTCTGAAGCATCTTCTACCCTTGTCTTTCTAGGGGCAGGTGTCACAGGATCAGAGGGTACTGAAGAAGCAGACTTCATGAGTTGCTGCAATCAATCTTGTATATGGTATTTTCGTTTACCACTCTGCATCACTCGTGTTTAAAGTGGTGAATGGGGTTCCGATCAAGTGGGCTGCTTTGCCCAGAGCGTGTTCATATTTCTGGGATGTTGCTACAGTTGCACTCATAGACAAGTGGAGATTGCTCCATCACACTTTTAACTTGGGCCTTGTACTGTGATCAGGATTTGAGTCATCACGACGTGGTTTCTTGCCACAGAATTCCTAGTCTCTGACCTGAGTCTTGTAACCATAGCACTTTTTGGCTGGGCCAGCTCAGTTTTTAGACAACTTTAACCCTCAGGAAATTGATAATGGGGAATTCAGCGTACCAGTAAATGTTAAGGAATTGAGTCTTTCTGCTTGGAGACAATCAATAACTGTCACTTTTTGCAGCATAAATGTCACTTGCCACCAAATCTAAACTTGGCTATAAATGGACAGGATTGCTTTAGTATCTTAACATTGTTGTCTAATTATTGCACAATCACACTTCTGATCTTTTGATGGAGGAAAGGTCACTAATGAAGTGTCTGAAAATGGCTAGGAAACTAGCTTGAGAAACTCTTGAGCCCCAAGACCTAGGTTCAATTTCCACTTGCTCCAGAGTAGTCTGATACCATCTCAGAACAGGTTGATTAGAAAATACCTGTCCTGAGAAACCTCTGCAGTGATGTCCAAGACTGAGATGATTGAAGGGCTTATGCCCGAAAGGTCGAATTCTCCTGCTCCTCGGATGCTGCCTGGCCTGCTGCGCTTTTCCAGCACCACACTTTTCAACTCTGTTCTCCAGCATCTGCAGTCCTCACTTTCTCCTCCGTGAGATGATTGACCCCCAGCAAACACAACCACTGTCCTTTTGTGCTGGGTATGACTAAAATTAGCTCAGAGTTTACCTGCTGATTCCTACTGACTTCAGTTTTACTGGGAATCCTAGATATCACAAACATTAAATGCCAATTTGATGTCAAGGGTATTTCAGCTCTTTCATGTTTTCTGACTAAGGCTGCATTAGGTTAGAAACTGTCCTTAGTGAAACCCAAACTGAGCTCCAGCAAGCAGGTCATTGCTGAGTAAGTGGCACTCGATAACATTATCAATGACCCCTTCCATCAATTTGCTAATGATTGAGAGTTGACAGGGTGGTGATAGATCAGGATGGATTTTTCCTGCCTTTTGTGGATAGTATCTGTGGATGCCAGTGTTGTAGCTGCACTGAAACAGCTTGGCAGTTAGGGATCATTCCAATGGTCCAGAAGCGTTTGGGATTTCTGCTCTTTGATTGAAATATTCTGAAAGATATTTGCTCACCATGAAGTCTACCAAAACCTATTATTAGTTAATATTTATTCCATGAGGTTCCACCACAAACAAGGAGATCATGAAGACAACTGCATTGTAAACAAAAAATTTTGAGAAATGCCTTTTACTCACAGTAATATGCAAGACTTTAAAGGTCTGACATTTATATGGCTAGACTATAGTCATTAGTGAATCAGGAAGCATTAAAGTGACCCAGTTAGATGAATGATAACAGATTAGTGTTTGCAGATGTGAAAATTGGATCATTAACCACCTCTTAAATAATCATTGTTTGTAAAGACTATGAAACCATATAGGTAGAGTAATTATTCTCGTATTGCCCATTTTATGGAATAGGCTAACATTGTTATAAAGGGAATAAACTGTATGTTTAGAACAGTGCACCAACCAGTCACAAAGAGGTTAAGTATAAATGTCATTGCACACTTAAAAATCCCTACTGTGCAAATGAAACACTGACTAGAAATTAAATCTTCTACTGCCACAGGGCAGCAGTGGCAAAATACATGAAAAGGAAAATTTGCAAAGTAGTGAGGAAGAAGAAGTAGGATCCTTTCAAGGCATGAGGGGCTGAATAGCCACTTGTGCCATCAGGGTCTAAACGGGACCGTTGATGATGTATAGTGGTGCGGGGAGTTGGTTCACTGCATCCAGCCCAAATTTGAATGGTTTCTATTTTCCATTAGAGGTGACATTGGGCATTGGAAATGTCTATTCAATTTTCCATTTAAATATCTAAATTAACACCACATTTTAGATCATTATGCATTTATTTGCGCACATTGGAAGGATTCCCTTATTAGACAAGTGTTTATTGCTGTTACTGTGTTGGTAAACTTGAGAGACTGAATGGCCTACTCCTAGTTCTACATTTCTATCTGTGTTTGTGGGCACTTTCTAGAATTTTTTTTATATATATGGAGGCAGTATGTCAACTACCTTTAAAGATCAGTGGAATTTGCCATTTGGACCTTGGGGCAGATAAATATATTCTTATTCAAGCTCAAGTCACCAGTGTGGTTCTCTCGGACTTCCACAGAGGTAATATCTAAAGGAACATAAGAACAGGAGTAGATTATTCAACACATCACACCTGCTCCACCATTTATTATGACCGTGGCTGATCAAACACTTGAATGTCTTTTATCCACACGATCCTTATAACCATTCATGCCATGGATAATCAGAAATTTATCAAACTCTACTTGAAACAAACTCAACGTCTGAGCTTCCACAGTGGTAGAAAATTCCAAGGCTCACCCACTTCTAATTAAATAAAAATGTCTCAGTTATAAAAGGCACCCTCCCCTTTTTTAAAAGGTGCCCTTTGGTTCTAGACTCCCCAACCAGGGAAACCATCTTACTTGGAAGCTTATTTACCTGCCTATACCTGTAAGTATTTTATTAATTTCAATGAGATTATCCCGCATTCTTCAAAACTCAAGAGAATATAGGTACAGTCTGCCAATATGAGAATGACCCATTTATTGCTTTACTCTGTTTTCTGACTGTTAGTACCAAAGTGGACCATAGCTTCTGACTGATTCTCCCTTCCTTAGAAGGATGACATATCAGTGCTTTATGACATCCTTGACTCTGACACCATGGAGGCAACGCACTATCCTGTCATTTGCTGTTTTCCCTTGAGAAACCATTTCCTTGATTTGTCTTCAAAATATATTCTGATTATATACTGTATATATATATGTAAACAAACACAATAAACTCAAAGTCGTGGTCACTAATCTCTCTCTGCCTGTATGCTTCTAATCAGCAGTGTGACCACCCCATTACATGTGCTGTCAACGCAGTCCTCTGTCTCAAGCTGCACAACAGTAACTCCAGCCACTATTCAAGCTCCGAAACTAGAAGACTTTCTGCTATGTTTCTGTGTTTTCCATGATTTCACACATACCACAGGATGTAATGTTTTAAATTCATTCACAGGATGATGGTGTCGCTGGGATGCCTTTTCCAGAGGGCAGTTCCGAGTCAACCACATTACTGTGGGTCTGGTCGGCCAATTTTCTACTCTAAAGGACATTAGTGAATGAGATGAGTTTTTCTTGACAATTGACAATGACTTCATGTTCATCATTAGACTCTTAATTGCAGATTTTTATTAGATTCAAATTCCACCATCTGCTGTGGTGCCCAGAATATTAACTGGATCTCTAGATGAACAGTTTAGTGACAAAAGCACTTGCCATCACCTCACTGACTTGCTGTCCATCAAGTCTGAAAGCTATTTGTTACACTTGGAATAAATATAAACTTATTAGCAAAAGTTACTAGTGACTTTACTTACATCAACTTCACTTTCCTTTAGTCGTAATTCATTGTTTTATTTTAGTTTGCTTTAATTTAATTTTAGGTTCCTTTTATTAGTGTTCCTTCCTGAAATCCATGTAGTTGCTGCTTCTTCTTTATAAATGATAAATTATTGTTAAGTTTTATGAGATTTAGACTCACTCCCTAGCAGCAGCTTCTCTCTCACCAACCCAAAAAAATTACACATTTCTGTGACCTCATCCTTGTTTTTTTCCACACTTTGCATCTTTCGGTAATATTCAGAATGAAGCTACTCTCTAGTCATCAGTAAGCGTGTGGCTTCCTTTCATGGTGCTATGTTCAGAATGAAGCCATGAATGGATGGAACCTTACCATCTTTAAAGGTTTTTGGATTACTGAATTAAAAGGACCAGGAGAAGAGTGTGCTACTCAAGCAGCCAGGAGCATGCAAGGGATAGGAGTGTCCTTGAAAGATGTTCACATTATTTTTTGGCCACAAATACCAGACCATCAGCGGAGTAGGGCGTATCTCCACAGTGATGGCCCTCTAACAGGGGATGATTAGTGGTGGAGTAAAGGAGAATATCTAAGTATCCAGGCCTGCTCGCAGGATCTGATGCTGACCCCGTCACCAGAGATATATTTCCCTCCACACTCCTATCTACATTCTGCAGAGATCATTCCCTCCACGACTCCTCGTTAGGTCCACACACACACCCAACAATCCAGCCTCCACACCCGGCAACCTCCCTTGCCACCGCAAGAGGTATAAAACCTGTGCCCACACCTCCCTCCTCACCTCCATTCAAGGCCCCAAAGGATTCTTCCGCATTCGGCAGAGATCTTCCTGCACATCTAAACCTCACCTACTGCGTCCGCTGCTCTCAATATGGTCTCCTCTACAGTGGAGAGACAGGACACCAACTTGTGGAACATTTCAGGGAACATCTCTGGACACATGCACCAAACAACCCCACCATCTTGTGGCTGACCACCTCAACTCCCCCTCCAACCCTGCCAAGGACATGCAAGTCCTGGGCCTTCTCCTCCGCCAAATCCTAGCAACCCTACGGCTGGAGGGCGAACGCCTCATCTTCTGTCTTGAGACCCTCCAACCACACAGCATCAACGTCGATTTCACTAGTTTCCTCATCTCCCCACCCCCCACCTCATCCCAGATCCAACCTTTCAACTCGGCACCACCCTCTTGAACTGTGCCACTTGTCCATCATCCTTTCCACCTATCTGCTCCACCCTCTGCTCTGACCTATCACCATCGTGCCCTGCCTGATTCAACCTCTTGCCTTCTAAGCTACCTTCCCCCAGCCCCACCCACTCTTATTTTTCTCTCAGCCCCCTTTTCCCTGCCCCCAATGTTCCTGATGAAGAGCTTATGCCTGAAAATGTTGACTCTCCTGCTCCTCAGATGCTGCCTGACCTGCCGTGCTTATCCAGTAGCACACTTTTCAAAAACGCTAGGAGTTGATGTCAATAACAGACCAGGTTTCACCCGGTAAGATGGTCAAGATGGGGAATGTGCCCAATGGTTGACATAGCAGTTTAATGATCCCAACTGATGTTATGAATGAACAAGTCAGATCCCAGACTGAAATCATTGATAAATATTATTTAGCCTTTTTCATTTTAACAAGCTAGCTTTTAACTGAAACACAGATTCAGTTTTAACAATAGAACAGAAATTTATTGCATAAAAGAAATGAAGATAAAAAGAATAATTGAAACTACTTTTATATATATCACAAACTGAAAGATTTTGGAATACACAGTAAAATACAATCTCAGAACAGTTGTTTATTGTACACACACCAGAGATAATTTCCTTCTCTTTCACATCTGTAGCTCTTCATTTAACTGAGGCATTCAATTCCCTGTCTTAAAAATCTGATCACTTCTTCCTGAAGCTTTCGTATAACTGAGCTTAGACTTTCTCAGTTTCAAATAAACCCTTCAGAGTTTTGGTTTTGAATTTCTTAATTAAACTCCTTACCCTGAGGTAACTAGAATACCTCCCTTTCTCAGAAGCAAGTGATATACACATCCAGGTTCAACCCAGACCTATGTAAACTGCTCCAAACTAAAACAAATTATTTTCCCCCCAAGCAATTAGTGTTTCTCTTAAGCCCAAAGAAATTCTGGAATCTTGCATCAGGTTGCCTAATGTATGACATTGTCTACTTTGATCACCTATAAGCTCTTCCAATGTAAACAAACACCCATTACACTCCAGGAAGTCTCTCTCTAATACTGTGTTTTAAAATAAACCAATGCTACATAAGGTGTAACAATGTAATTATTAAACACCTCCGGAGAGGCAGAAAACCCACATTCTACTTGTTCAAAACTCTAAAATCCATATTAAATTATATTAATCAGATTCTTTTTATGGTAGCTGAGTGGTTAGCACTGTAGCCTGTATACTGTAGACTGTTAGCACTGTATACCAGGGACCCAGATTCAATTCCACCCTTGGGCAATTGTCTATTTGGAGTTGCACATTGTCCCTATATCTGTGTGGGTTTCCTCCCACAGAGATAGATGTGCAGGTAAGGAGAATTGGTCATGCTAAATTGCCTGCAGTGTCCTGGGATGTGCAGACTAGATGGTTAACCATGAGAAATGCAGAGTTACTGGCATAGGGGGTGGGTAAGGGTGGGATATTATTTGGAGAGTCAGTGTGGATTCAATGGGCTGAAAAGCCTGCTTCTATACTGTAGGGATTCTATGACAACAATCCATTTTCAAAGTTTTGTCAGTTAGCTAAGAAAAACATTATTTTATGTCAGATAAGGGCCATTGGGAATCCCCAAGAATTCAAAAAATACAGAAGTGAAATCAAAACTATAAAGATAGATTGATAAAAGTTTATTGTGTGAGTAATCACCTTTTGTAAAAAAAATTAAACATCACTGCCTTTCTAACATTTACAAAAAATCAAAGCAAGGTTTATGTGGCAGGGGTCATCAGAAGATGTCAGATCTCCTGATGTATAAAGCAGGAAAGAAGTCAAAACATGAAATTGGAAAAAAAAACACTGACAGCCAAAATCATCCTGCATGTATCCTCATTCTTGTACATTACCTGCCTCCCACAACCTCTTCGTCTCTCTCTCTCCTTGCATAGTGTCTTGTACTCCCAGTCTGACGCACATATTCTAACACAGTTAACTCAATCTAGTAATTGCACTGACAAGTGAGAATCAAATATATATGGGAGAAGAGAGAGAAGTTTCAACTCAGATTAACAAAACAGGAGCATAGATTCATATATTACATTATTTTTTTCAGCAGAATTTCTATATGTTTCCATCGGTACAAAATGTGTGGCCTGGAATGTTGTATATTCGTGTAATTATGCAACTCCCCATTATCAACACAGGATGCTACTTTCCATACCTGGCTGCCTGCCACTGTTCAGTTCACACACTAATTTAAATGCTTAGTTTTATGCATAGGACATAATAATCCATTCCGAAGCAAGGACCATGGAGGAAACTCAGTATGCCCACACAGTCACAGACTAAATCTGTGTTCCTTTTTACTGCCCTGATCAATGTATTTATACTCAACAGATGTGTGTTATTTTACCACCAGAGTGTGTCCCCCAATTAAATACATCCAGCAGCAAGCTCTTTGTGAGTTTTAAAATAAAGAATATTAGGTATTATCTCATTCTTATCTCAGATTATAAAACACAATAGCTCTCTCAGTTTTAGGCAGTTTCGGTTCAAGTGAATATGGCGCTGGGAGAGGTTGGTGCCGGAGAGTGAGTGAGTGAGTGTGTGTGTGAGTGAGAGAGAGAGTGTCTGTGCGACAGGGTGTGTGTGTGTGTGTGTGAGAGAGAGAGAGAGAGAGAGAGAGAGTGTTTGTGTGTGTATTGGTGAATCCCTTTCTCCCTTAGTTTTGTCCATTTTCAAAGTATTATTCACTTGGCTGACTGAATGATTTACAGATATTCTGATCGCTGTCAGTGGAACCCTCCACATGTTACTAGCTTGTTTTTTTATTTAATTCTTGGATGGGATGTGGACATCACTGGGAGCACTGATATCTGTGGTAATTTCTAGTTGTCCTTGAACTGATGGGTTCTCTGGACCACTTTAGAAGCTGCATCAAAATAATTCGAAGACCTTATTCACTCTGAACTTCAGGAATTCCTTGCTTAAAGGCAAGCTGCTGTATTTTCCCAACTCCAAGGGTGAGAACAAAAACTAAAGCTGATCGTGAAGAATAGAGGGAGTGCTGCAATGTCGGCGATGTTGTCTTCCAGATGAAATGTGAAACCAATGACTCATCTGTCCACTGGAGGAGATATTTAAAAAATCCCACAGCACTACTTCAAAGAAGAATTATTCCGAGTATCCTGGTTAATATTTCCTTCTCTAACAATGCCACAAAAATAGATTATCTGATCATTATCACATTGTTCTTTGTGGGAGCTTGCTGCATGCATATTGACTGTGCTCTCCATTTATTACTGCAGTGACTACACTTTTGAATAACATTGGTTGTAAAGTGCTTTCAGACACCCTGTAGTTGTGAAAGGTGCTATATAAATTTAAGTCTTTCTTTTAATCATTTCCTAATGAGACAAAAGATCAAAATGACAGGGGACATCAATCTTTCATACTGCAGCATAACTCCCAAGTCCAGAAGGTTATTGATAGCATGCCTGTGGACCAGAAACAGTTCCATGACGTTCATAAATTTCCATTTAATCTTCACATGATTAGTGATCACAGAAATCATGTGGAGTTAAGACAGTCTTCCACATAGCCATCACAAATGTTTTACTTTAAGGCAATCTTCTGTGGCAGGTTTATTCAAAAGAAGCAGCCGACTTGAAGTTTGGCCAAGGTTACCATCTGTAGTCTTAACTAATGACACCCAGAGTCACAGACAGAATACAGTGAAGTGCCTACAGATACCAAAAAGATATTAGAATCTGTAATTGGCACCAAAGGCCTTGAGCAATCAAGGGGGTATCTTGCAGTGTGACCCTGACAAGGTCTGCAACGTCATCACAGAATGTTGCATAACGTTTTCTTACAAGGAAGCTAGAATGTGAAAGCTGAGAACTATCTACCAGTAAAGCCAAATCAGAACACTAACAATGACCTTGAAATTATCATCACCTTTACAAGACACAGAGAGCAGAACACCAGGCTCTCACAGAGAAAACCATGATGTCCCGAGTCTCAACACCGTCCCATCCAGCAATCCTCATGTGGTAATTAGGCAAGAGACCCCTAATTAAACACATTGCACTTCTGCATTTATTTTGGACAGAGTGTGGAACAATCGGAAAAGAAATGTTAAATGCAATGTAGCAAAGTAGACTCTAAATTTCAATATTTCAAAGGTTTTGTCTGATCTGAAAATCAGGAATTCCCTGTTTAAAGATGAACTATTATATTTTTCCTATTCCAAGGCTTGAATGCAAAGTTAAAGCTGGCAGTGAAGTATTCAGGGAGTGCTGCACTGTCAGAGATGCTATCTTCCAGATGATATGTGACACTCAGGATTTCAAGGGATAATGGGCAATTCAGAACAGGTCATAAACCCAAAAGTTTGAGAATGTACTCATATGAGCCATGTGTTATAAATCACAGAACAGCTGAAAACAAAAATATATTATGGTTGAAAAATCAGTAAACAAATTTCCATGAATGTGGTAACTCTGAGTCAAAAAGAAAGAATGAGAATCAACACTCATAGTAAATGAAAAATGGTCAAAACATTTAAACTAGACTTAGGAGCACAATTGGAGATAGGGAGATCTGCAAATGCTAGGAAGTCAGAGCGAATAAAGTGTGAAGCAGTATCAGAAGAGCAGGAGATTCGATGTTTCAGGCAGAACCCTCCATCAGGACTTGGGAGGGGAAAGGGGAAGGGGCCTGAGAAATAAATAAAGGGAGGGGGTGGGACTGGGGGAAAGCTAGGCGGATGGTGATAGGTGGATGCAAACAGGAGGTGAATGAGATTGGTCAGTGGGAAGTCCACATTAAGCCCATAAGGTTGGAAGCTCCTAAGGCAGAAGGTGAGGTGTTCTTCTTCCAGTTTGCATGTGGCCTTATCGTGTTGGTGGAGGAGGGCTAGGATGGTCATGTCATTGGTGGAGTGGGAGGGGGAATTGAAATGACTGGCAACTGGGAAGAGGGTTTGATTGGAGCATGCGGAGCATAGATGCTCCCTGAACTGGTTCCCGAGTGTGTTTGGTCCGTCCGATGTAGAGGTGACGACGTCAGGAGCAATGGATGCAGCAAATCAGATTAGGGGAAATGCAGCTCAATCTCTGCCAGACTTGGAATGATTCTTTGGGGCCTTGGACAAAGGTAAAAGTGGAAGTTTGGGCGCAGGTGTTGCCCCTACTCCGGCCACGGGGAAAGGTGCCAAGTGTGGAGGAGAGATTGGTGGGAGGTGTGGACCCAATGAGGAAGATGTGGAGGGAACAGGGGGTCCCTACAGAAAGCAGATAGGGATAGGGAAGGAAATATCTTTTTGATGCAGGTGGTAAAAGTGGCAGAAGATGATGCATTGGATTGGGACAAAGTGGGGTGGAATCTGAGGACCTGAGGTTACCTCAGATTACAATGAGATCTTGATCAGATAGACAAATGGGCTGAAGATTGTCAGATGGAGTTTAATTTAGATAACTCAAGGTGCTGCATTTTGGAAAAGCAAATCTTAGCAGGACTTATACACTTAATGGTAACGTCCTAGGGAGTGTTGCTGAACAAAGAGACCTTGGAGTGCAGGTTCATAACTCCTTGAAAGTGGAGTCGCAGGTAGATAGGATAGTGAAGGAAGGCATTTTGTATGCTTTCCTTTATTGGTCAGAGTATTGAGTACAGGAGTTGGGAGGTCATGTTGCGGCTGTACAGGACATTGGTTAGGCCACTGTTGAATTCTGGTCTCCTTCCTATTGGAAGGATGTTGTGAAACATGAAAGAGTTCAGAAAAGATTTACAAGCATGTTGCCAGGGTTGGAGGATTTGAGCTATAGGGAAAGATTAAATAGGTTTGGGCTGTTTTCCCCGGAGCAGCGGAGGCTGAGAGGTGACCTTATAGAGGTTTATAAAATCATGAGGGGCATGGATAGGGTAAATAGACAAGGTCTTTTCCCTGGGGTGGGGGAGTCCAGAACTAGTGGGCATAGGTTTGGGGTGAGAGGGTAAAGATTTAAAAGAGAGCTAATGAGCAACTTTTTCATGCAGAGGGTGTTGCGGGTATGGAATGAGCTGCCAGAGGAAAGGGTGGAGGCTGGTACAATTGCAACATTTAAAAGGAATCTGGATGGGTATATGAATAGGGAGGGTTGAGAGAGATTTGGGCCAAGTACTGGTAAATGGGACTAGATTAGGTTGGGATATCTGATCGGCATGTTCACATGGAACCTACGGATCTGTTACTGTGCTGTACATCTCTATGACTCTATGACTGGGGGACTCAGTCCCTGTTGTGGTTGGGGAGGTTTGAGGGCAGAGGTGTGGGAGGTGGTAGCCATGCAGCTGAAGGGCATCGATAATCACAGGGGGAGGGGAAATTATAGTCCTTGAAGTAAAAGGACATTTGGGATGTCCTGGAGTGAAATCACTCGTCCTGGGAGCAGATACGGTGGAGGTGGAGGAATTGGGTCTATGGGACCAAAGTTTTGTTGGGGGGTCGGGGGGTTTGGTGTAGTCAAGGTAGCTGTGGGAGTTTGTGGATTTGAAATAAATGTTGGTACTAAGTTGGTTGCTGGAAATGGAGACGAAGAGATGTCCAGGAAGGAGAGGGAGGTGTCAGAGATGATCCAGGTGAATTTGAGGTCAGGGTGGAAGGTACAGGTGAAGTTGATACAATATCTGAGCAACATCACACTTGCAGACATAAATTATAAGGCTGCAAAAGGTCTCTCTTGTGGACTTTGGGGTTTGAACATTGGATCAGGTTTAATGGCTTAGTAAGCAAAATGACACCCCTCTCCCTTCACCTTAGGAAAGCAAGCCAGAATGATCTAATGATATCTGTGGCATGCTATTCACCGTTCCTGACATTAACTTGAACCTGGCATTGAAATCAAGAGATCTCCTGGTGACTGGAAACAGTAATGTCATCAACTAGATTAAGCCGTCAAATACATTGAAGAATTCTCACTCACAGTGAGCCAGACATTAGAATCACTGACTGTCCCTCGCTTTTTAATACTTTAAACAGAGTGAAATAAAGATTTCGACCAACATACAGGATTAGAGAAAAAGCTGTAATATTGAAAAGAAAGTAATATTAATAATTTTATTTCCAAGAAAAGATTGGAGAAATTTGGCATTCTAAAAATACAAGTTTTTTGCAAACATTTTTGAATTTAATATGCAATTTAAAATCCAAGCCACATCATTCTTAAACATTTAACTTTTCCAAGGATTGGTGGATTGTAGACCTACCTACTAGCTGTACGAATCAAAGAAATCTTACTCACATGAGCATACATCCAGATTAGCTATTCAGTTCAGCTCTGAAGGAGTACATCTCATACTATGCTTATTTTATACTCTATATCCACTGAATTTTAAAGATAACAGCTTTAAGCTCAAATGCTAGCAGAAACCATATCATTTATGCTCAGATTAGTGGTACATGCAAAGAAAATTAACATATTTTGGTCAACATTACTCCTCTCAAGAATGCCACCAAAATGAAGTTGCCATCCATTCATATTCCCTTTGTACCATGAAGTCTTGTACAACAGTGACTGCTCTTCTAAACTAATTAACTAGATATGAAATGTTATAGGATATTCTTAGGATATGACAAGCTGCCGTATCAATGCCTTAAGATTTTCCATTTCAAGGGCCTACACTTGAAGAAATATAGAATTACAGCCCTTAGTTCCATCTGGGAGCCAGGCTTGCAGTGACAATCAGGGCTGCAATCCTGTAGCACAATCATCAGTTCAAGATCCTTGCAGGCATAACTGCCAGCTATAATACATTCATGAAAAATATTTTAGTAAGTTAAATGTATCCTCAATCTTCCGGGAAATGAAACTAGATGAATCACAATCCAAGTTCTACACATTTAATAGTTCTTAAGGTGTAGATTCTTCAAATTTAATTTAATATGGCGCTCCGTGGGTACAGTATATGACATTTGAACATGTTGAATGTGTTGGCACAATGATGGATGACATCAAAGTGTGAGCTCATCTGAAGAAGAGCTCAGAGGCTGATTGCAGAAGTTCTTAGAAGAGTTAACCTGAAGCTTAATGTAGACAGAAATGAATTTGAAGTCACTGATTTGACATCTGTTGTTGGCACCATTAATAATAAAGGCGTTGATCCAAATATGATAGAAGTGCCAACCGTTGACAACACTTTATGTCCACAGTGCAATTCATTTTCAAAGAAAGACTGAATGGTCAGAAAGAAATATGACAGCCTTTCAAGACTATTTATGCAAGAACTAGTTTTACAGCTTTTTGATCTTGAAAATCCAATAACATTTCACTGCTGTGGCGTAAGCAGGATTAGGGACTGCTGCTGCAGAATGACACATATCTTTGTCTCCATTTCAATCAATGCACATGCCTGCTGCATATGTATTGACAGATGTGCAAAAATATGCACAGATTAAGGAGCAACTGTTCAACATTACAAACATAAAATGCTGAAAGTCTGTCAGCAGATCAGGCATATTGTTATACTCAATCATTGATCTTTGCCTAAGTTTCCAATCCCTCAGTACCTGTTCCATTTCAGAGCTACCAAAGATGGCAAATAGCAATTGTATCCTACATTTAAGCCTAAACTGTTTAAATGAAACTATGTACGAATAATCATGGTCTCAAGAGGCATCAGTCTCTTATAGTCTAAGATGAGTGAAAGCAAACAGAAAGATAATGTCAAGAGAGCCATGTAATTGGGAATAAGTGTCATTTTTTTTCTGAAAGCGTATGTAATAATGTAGTACAAAAAATGATCTTTGTTTACCTTAATCGGTCTAAGTCAAGTAGTTTCCCACACAGGGAAAAAGAAACAACAGCATGTAATGAGGCAGCAGGTTCACAATCATCACCAGACATTTGAAATCTCCTGGGATTTCCTGGCATTAGTCAGAATGCAATACGAGATGAGTCTGGGTATGGTCAGGTATTCGGAATGAGGCATGGCAGAATATGAGAAATGTGAATAAAAGACAAGTTGAAAATGGAACAGAACTGAGCCATTTGGCACAGGAACAAAGTTGCTGTTACCATTTACCGCTGCTGAAATTTTAAAAATGAGATTCCAGTAATCTCAAAGGATTTTTCAGGCAAAGAAAGGCACTCAGAAATTCCAGCTGCTGGTGTGGCAAATGTGGCATCAAAAAAAGACATCAGTGGGTGAGTGATGGAGGAAGCACTACTCAACCCAATTGGTCAACAGTTGGTGAAGGAAAGGGGGAGCCAGGTGAAGGCAGCAGTACATTGTTTGCCCCTCACAGACTCCCTATCCAGACAGTATCCCTAACTAGTGTCGTTTGCAATGCAGTTACCCCCACAAAGCATTGATTAGCAACATCCATTCATATTGATTACTGCCAGGTAGATGTGCTGTGGTTTGCAGAGTTCATTGTGGATTTTGGTAGAAGTTTGATTTTGGCACCTACTGGCCTTTTGGACATGCCTATTTTATCTTATACCATGTATCCATAAAATAAGATATTGGATCACTCATGTCTTCGACTCAGAGGATTTACCAGGCCAGCTGACTGTGTGAGATAGAGATATTCGCTTGACATTGATCATAACAATGCGCAAACTAGTCACATGAGTTGAGCCAGCCCTCTGCAGACACAGACGTCATGCTTGGAGTTTTATTGAGGGCTAAGAAAACTGCTAAATATTGCAATAATGTGAGGTATCACTTTAGCAATAACACAGGTCAGAAAACTGGGTATAGAAATTAATAAAAACCAAAAGACCTGCAGATGCTGTAAATCAGAAACAAAAACAGAAATTGCTGAAAAAGCTCAGCAAGTCTGGCACCATCTGAGGAGAGAAAACAGAGTTAATGTTTCAGACAGAGTGACAGAACAGAAATTAGTGTTTACCCAGTCATAGAATTCTAAAGCATGGAAACAGGCCTTTTGACCCATTTTTAGAAATTAGATTACCTACAGCATGGAAACAAGCCCTTCAGCCCAAACCAACCCTCCGGAGAATACCCCCACCCAGACCCATCTCCCTACCTATATTTATCCCTGACTAATACACCTAACACTGAGAAATTTAGCAATCGGAAGGAAATCTACACAGACATGGGGAGAATGTGCAAACTCCACACAGACAGTTGCCCGAGGCTGGAATCAAACTTGGGTCCCTGGCGCTGTGAGGCAGCAATGCTAATCGCTAAGCCACCATGTCGCCTTTGCCATCCAGCTTTCATAATTAAAATAGTCCCATTTGCCTGTGTTTGTTTCATATTCCCTCCATACCTACTCCATCTACCTGTCTAAATGCTTCTTAAATGACAAAATGGTATTTGTTTCCACCATTACCTCTGGCAGCCTATTCCAGACACTCACCAACCTCTGTGTGAAAAAACTGCCCTTCAGGACCCTTTTGTATTTCTCCCATCTCACCTTAAACCTATGTCCACTAGTTTCAAATTTCCAAAACAGAAGGAATAGCTGTTGGCTATCTACCATATCTATGCTTCTCATGATTTTATACACCTTTATAAGGTCACCCCTCAGTCTCCTACACTTGAGGAAAAAGGTCCCAGCCTATCTAATCTCTCTTTGTTACTCAAACCTTCCAGTCCAGGTAGCATCCTCATAAAACCTTGCTGCACTCTTTCTAGTTTAATAATATCTTTTCTATATCAGGGCAACTCGAGCTGCTTGCAGTACACAAAATGTGGCCTCACTGACATCTTGTACAGCTGTATCAAGACACCCCAATTCTGTGGGCGACATGGTGGCTCACTGGTTAGCACTGCAGCCTCACAGTGCTAGGTAGCTGGGTTCGATTCCCACCTCAGGTGACTGTGTGGAGTTTGCACATTCTCCTTGTTTCTGTGTGGATTTCCTCTGGGTGTTCTGGTTTCCTCTCATAATCTAAAGATGACCAGGTGAATTGGCCATGCTAAATTGCCCATAGAGTTAGGTGCATTAGTAAATATAAGGTGGGGGGGGTCGGTTGGTCTTCAGAGGGTTGGTGTGGACTTGTTGGGCTGAAGGGCCTGTTACCACACTGTATGGAATCCAATCTATATTCGATGCTCTGACCCATGAGAGCAAGCATACTGAAAGCCTTCTTCACTGTTCTGTCTACCCCAAACTCTACTTTTAAAGATCTATGAACCTGTACACCTAGATCTCTTTGTCTTATAACACTCCCCAGGGCCCCACTATTGACTGTGTAAGTCCCATCCTGTTTTAACCCACCAAACTGCAACACCTTGCAGTTATCTAAACTAAATTTCATCTGCCATTCCTCAGCCCACTAGCCCAGTTGATCAAGATCTTGCTACATTCCCAGATAACCTTCTTCATTGTCCACTATAACAGCAATCTTGATGTCATCCAAAAACCTACTAACCATACCTCCTAAATTCTCACCCAAATCATTTATGTAAATGATGAATGACAGTGGACCCAGCACTAATCCCTTGGCATGTCGCTGGTCAAATATCTCCAAACTGAAAAAACAACCCTTTACAACCACCCTCTTCTACTGTCAAGCCAATTTTGCATCCAATTGGCTAGCCGTCCATGGATTCCATGAGATTTAACCTTACTCAACAACCTACCATGCATAACCCTGTCAAAGGCCTTGCTAAAATCCATGTAGACAATGTGTACCACGTTGCCCTACTCTAGATTCTTGGTCATTCCTTCAAATAACTCAATCAAATTCATGAGACATGATTTCCCATGCACAAATCCATGCTGACTATCCCAAATGAGTTCCTGCCTCTACAAATGCCTGTAGACCTTATCTCTCAGAATCCCTCTCACAACTTAATCCTATGGACGTTAGGCTCAGTGGTCTGTAGTTCCTAGGCATTTCCCTGCAGCATTTCTTAAATAATGGCACAACATTAGCCACCTTCTAACCTTCAGGCACTTCACCCATGGTTGTCGATTTTGCAAATATCTCTGGTAACGGCCCCACAATTTCCTCCCTAGCCTCTCACAAAGTCCTGAGATATACTTCATTACGTCCCAGGGATTTATCTACCTTAATGTTTTTTAAGATTTTCAGGATCTTGTTCTGGGTAATGTGGACTCTCTTCAAGACATTGCTATTTGTTTTGCCAAGTTCCCTTGCATCCAAGCCTTTCTTGATGGTTAATACTGATGAGAAATGTTAATTTAGGATCTCACCCATCTCTTGTGGCTCCGTACACAGATGACCTTGTTGATTTTTAAGAGGCCCTATTCTCTCCCTAGTCACTCTTTTGCCCTTCATGTACTTGCAGAATCTCTTTGGATTCTCCTTTACCTTATCTACCAATGCAATAAAGACAAGGACGCCTTGTCCTCACCTACTACCCCACCAGTCTCCGCATCCAATGCTTCAACCTTAAATACATTCGCCAATTCCAACTAGACCCTACCACCAAGAACATCTTCCCAGCCCCATTCCTCTCGACGTTCTGCAAGGATTATACTTTTTGCCAATCCTTGGTTCGCGCCAGAGTGCCCACCAAACCCTCCCAAACCCCCAGGTACCTTCCCCTGCAACCGGAAAAGGTGTAAAACATGCCAGTCCACCACCCCCCCTCACCTCCATCCAGGGCCCCAAACAGTCCTTCCAAGTGAGACAGAGATTCACCTGCCTCTTCTCCAACTTAGTTTACTGCATCAGGTGCTCCCGTTATAGTCTCCTCTGCATCGGGGAGACCAAACGTAAACTTAGGAATGGTTTACCGAGCATCTCAGCCAGGCCCGTAGGGGCCGACCAGACCTCCCATTCACTGCCCATTTTAATTCCCCTTCTCACTGACTTTCCAACATAAACATCCTTGTCCTCCTCCATTGTCACAACAAATCAAACTGCAAATTGGAGGAACAGCACCTCATCTTCAGCTTGGGTAGCCTACAGTCCAGAGGACTCAACATGGCGTTCTCCAATTTCAAATAACCTCCCTTCCCATCACCCGACTCTCTTCGCAGCCCTTCCCCCTCCCTTCCATTCCTCTCATCGACCCTCCCTTCTAGCCACCAACCAGATTCATTCCTCGCATCAATCAACCAAGTTGCACCGTCAACCTGTGTTTACCTATCCCCACCTCACCACCCTGCACCTCCACCCCTCTTTACCTGAAGCTCCCACTATAACCACCCCTAGTCCTGAAGATGGGTTACACCTGAAATATTGACTTCTTCACATCCTGATGCTGCTTGGTTGGCTTCTAGCCTCCTGCTTGTCTACCTTGGAATCCAGTATCTGCAGTTTTTTTTTGCCTCTAACCAAAGCCATCTCGTGTCCCGTTTCAGCCCTCCTGATTTCTCTCTTAAGTATACTCTGACACCCTCCAAAGTCCCAGCTACCAATATATATCATCACCTCCTTCTTTTTCTTGACTAGGGCCTCCATAACTCTAATTATCTAGGGTTTCCTACTCCTACCCTTCACTCTAACAGGAACATGCTGGCCCTGAACACTTATTAACTCACTTTTAAAGGCTTCCCACTCACAAGAGGTCCTTTTGCCTGCAAACAGCCTCCTTCCAATCAACTTTTGAAATTTTTTTTTTAGATTACATTACAGTGTGGAAACAGGCCCTTCGGCCCAACAAGTCCACACCGACCCGCCGAAGTGCAACCCACCCATACCCCTACATTTATCCCTTACCTAACACTATGGGCAATTTAGCATGGCCAATTCACCTTACCTGCACATCTTTGGACTGTGGGAGGAAACCGGAGCACCCGGAGGAAACCCACGCAGACACGAGGAGAACGTGCAAACTCCACACAGTCAGTCGCCTGAGGTGGGAATTGAACCCGGGTCTCTGGCGCTGTGAGGCAGCAGTGCTAACCACTGTGCCACCGTGCCGCCCACAAGTGCCTGTATAAGTCCATCAAAATTGGCCTTACCCTAATTTAGAAATTTTACTTGTGGACCAGATCAATCCTTTTCCATAGCTATTTTAAGTCATTGGTCCCAAAGTGCTCCCCCACTAACACTTCCATTACTTGCCCTGCCTTATTCCCACAGAGGTCACGTTTTGCCCCTTTGCTTGCAGGGCCATCTGTTGACTGCATGAGAAATTCTTCCTTAACATACTTAACATATTTCTCTCCATCCACGCCTTTAACACTATGGCAGTCCCAGTCAATGTTAGGAAAGTTAAAAACTTTTTACTATTAAAACCTCTTATTCGTGCAGTTACCTGCAATTTCCTCACATATTTGCTCCTCAATCTCCCGCTGACCACTGGGGAGATAGGCAGTCTTGAAGATAAAGAGCACAATGAATCAGGCATAATGACATTTACTTTACCATTCAGCTAGATAGCTAAAATATCTGAAAACTTATTTGTACTTTGATGTTATGTTAATTTGGACTGGCATATTATATTTTAAAACAAAGAGGCAGTACATTAGGAGACAGAGCACAACACTCAGGTACCAAGGGGCAAACATTCAAATGTCACAATAATTATATGTAAATAAATTAAATTTGACAGCATCCACTAGGCATTCTGTCCAGAAAATGTTATGATTATAGAATAGCATCTAATGAGGAAAACCAGGAACGTTTGCATTGTGATTATGTTACTTGTCTAAAAACATCCAAATAACTAGAAGAATAATCTAAGAATCATGAGTGCAAACCCCATCACAGCATTTGAGCATTTAAATTTAGTCAATGCAATAAATATGGAGTGAAAATCTGACATAAGTAATAATAATTATGGCCATGTCAATATTCAAACATGGGTTGACAAATGGGAAGGAATATAGGTGTCACATAAATGCCAGTAAATGACAATCACCATCAAGACAGATCGAACCATCTTCCCTCGAGATCCAATAGCATTACAGTTACTCAATCCCCCTATTATCAACATCTCAGAGTTATCATCGTCTGAACTGAATTGGATCAGCTATTTAAATACTGCTGCTGCAAGAGCTGCTAAGCTGCTGAGAACCATACAGCAAATAACCCACCTCTGTCTACCTGAAGTTTGTCCCTATCTATAAGGCGCAAAATGAGCAATGCAAAGGAATACTCTGCTCTTGCCTGGATGCATACGGCTCGAAGAACACTCACATATCTCAGTACCATCCAAGCTTGCTTGATCAGCATCCCATCCTACATCTTAAAAATTCATTCCCTCTATCACTGCTATACAATGTCAGTAGGGTACATCCTGATGTCCAACAGTAACTTGCCAAGCTTTCTTCAACAGCAAACTTGTGACATTTGCAACCTAGAACACGCAATCTATAAGTTTTCTTCTAAGCCAAACACCATCCTGACTTGGAACTATATCACCAGTTCTTCCAGTGTCAATGGATCAAAATTTGGAACTCCCTTCCTAATGATACTATGGATATACCTACACAAAAAGGACTGCAACAGTTCAAGCCCGTGGCAAGCTAGCAACATCTCAAACACCATTACAAATGTGAAACAAACAGTGGTTTAACCAGTGATGCCCATATTCAACTCTTTTAAAAACATTAACAACTACCCACTTATTATAAACATAAAACATTTTGGGAAGGATATCAATTGTCCTTTCTCAGTCTAGCTTCAACACATTAGTCTGCGCCCACTATTCAATCATGGATGATATCTTTCTCAACTCCATTCTGCTGTCATATCCCTCTAACCCATAATCCACTTACTAATCAAAAAACCTAATCTTTGTCTTAAATACAACTCAAAAAACCTAATCTCTGTCTTAAATACAGCTCAACAGCCTTCTGCAGCAATGAGTTCCACAGAGCCACCATCCTCTGGATGAAGAAATTCCTCCCCACTTCAGTAATAAAGAGTCATCTCCTCACTCTGAGGTTGTGCCCTCAGCTCCTAGTCTCTCCTATTAATGGAAACATCTTCTCCACATCTACTCTATCCAGGCCTCTCAATACTCTATAAGTATTAATGAAATCCTCCCCCTCATCCTTCTAAACTACATTGAGTACAGACTCAACCTCTCTTCATATGACAAGCCCTTCATGTCTAGGATCCTCTGGACACCCTCCAAGGCCAGCACATTCTTCCTTAGATACGGGGTCCAAAACTACTCACAATATTCTCCATGCAGTCCGACCAGAGCCAAATACAGTCTTAGCAGTGCATCTTTGTTCTTGTATTCAAGCCTTCTTGAAATGAATAGTAACATTACATTTGCCTTCCTAACTGCTAAATGAACCTGTGCTTTAGCCTTACAAGAATCCTGAACTATAACCCCTCAGTCCCTTTGTGCTTCGGATTTCCCAAGCCTTTCCCCATTTAGAAAATAGTCTACGCCTCTATTCTTTCTGCTAAAGTACATAACCTCACACCTATCCATATTGTGTTCCATTGCTACTTCTTTGCCCACTCTTCTACCCAGTCCAAGTCCTTATTCAGTCTCCCACTTCTTCAACACTACCTGCCCCTCCACCTATCTTTGTATGATCTGCAAACTTGCCAACAATTCCTTCAATTCCCTCGTTCAGACTGTTAATATTTCATGTGAATAGCTGTGGTCCCAACACTGAGCCTGTGGTCACTAGTCACTGGTTGCCATCTGAGAACAAGACCCGATTGTCCCTACTTTCTGCTTTGTGCCAGTCAGCCAATCCTTTAACCGTTCCAATACCTTGCCCCTAACACCATGGGTTCTTCTCTTACTAAGCATCCTCTTGTGTGGCACCTTGTCAAAGGCTTTCTGGAAATCCAAATAGAGCACATCCCCTTACTCTCCTTTGTCTAACTTGCTCACGACCTCTTCAAAGAATTCTAACAGATTTGTCAGGCATGACCTCCCCTTGATGAAGCCATACTGACCCATCCTATTTTACCATGCATGGACTCCAGACCAGCATCAATACACTTTTTCTTGTTCACAAGATATAGGTGTCACTGGCTAGACCAGCATTTAATTACGATCCCTAATTGCCCAGAGTTAAGAGCCAATCATATTGCTGTAAGTCTGAGGACACATGTAGGCCTGATTAGGTAAAGATGGCAAATTGCCTTCACTCAAGGATATTGGTGAATCAGACAGGTTTTATGACAATTGAAAGTGATCACATGATCACCATTAGGCTATCATTTTAATTCCATTTTTTATTTTAACAACTGAACTCAAATTTCACAAGGTGGGATTTGAGCCCATGTCCAAGAACATTAACCTGGAGTTCTGGATTAATAGTCCAGTAACGTTACCATTACACCACCAGCTGCCCTTAGGTTGACTCCTAACTGGCCTGTGAAATGATCATTCCACTGAACAAATCCACTGTGAAAAAGCCTAAGAAAAAGCCTGAACAGATGATTCTCCGCCTTCACTTACCTCAAGGCTTGTTTGTTTTTGCTGCTGGCAAGAAAATGGGGGAGGAAAGGAGGAAAATATTCAAAACCTTTGGAGTAAACAAAATCTGCAGGTAATGACACTGTAAAATGACACATCAAAGCAATCCAAAACACAAATGAATAAATCCCAACTTGGAATGGCTTAGCTCAGTCTTAATATCTACTACTAAAGATCAAAAGATCCTTTCACTTCAATGATTCACTTTATCTGGATGTATGAAGACTGTGGATTCCAAACGAAAAGCCAAAGTAAATCATAATTGACAGACATTTGCATGAACTTGTATTGAATTCAAACTTTAATGAAATCTTCACATGCCCTGTGGCTATTTTCTTCTCCTTCCTTTGACACACATAGCATATAAAATGTGTAAGAAACTGGGCTTGAGCATCGCTAGGGGCAGCACAGTGGCTCAGTGGTTAGCACTGCTACCTCACAGGGACCTGGGTTCAATTCCTGCCTCGGGCATTGTTCTGTGTGGAATTTTCACATTCTCCCCGTGCCTGCGTGGGCTTCCTCCGGGTGCTCCTGTTTTCTCCCACAGTCCAAAGATGTGCAGGTCAGGTGAATTGGTCATGATAAATTGCCCATAGAGTTAGGTGCATTAGTTAGGGGGAATGGGTCTGGGTGGGTTACTCTTCGGAGGGTCGGTGTGGACTAGATGGGCTGAAGGGCTTGTTTCCACACTGTAGGTAATCTATTCTAATCTGCCATGATTCTCTGATGCCCCTTTCGTCATATCTTCACCTGAATCATCGTACAGTTGATCAGATGGCCTTTCCTGGTTGAGAGGCGAACATTTATGACTGTTAACATTAAATGGAATTAATTTGAGTACTCCATTCAGCAATTCTTCCAGAAACAAAAACAGAAATTGCTGGAAAAGCTCAGCAGATCTGGCAGCACCTTACTGCTGTTGCAGGAGGGAAGAGAGGGTGTGGGCAGAAGTGTAGGCAATAGGTCAGACCCAGATGGGGACCCTATCAAAAACGGTGCTGGGGAATCCTCAGTTGAAGATGAAAGTGGACATGTTGGAGGCTCCTTTGTCAAAGTTAGTATCATCAGAACATAGCAATAGAGGAAGTGGGAGAATGGAATGGAGTCTTTACGGGAAACAGGGTGCGAGGATGCATAGTCCAGGTAACTATGGGAGTCAGTGGGTTTATTGTGGATACTAGTGGCCAGTCAATCCCCAGAAATGGGAACAGAGATGTTGAGGAAGGGAAAAGGGGAATCAGAGATGGACCGGGTGAAAATGAGGGCAAGGTGGAAATTGGAAGCAAAGTCGATAAACCTTTCCAATTCTGGACGAGAGAGGGAAGCAGCACCGATGATATCATCGATATACTAGAGAATGGGTTGTGGGTGGGGGCCGGAGTAGGACAGGAACAAGGAATGTTCCATGTATCCCATAAAGAGACAGGTATAACTGAGTCCCAAGCGAGGACCCATGGCCATCCCTCTGACCTGAAGGAAGTGAGAGGAGTTAAAAGAGGAGTAGCTGAGGATGAGGATGAGCTCTGCCAAGCTGCAGAGGGTGGTAGTGGTTGCGGATTGTTCAGGCTTTTGCTCCACAAGAAAGCAGAGAGCCCTGACCATCCTGGTGACAGATGGACATGCAAAAGGGATGGCACATCCATGGTAAACTGGAGGTGGCTAGAGCATGCAAACTGGAAATTCCGAAACTGGTGTAAAGCAACATAGGAATTGCAGATGTAAGTGAGCAGGGACTGGACCAGCAGAGAAAAGACAGAGTCAAGTCAAGAAGAGATGAGTTCTGTGGGGCAGGAACAGGCTGAAACAATGGGTCTGCCTGGGCAGTCTGGTTCATGGATTTTCAGAAGGAGGTAGAAGCGAGCTGTGTGGGGCTGGGGGATTATCAACTTGGAAGCAATCGCGGTGGGGGGGGAGATCGCCAGATGAAATGAGATTAGTGACCACTGTGGACACAATGTTCCACGGTGGGCTCATGGTCCATGGGGAGATAGGAGGAGGTATCTGAGAGCAGGTGCTCAGCCTCTGCAATGTAGAGATCAGTACGACAGACTACAACACCACTAGCCTTAGCAGTAGGATTAATTACAAAGTCAGTACTGGATCTGAGCACACAGAGTGTACTCATTTCAGAGGAAGATAGGTTGGAATGCATGAGCAGGACAGAGAAATTGAAGTTTCTTGTTGACAGTTCTCAAAGAACAGGTTGGGTGCGGATAAAAGGCCAGAGGGAGGATTCCAGGTCGAGGGAGTGTGTTGGAGCTGGGCGAAGGGGTCTGTGGGACGGGGAGAGGATTCTTGCCCAAAGAAATGGCACGGAGGCAAAGATAATGGAAGAAGAGTTCAACGTCATGTCATGCCCAAAATTCATTAAGGTGGGCATGCAGAAAGATAAAACTGAAACCTTTACTGAGATCTTCCAGAAGTTCATTGATTATCTAACAGTGCAGAGGACAAAGGGTTTGGGAGTCACAGGTCAGAGCTGGGTGAAGGTGAGGACCAAATTGGGTTCAGCCACTTCAAAGTCTGTGATCGTCTGTGAGAAGATTACTCCCTCTTCCATCCCCCTTCTCTCAGACACAATTCTCTTTCACTACACTACAATTTATGCACTTGTTATGTTCGTTATCTTTCTTTCATCTGTCATCCATCACCAATCTAACACAAATCCTGTGGTGATAGGTCAGCAATATTACGTCAGGTGTGAATTCACTAAGAGCTGTGGCTGGGAGCCCGAAGACATGAAGCTGAGGTCACATGGTTGTCTTTCTCAGGAAGGAAGCAAAGTGGAACTCAGCAGCCATCTGAATGACAATTCAGGACTATTCTATTCATCTTTTTTGTGTGAGGAAGGACCTTTTAAAATTGTCTGCTCCACTTCCCTGGCCAGCTAGCTGCAGCTAGCAGGGTCACATAAACCATTTCAATTCAGAATGTAAAGGGAATACTAATCATCAATGGCACATGGACAATGACCCAGGTGACAAACCGGAGAGAAGAATTGCATTTGTTGGTAAAATTGGCTTAATATAATGTCTCCGTGTCAGAACTCATCTAGCTGAGAAGGATCAGCTCAAGGAAGGATCAGCAAGTTACACAATCTTTTGGAATAGCCATGGAAAAGAAGGTCAACACAAAGCTGACGTAGGCTTTGCAGTAAAGTACTATCTCAGCAGTAATTTGGCTTGGATTCCCAAAGGGGGAAATGATGGAAATTAAACTCCTTTTACACAGTAACTCACATCATTGTGTCAGCCCTGATGGATTCTCGGATAACTGTGTATGATGACCTCTTTGGTCAGACAATTATTCTTGGTGGCTTCAACACAAGAATTGGTAAGGATAACCAGGTGGGGGAAGGGCTCAATGGAGAAACAGGAAGTAAAAGCAGTGATATGTGCTGAGCATAATCATCAATATAATTTTCCACACCTCTAATCACAGCAAGATGTCATGAATTCAATCCCTGATTTCTCCAGGCAGAACTAATAAAGGCCATGCGCAGCACTGACTGCCGCACAGACCACCATCTTATCATTTTCAAGTTAAGCATTTAAATGTTCCCAGAACATGAAAGTTCAAAAGCATTACACAGTCTCAAGGCTCAAATAGGCAGCCATTAAGAATGTTTTCTCAGAAACCTAGCAGACACTTGTGTCGTAAAAAGGGACACTTGCTATGTTGCGGATGTCTGAAAAACTTTCAGGGATATAATGTACTACACCTCTGCAGAGGTCCTTCATCCTATGCAGTCCAAAGATCTGCAGGTTAGGTGGATTGGCCATGTTGCCCATAGTATCCAGGGTTGTGCAGACTAGGTGGGTTAGCCATGGGAAATGTAGGGTTACTGGTACAGAGTTGGGGGTTCAGTCTTGATGGGATGCTCTGCAGAGGGTCAGTGTGGACTCAATGGACCGAATGGCCTGCTTCCACACTGTAGGGAAATGATCTACTTCATGTAAACATCAACATTGGTTTGATGAAAACTAGCTTCTCTCCTAGAAACTACTGGTGGAATACAAATGGTCTTGAAGGTTTTTATCTCAATGAAATTCAATCAAATCCAGCATGACACCTACTAAAACACCAACAGGACAGGTTAGTGTGAGTTCAGAGAGAACTTGGCTGGATCAGAAAACAGCTGAACTTCAGTAAAACAAAGAATGCAAAACTGAGAGAGTCACAACTGAGTTAGACTGTTCATGTAGCCAGAATGCCTGACGTTCATTCACCAAATTGAATCTCCGATGGGAAGCATGGGCGTGCTCACAAGATACTATGGACAGCATAAGGATACAGTGAAGGCTGAACTTAGATGTTTTTACGTTTCCTTTGAGTTCCTGGAAAAGCTTCCCCAAAATTTCTGAACCTGGTCCAAACAAATGAAAAAGGCTGCAGCTTCCTTTGAAAGCACGTGGTCAGTTACAGTCTCTAGTCTGCTGAACAGACAGCTGAAATTCAACGATCACTTTGGTGTATGTAATTATTTCATTACTGACCAGAGGGAGAATTAGATGAACTTGTCTGGTTCCTTTTGAGCTGAGCAGGAAAGAAGCAATAATACAGGAGGAAAGAACAATTTAATCAATGAATCAAATTATTACAAAGTTCCACTTTGATTTAGAACTATCTCAGACTGATATGGAAATCTGCCTCTTCAAGCCTCAGGCAGTAACTGCATAGACACTTGCACTGATTTCTCTCAGTATGATCCAGAGTTTATATGGGAATGGTGATGCAGATTAGCTTTTCCTGACCTTTTGAATGCTAAAAAAGCAAACATCTAAGTTCGCTGAGATATAAGAACTGTGTAAAGGTCTGTGCGCATCTCTGTGTGGTGACAGCAAGATATTGAATAGTAATTTGTTATTCTCTAATTTGAAGGTGACCTCCACAAGTAAGTACTCCAACACAGGTTACAGAAGAATTAAACCTTTTTGTTTTGTATTTCAGAGTTATTCTTTCACCAATGACAGAGAGGTGTGGTCATGTCCTATTCCCTGGCCATGAATCTGTTTTACAGCCAATATGATTGTTTGATTGAGTCATTTGACTGTATTTCTGACAGCCTTGAGTGCTGATATTTTTCGCCTGTATTAAGAAGGTCATAGGTCCGATTAAAACTCCAGTACAGTATTGCGGAAGTGCTGCACTGTCAGAGGTACCAACTTTTGAATTAAACATTACACTGTTAAATCTAGGTCTCTCTGATGGGCAAAATACTTTTTGCACAAAATGATGAAAAGCAAAGGTTTCTGAGGCATCCTTTCACAAGTTATTATGACCCATTTACCACCTTTACAAACAGTGTCTTTTGGATCATAACAACTTACTGCTTAATTCATCTTTTCTCAACTTACCTCTCACTTCTTTTTTCACAGTGATCTCAAACCGGTGTCCTTCAGTTAACCATCTTCCTGCAACCAAAAACTCTTCCACATTTACTCTGTCAAATGTCTCCATGATTTTGAACAGCCCCACTAAAACTCCCTTGAAGCTTCTCTGCCCTCTAGTATATCCACATTACTGCTGCATCCTTGGTAACTCTAAACAGTATGAAGCTGAAGCAGACTGCTCACAACCTTGGCAGCATAGACCCAACAAAATGAATTCCCAACCACATAGACACTCCGCCATTAAGGTCATTGATTCCACATCCAAACCATCTCCCAACTCTACCTATAGTGGTCAGGGTCAGGGCTTCCATATCAGTACTGTGGACGATGGTCAGTCTGCAGGTCTAGTGTAAGCAGAAAGGAGATTAGTAGTAGGTCAGTCAGGGAGCTGCACAGAGATCAGGTAAACCTCATCACTCATTGGCTTGAGCTTCCTTCCAGGTCAGTCAGTGGGTGAGCTCTGGTCAGTCCTAGGGTCAGCTCACTGGAAGGAAAGGTGAGTTATCAGGGGCCACTGATGTGGTCAGAAATTTGGGAAGTCCATTGTGGTACTTTGCTGAGGCAGTTTGCAGTGGTGTAATAAAGGGACAATAATTTTGACAAAGGGCATCGCAACATAAAAAGGTGGGAGACAACACCGCATTGGGAGATACTGGGTTCTACAGGAGGGGAACCACCGACAGTCATCCAAAGTGGGAATAGGCATCAGAATGATTGGCACGGCTAAACTGTAGGCTGGGCATTAATTGGGAGATTTAGATTTAAATGAAAGAGTTGGGTGGGAATGTTTGCAGGCTGAGAACTGACAAGGTGAACAAGGAGCATGCAAAGAAGAAAAGAACACAAAGGTTTAGGTGGGTCACTTGATTGACAGGTTGAACCTGTGATTCACTCTGCTTAGCAAAATCTCTGTTCTATTTTAATCCTTACCCGTTTTGGAAATGCACAATGTAAATTAAAAATGGCTGCCATCACAGAGTGGGTGGAGTAAATGTTTTTGTCTGAGTAGACAGCTTTGACTTATCCTTACCTTCAAGGGTAAATTGCAACAATCAGGCATTGAGTATATGTTTAAGATAGCTGTAATCATCGAATTCTGGATGTAAAACACATGCAATGACAATTATGTCGGATCAAATCCTGGCCAAAAGCAATCTTGACTACGTCATCGGTTACTACAAATTGATCACAGTCATCTTTGTGAAGCAGAAGGCATCACAGGAGACCAAAGTGTCATCTGCTGGTCATAATTTGCAAAACCAATCCGAGATCTCAGATGCTGCAAAGAACGTGGAGCTGATCACATCTCATTTTGAACCAGAGGTATTTGGCAACATACTCCAATATGCAATGTTGCCTTTCTTGGATTATGCAGTGTTGGATGTCAGGATGATGGATAAGGCTTCCTATTATAATCCTACTGTACACAGTCTCCCAGGGTATTTGTGTGACATGGTTTGTGCTGCATAGATTGGAATAATGCCCACTCTGTCAAAGGTCCATAGCAATGCATTTCATAGACCTCCTTTTTCAGAGTCCTCCATGCCCCACTGAATCAAGGAACATGTTAAACTGTCATTATGTGTGATTTGAATGCTGACTGATTGCATTACTAAGGACATGTTTCTGATACTCTCCACCCAGATTCATTGTAACTATGACCACTGTCAGCAAGCCAGGAACCAATAGCACCACCAAGCCACTGTCAACAGCCTCTAGATGAAGAAAGGTTCCCTCAGGGTGCAAAGGCAGCACAGGAGGCCCAGTGTAGATCATCCTCAATGCCATTTCTTCCAGATGAGTGAGATGCATTGTCACTGTTGTCAGATGATATTCTGGATCACTGTCACAGAACTGTAGCATTTGCTGGAGTGACCTATGGCTTGAAGGACTTGTCCATCAAGGTGGAAGCTGCACTAAATCATTGTGTTTGGCTGCTTTCAAGGTTGCCATGGAGACTTCTGTGGGATCGCTCAATCCTTGACCCACAAATGGATCAAGACTGTTAACAGTGTAACTTGTGATAAATCAGACTTCTTGCTTTACCATGATGTGTTACAGCTTGGGAAGTAGGTTTTGCCAATATAGCTATCTCATCCCTATTGCAAGGCAGTATAAACTGAACAGAAATTGCATGGAGAGTGCCAGAATCATGATACTGTTGAATTCAATAGAAAAAGGTTTCATTCCATTAACATTAAAGTCATTTACAGTCATTGGTGCTATATCTTAGAAGTCTGTCAAGTACCCTTGAAGTTTCTATGATGCCAAATTTTCTTCCGTGCAGTCACTTGTACTGCAATGTGAGTAGGTTGTATCACTGAAGAGAGCATCGTTACAATCCTCATTTTGAACTTTACTCAATATTTGGGCCTATGTAACGCCTGCTGTTGATTCGCAATTAGCAATTATAAAGACTGTGTCTTGTGTAATGCCTTCTCTGTCTCTCTAATTGTGGACTGAAATACATAAAGAACTGTTTTAAAACAAGGATTGCTGTAAGAATGCTCATGTTTTGAAAACTCGTAAAATGACAACGCATTGTAGGCACTGTTTACACAGCTGCTTGTTTGAGCAGTAGTTAAGGTGTGGCTACAGATGAACTGGAGTGGGGGGCTGTGTAGAAATAGAACTTTAGTTGGTACAAAGAGCTAATTGATCTGTGGGACAGTGACCAGTTCTTAATAAGAAAGGCTTTTTGCCTGCCAAGAAAGATGAGATTGATTCTCAGGTAAATGAACTGTTTGGGGCTGTGAACTAGATACAGAGAAGCTTTTCAGGCCTCCACGAACTCAGGAGCTTTCTCTGTTCTCTGCGGTAAAAGCCACTTCAGGCCTGAAGAAAACCAGTTTATCTTTCATTCAGTAGTTTCTGTAAGCTGTGACTTTTAATTGATAAGGCAGAAACCTTTATATGTGAAGCAGCCACCCATGCCTCTTGGAGCTAATGAAAGAATTAAAAGGACAACTGGAAAGTACAAGAATCACCTCAGCATCACTTGTAAGCAGGAAAGACAAAATTGCCTTCCCATTCTTTCCTTGCATCAATAACACCCTACCCTTTCTATTCTCTGTCAGAATCTTTTTGTCCATTTGTAAGAGGGTTTAGAGTTATAATTAGTAGAGTTATATGCACTGTTTAACAAAGGTAGTAAGGACAAGCCAGGGAACTATGAACCAGTGAGCTTGACGTCGGTGGTGTCATAGTCATGGCAAGTTGTTGGAGGGAATCCTGAGGGACAAGATATACATGTATTTGGAAAGGCAAGGACTGATTAAGGATAGTCAACATGGCGTTATGCCTGGGAAATCATGTCTCACAAACTTGATTCAGTTCTTTGAAGAAGTAATAAAGAGGATTGATGTGGGCAGAGCAGTAGATGTGATCTATATGGACTTCAGTAAGGCGTTCAACAAGGTTCCCCATGGGAGACTGATTAGCAAGGTTAGATCTCATGGAATACAAGGAGAACTTGCCATTCGGATACAGAACTGGCTCAAAGGTAGAAGACAGAAGGTGGTGGTGGAGGGTTGTTTTTCAGACTGGAGGCCTGTGACCAGTGAAATGCCACAAGGATTGGTGCTGGGTCCTCTACTTTTTGTCATTTATATAAATAATTTGGATGTGAGCATAAGAGGTATAGTTAGTATGTTTGCAGATGACACCAAAATTGGAGATGTAGTAGACAGCGAAGAAGGTTACCTCAGATTACAACAGAATATTGATCAGATGGGCCAATGGGCTGAGAAGTGGCAGATAAATGTGAGGTGCTGCATTTTGGGAAAGCAAATCTTAGCAGGACTTATACACTTAATGGTAAGGTCCTAGGGAGTGTTGCTGAACAAAGAGACCTTGGAGTGCAGGTTCATAGCTCCTTGAAAGTGGAATCGCAGGTAAATAGAATTGTAAAGAAGGCATTTGGCATGCTTTCCTTTATTTGTATTGAGTACAGGAGTTGGGAGGTCATGTTGCGGCTGTACAGGACATTGGTTAGGCCACTTTTGGAATATTGCATGCAATTCTGGTCTCATTCTTATCGGAAAGATGCTGTGAAACTTGAAAGAGTCCAGAAAAGGGTTGGAGGATTTAAGCTATAGGGAGAGGTTGAATAGGCTAGGGTTGTTTTCCCTGGAGCATTGGAGGCTGAGGGGTGACCTTATAGAGGTTTAATAAAATCATGAGGTGCATGGATAGGATAAATAGACAAAGTCTTTACGCTGGGGTGGGGGAGTCCAGACTAGAGGGCATAGGTTTAGAGTGAGAGGGGAAAGATATAAAAGAGACCTAAGAGGCAGATTTTTCACTGAGGGTGATACATGTATAGAATGAGCTGCCAGAGGAAGTGGTGGAGCCTACTACAATTGCAACATTTAAAAGGCATCTGGATGGGTATATGAATAGGAAGGGTTTGGAGGGATATGGGTCGGGTGTTGGTAGGTGGGACTAGATTGGGTTGGGATATCTGGTCGGCACGGACAGGTTGGATCGAAGGGTCTGTTTCGGTGCTGTACACCTGTATGACTCTATAACTGTTTTCTGCAGCTAGAGTCTAATAGCTTCTAATAAATAGTCATTTTTATTTTTGTTTTTATTTTCATCAAGCACAGAAACCTGAACCACGATGTCCATCAACTTGGATCTAAAAGGTAGGGAAATAGAGATTTTTTTTGTGTACTTTTCAACAATGTTAACTTTCATGATGACTCCAGAAATAGCAGGGTTGGATTTCCTGTGCACTACCCCAGTGGCGGAATAACACACTCAGAAGTAAAAATTGTCTTCTACTTCCCAGCCTAGGAGTGCTAAAGCTCCACATTTGACCGATCAGAGATCAGCCACCAGGACTGGGATTTCAACCTCAAAACTTCTTAATCCTAGTGGTTCAATATTATTGATTCACTAAACTTTAATTTAATCCAAGTTTGAAAAGAAATCTTTATTTGGGCTGTATGTCTCACTGAATTACCCAGACAGTTAATACAACACTTTACTGACTAAAGTTAACCATGTGGAAAGCACTCTAGTGGAGAGAAAATAATACTGATGAATAACATATGTTTTTCTTGACAAAATGAGAAGATTCTCCACTAATTCGCATAAAATAATTATTTAAGATACTAGATTTTCAGGAATAATTTGCGTCATGTTCAAATGTAAATGTAAGAGATGGCCAGTGAAATTTATAGTTATCTTAAACTGTAAATCTGACCTAGAAACATAAAAAATCAGTTCTAATATCAGAGAAATATGCTACAGTGAAAAGCATTTCTCATTTTTTAACCAGTTTACATTTCCTTCCGCACTTTATAAAATGGTGGCTAATGTTTCACTGTGATCTCTGACAGTTACTATTTGTCTTCACATTCCTCAGCTTTCATTGTTGTTCTATGTTCAGAAGGAAGCATCGGCAGAATACTTCACTGCATAGCTTCAAAACTTTCCTGCAACCTAATCTCATCTGAAGTCCACAGATGCATACTTGCCAGCACGGATCACTGAACTCCAATTAACGATGCAAATAGCAGCTATATATTTCCTTCCTTGACACTGAGTGTACCTGCCTTGGTTTTGTGCATATCACAACATCTCTGGCGAAGAACTTTGTAGGTTCAACTCTAACACAAGCAGACAGGCTTGAAGAGCACTCAAATACAACACTGAGGGAGTCCTGTACAGCCAGAAGTGTTGCATTTCAGATGAGACGTTAAACCAAGGCACCAGTTGCCCTGTCAAAAAAATGTAAAAGGTACCATGGTGCTATTCAAAGAAGAGCAGGGAAGTTCTTTGTCTCCTAGCTAACATTTATCTCTCAGCCAACATCACCAAGAAGGCAGATTATCGGATCATTCATTTCACTATTAGTTATGGAATCCTGCAGTGCTGAAATTGTCAGCCACATTTCCCTACATTGTAACAATGACTACTGTTCCAGGAATGTGTTTTCTTTTAAGACAAAGGGTGGAATGTTCCCCATATTCATGTCAGAAATGGGGGAAAATATGGAGAGAGTGGAAAAATTTGATCTTCCTGATTTTTCTTTCAAGTTTTAAATGTGACTTCAGAATCTCAACAAAGAAACGATGGGACCACTTACACTGCAGAGAGCAGAGGATCATGGGCCTTCTTACTTCGCTGCTTCATCCGGGACCTAGGCTGCAATTTGTGCCCAGGCTGGGAGGGTATAGTGGCATGGCCTCCTGAGGTGGGCAGCTGGAAAAGGACTGTTGTCCTCTTCTGCATCAACATCTCCAGGTCCCTGTCTGTAAAGTGGGGAATAAACTTTCCTTTCCTCTGGACTATGTCCTCAATGTTAAAGCCTAAGTTTCATAGCGTGTGAGGTTGTTCCTGACTTATACAGTGGGGTTCAGCTGGGCTTTAATTGTCATGTCAAAGGTGTGGAAGCTGGAAGATCCCAGTAGTGGTGAGCGCCTCCACCTCTCCACTCACAATTCTCTGAGCAAAGCACTCAAGAGCCCATCGGGCTAATTGATGAGGGGAAGAGCAGAAGATTGCATGAAAAAGATCACTCCAAACCATTAATATGACTTGACAAACCTCTTTAACTGAAAATAGGAAAACTCCTATGAATTTTCCTTTCCTTGGCTGGATTTGTTAAGAGAATCTGAGACCCTCTGCAGACAATTATGCTTAGTCTGGAAGCATAGAATTGGGTTTTGCCAAATTAAAGGCACATTTTGTCTTGTCAAAGCTTCCACTCATCAAGACTATTCCTAAGAATACCAATTCAAAGGGAAATCCAACAAAGCAAAGCTTTAACCCAATTAAAGTCAACCCACTGATCTGGAATTTAAATAAAGCAGGGCAGTTAACTGTCCATCATCATTACCTGGTGCATGTTTTATGGAAATATCTCTGCCAAGCAGAGTTCACTTGTCAATCATCAGCATTCTCCTTTGATACAGTATAAATGTTGATTTTTCCCTTAAATTGATATCCTTACAGAGCAAAGCAAAAAAAAATGGTTAAAATGTGTCTTTTTTTCAGCAATGAATAATTATCCTTTTTAAGGCACAGGTTGCCAGACAGATTAGCTACTGCACACTTCACAACATCGCAGAAAGTAAGATGAAAATAACCAATCAAGCTGCTGGGGTGTGTGAAAGACCCAATTTCCTACGAGTTGTCCCATCTGTCCACTCTTGGTCATCTGTGAATTTAGAGACAGTGTTATCAACAATGTTATCAGGCAGCATTTACTCAGCTGTAATCTGCTCTTCTTAAATTCTGAATTGAGACATCGAAATGTAATTGCCTGTTTTGAAACAATAACTGCTGCAAAAATTAGTGCATGCGATCTCTGAAATGTACAAATGAGCAGTGACCTTGACCAAGCCAAAGAGAAGATTATGGCAATGCTGTGCTTAAAAAAAGGGGTCAGCTTGCTCTCCCTCTAGCTTCTTTCTTTGGAAGTGATATGCCTAGTTTTGCAAAAGTGATTATTCTTGAGAGAAAGCTTGCAGTGCACAAAGACTCTCAAAACATGAAGATGCATCCTATACAATTGTATCCAGGTTAACAGCTGGAATAAATGGTGGCAAGGAGCTGGATAGTATTTAAGTTGAGAAAGATGGCACAAAGTTATGGACAGGGGGATTTGAGAATCCTTGTCCATGAATCACAAAAAAAGATAGCATTCAAGCTGAGTGGATAAAAGGAAAGGCAAATGGAACGTTGGCCTTTAATTCAATGAAAATGGAGTATACAAGTAGGCAGGTGTTGTTAAAACTATACAAGGCTCTAATCAGCCCACAGCTGGAATAAGACCATAAGACCATAAGACATAAGAGCAGAAATTAGGCCTTTCAGCCCATCAAGTCTGCTCCACCATTCAGCAATGGTTGATAAGTTTCTCAATCCCATTCTCCTGCTTTCTCCCCATATCCCTTGATCCTCTTGATACTCAAGAACCTATCTATCTCTGTCTTAAATATAGTCAATGACCTGGCCTCCTCAGTTTTCTGTGGCAATGAAGTCCACAGATTTACCACTCTCTGGCCGAACAAGTTTCTCCTTATCTCCGATCTAAAAGGTCTTCCCTTTACTCTGAGTCTGTGCCCTCGTGTCCAAATCTCTCCTCCCAATGGAAACATCGCCCCAACATCCACTCCTCCAAGTCATTCAGTATTCTGTATGTTTCAATTAGATCCTCCCTCAACCTTCTAAACTCTATCAAATATAGACCCAGAGTCCTCAAATATTCCTTGTATGTTAGCTTTTCATTCCCGGGACCATTCTCGTGAACCTCCTATGAACATGCTCCAGAGCCATTCACTTCCGTCCTGAGATATGGGGCCCAAAACTGCACACAATACTCCAGATGTGGTCTGACCAGAGCCCTATAGACCTGCAGAAGTACATCTCTGCTTTTACATTCAAGTCCTCTCAAACTAAATGCCATAATTGCATTTGCCTTCCTAACTACTGACCCAACCTGCAAGTTTACCTCGCGAGAATCCTGGACTAGAACTCCCAAGACTCTTTGCATTTCAGACTTCTGAATTTTCTCCCTATTTAGAAAATAGTCCACGCCTCTATTCTCCCTACCAAAGTGCAGGATTTCATACTTTTCCACATTGTACTCCATCTGCCATTTCTTTGCCCACTCTCCTGACCTGTCCAAATCTTTCTGCAGCCTCCCCACCTCCTCAATACTACCTGTCCCTCAAATTATCTTTGTATCATCTGCAGACCTAGCCTGAATGCCCTCAATTCCTTCATCTAGATGTTTAATGTATAAAATAAAATGTTGTTGTCCCAACACGGAGCCTTGTGGAACACCACTTGTCATCGGCTGCCACTCTCTGCTTTCTGCCAGACAACCAAGCTTCTATCCATGCTAGCACCTTGCCTCTAACACCATGGGTTCTGTCCTTACCCAGCAGCCTTCCCTGTGGCACCTTGTCAAAGGCCTTCTTCAAGTCCAGGTAGATAGCATTCATTGGCACTCCTTGGTCTAATCTGCTTATTATTTCCTCAAAGAATTATAGCAGATTTATCACGCATGACCTTCCCTTGATGAAATCATGCTGACTTTGCCCTATTTTACCATACACTTCCAAGTATTCAGAATTCTCATCCTTCTCAATGGATTCCAGGATCTTACCCACGACAGAGGTTGGGCTAATCTGTCTTAATTTTCTATCTTTTGCCTTACTCACTTTTAAACAGGGTGCCAAGTTAGCGATTCCCAGTCCCTGAGATCCTTCCTGATTCTAGTGATTCCTGAAAAATCACCAGTAACGTCTCCACTACCTCTTCAGGTGTCTCCCTTAGAACTCAGGGGTGTAATCCATCTGGTCCAGGTGATTTATCCAGCTTCAGTCCATTCAGTTTTTCTAGCACCTTCTCCTTGGTGATGGCCACCATACTCAGCCTGCACCCACCCACCTCCCACCCCTCCCCCCCACGCCCCCCCCCACTTCCCCCAACTCTCTTAAACTTTTGGGATATTACTATATCTTCCACTGTGAAGACTGACACAAAGTAATTATTCAGTTCCTTAGCCATTTCCTTGTTCTCCACTACTATCTCTCCAGCACCATTTTCCAGCGGCCCAATGTCCACTTTTGCCCTTTATATATCTAAAGAAACTCTTATAGTCTTCCTTTATATTACTGACTCATGTACCCTGTCACAAAGCTGGTCCTTTTTTTTCCTAAAAGTTGTTCCTTTTCTCAAGGATACTGTGTCCTTAGGCTTTTTTCAGAGGGGTCCTAAAACCCTTGCAGCTCCAATTAGACTAGTTTGGTACAGAGATGAAAGTGGATTTTGAGAGGCCTTTTGTTTATAAGTAAACAGATGAGACTTCAAGTCAAAGTGGTCATATTTTAGAAGTTACCTGTATAATGAAAGGGGAGTGGTCAGCTCTCTAGCTGAGCATTTCAGCCCAGAACTAGTTAGGAGTTCAGCTGTTTGGAAACAGGATGCAAAACTTTCTCTCTCCTTCTGTTCTTCTATCTTCAATCTGTAAGCATTTATTCCATTTGTACTTTTTTTTAAGGGAGTTTGCTTATTGGGACTGTTGTGTGTATTTGAAACAACATAATTAAGTCTAGTTTGGATAGACTGAGTCCTGCAGGGGTTCTTTATTCCATTTTTTGTGTTTCATTGTGTAATTTTGTGAATATATTTCTGTCTGTTTTAAAGCCTGGTAGCCAACCTCACTAACTTACTCCGGGTAATTTTCACTGTACACTTACCGAAACAAATTGCAAAGTTATGGTCTGGGCTGCCTGCTTAAGAATGTTTTAAGTGGTCTGGTCTAGTCCATAATAGATTAGGGGCTCTTTGCGGGATTTTAAACAGCGAGTGGTGGTGCTAGTATTTTTATTTCAGGCATTAGATTGGTTGGGTGGACAAAGCTTGGGATAGTAATGGCTCTTTCAGTCATCAAAAGTTTTCTGCAAGTGGATGCGGTGACTTTGGAAGTTTTGCAAAAGGTGAATAGGACCAAGCTGCAGGAATTAGCAGAGAAGCTGGAATTGGACCTGCCTGCTTCTGTGAGGAAAGGAGAGATAATTACAACAGTAGCTCAGTATTTAAACTTGCCGGAGAAACCCTCAGAATCTATAGAGAAGTCAAGAATTCAGTTGCAAATGAAGCAGCTTGAGTTCGAGGTGAGAGATAAGGAAAGGGCAGAAGAAATGATGAGTTACGATTGACCCCTAAACAGGGAAATCGATGTTTTGGGCATAAGCCCTTCATCAGCCTCATGAAGGGTTGTAGGTTTGCTTGCTGAGCTGTAGGTTTGATATCCAGACGTTTCATTACCTGGCTACATAACATCATCAGTGACGACCTCCAAGCGAAGCGAAGCTGTTGTCTCCTGCTTTCTATTTATATGTTTATGCTCGAAACACGGATTCTCCAGCTCCTCGGATGCTGCCTGACCTGCTGTGCTTTTCCAGCACCACATTCTCGACTCTGATCTCCAGCATCTGCAGTCCTCACTTTCTCCTTAAAAAGGGAAGTTAACTTAAAAGGATGGAGATAAAGGCTAAAGGTAACCTTAGTGAGGTAGTAGTGTGAACTCAGGCGGAAGAGTAGAGAGTTAAAACAGCGAGGTTAGCAGCTGAAATGGCTGATGATTATTAGCTGGTCCATAAAACACGGTTTGGCTTCCAGGATCAATTTCAGTCCATGAGGGATAGAAACAGGGGCAAAGACGAATCCTCACCTGGATAGGGAAAGGTAGATCTCAGTGATAACTCAGTGATAAGGATAACTTACCACAGGGTAAAAAAGAAACCCTTGAGGGGGACAGGAAGTTAAAAACCTCCAGTGTTTTCATTGTAATAAAGCGGGCCAAATGAAAACACAGTGCTGGTGGGCTAGGAGAAAGCAAGATCTAGGAAAACCAGACAAGCCTGGGAGTTTTGTTGGACTAGTAACAAAAAGCACAAGGGAAGTTAGAAAACTGCCTCAGAGTGTACAAGATGATCAGAGGTTGATTAAGGAGGAAGTTCCAGACCTGCTTAAAAATATATATATATATATATATATTATGCAAGAGTAAAGTTTATTCACATAGGCCAGGAGTAGCAGGTGAAGAGATTACAATATTAAGGGACACAGGATCCTCTCAGTCTGTGATGTTGAAGGATGAGGAGATATGTTCTCCTGAGGGATTACTGCCAGTAAAGGCACTGGTAACAGGAATTTACGGTGAGACAAAAAGTGCTCATTTAGGTAAAAACAGGCTAGAGAGTCCAGAAAAGAGTGGAGAATTTGTGGTAGGAGTACTGGACAAACTACCAGCTCCAAGATTACAATTTGTCCCTGCAAATGATATAGCTGATTCACCATGTTGCCTACTCTAGTTGAAAAGTCAGTGGAGATGCAGGCAACTAAAAAAATGCAGGAACTTTCCCTGAATATGTGGTCACAAGATCACAGAGGCACAAACCAAAGCAGGAGAGTTCAAAAGGTTCAGATAAGGGAGCTGACATAGCTTTATCTGAGACTTTTTTCATCAGATAAGTGGGACAGGGCAGCAGCAAATAGGTAAATATGTCAGTATCTAAGCTGACCGAGTTACCGCAGAAAGATGAGAAATTAAAACAGCTGTATCAAAAGGTATATACAGAGAAGGACAGTGAATGCATGCCTGTGTGTTATTACTTAACAAATGATGTCTTGATGAGGAAATGGAGATCATCACACATTCAAGCAGATGAGAAATGGGCAGACATTCATCAAATTGTTTAGCCAGTAGGGTACAGAAAGGAGGTGCTGCAAGTGGCGCATGGCACTTGGAGGTCATTTAGGGGTGAGGAAAACACAAGCTAAAATATAAAGACATTTTTACTGTCCTGGACTACACAAGGATGTAGTTGAATTTTGCCAGGCGTGTCATACATGTCAGCTAATCGGAAAACCACAGGCAGTAATAAAACCTGTACCTTTAATACCTATTCCAGCATTTGAGGAACCTTTCACAAGAGTCTTGATTGATTGCATAGGTCCCCTGCCTCAAACAAAAAGTGGGAATAAGTATTTATTAACAATAATAGACGTATCAACTAGATTTCTGGAGGCAATCCCATTATGCAACATCACAGCTAAAAGCGTTGGAGAAGAATTACTTAAATGTTTTACTAGATACAGACTACCAATAGAGATCCAGTCACATCAAGGATCAAACTTCACATCCAAACTATTCAAGCAGGTTATGGATAATTTGTGAATAAAGCAATTCAAATCTACTGCGTATCATCCAGAATTGCAGGGAGCACTAGAGAGAGATGGCATCAAACATAAAAGACCACATTAAGGGCTTATGGCCAGGATTATCCAGATGATTGGGATAAGGGAATTCCATTTGTACTTTCTGCGATCAGAGATGCATCAAATTAATCAACCAAATTCAGTTCATTTGAATTAGTTTTTGGGGATGAAGTAAGAGGACTGTTAAAATTGATTAAAGAGAAATTAATAAGTCAGAATTCAGAGACCACTCGATTGGACTTTGTGTCAAATTTTAGAGAATGATTAAATAGGGCTGGAGAGTTGGCCTGTCAGCATTTAAAAGTATTACAGTGTGCAATGAAACAGGAAGCAGATAAGAAATCACAAATTTGCAATTGGGAATAAAGTATTGGTGTTACTTCCAGTAACAGGTGAGCCTTTAAAAGCAATGTTTAGTCAACCTTATCAAATCGAGAGGAAATTAAATAAGGTAAACTACTTGATAAGGACTCCAGACAGGGAGAATTCTCACAGAGCGCGTCATGTGAATAGGCTCAAAAAGTATTTTGATAGGGAAGGAAAGCAAGAGGAGAAGGTGTTAATGATTATAGCACTGAAGGAAGAACCAAGTTTAGAGGATTCTGAATTGGACATTCCTCAAATCAAATTGGACAATGAGGAAGTTGTCAAAAATTGGGATATAAGAAAATTGAATTGACCTTTAAGAGTTATTAATATCACATGGGGAGATATGCGGAAATAGACAGGGAAGTACTAACCTAATTGTGCATAATGTAGAGATAGGAGATGCTGTTCTGATTAAGCAGCATCCTTATAGACATAACCCTCTAAAGTTGGCACAGGTTCAGAAGGAGGTAGAGCGCATGCTCCAGGATGGCATAATTGAAGTGAATTACAGTGACTGGAGCTCACTCATAGTCAAGGTGCCAAAGCCAGATGGTACCTAACGGTTATGTGTGGACTATCGGAAAGTCAACACTGTTACAAAGACTGATGCATATCTAATTCCACGGTTGGAGGACTGTATCGAAAACGTGGGGCAAGCAACTTACATTTCTAAATTGGACCTGCTCAGAGGCTACTGGCAAGTACAGAGAGTGCAAAAGCAATTTCAGCTTTCATAACACCAAATGGACTATATTAGTTCAAAGTCATTGATAGTAAGGTCATTGCTGGATTACCCAACTGTGTGATGTGCATTGATGACCTGGTGATTTTTAGTCACTAATGAAGGGAATATTTACAGCATTTATCAGACTTGCTCAATCGACTTTAGAAGGCAGGCTTGGTGGTAAACCTAGCTGAAGGTGAATTTGCCAAAGTCCAAGTCACCTTCCTGGACTACGTTATTGGGCATGGACAAATGGCCCCATGAGATGCAAAAACTAAAGTAATTGTGGAATTTCCTATGCCGTCGATGAAAAAAACAGTGCACTACAGTTCCTGCGATTGAGTGGATTTTACCGGAAGTTTGTGCCGAACTTTAGCAGTGTGGCTGCTCCACTCACCATATTGTTCAAAAAGGGCAAGACGTTTCAGTGGACAGCGGACTGCCAAAAGGCATTTGACAGCCCAAAAACTGTGTTAACCACTGCCCCAGTATTAGCCAAACCAGATTACACAAAGCCTTTCAAGGTAGCTATCGATGCCAGTGATGTGGGTGTCGGTGCGGTGCTCCTGCAGGAGGATGACAAAGGAATAGAAAGACCCATCAGGTATTTTTCCAGGAAGTTGAGCATTTATCAACAAAAATATTCAACGGTGGGGAAAGAGACTTTGAGCTTGGTGTTGACATTACAACACTTCAGAGCTTATGTTACCAGCAATGCATCTGAGACAATTATATACACTGATCATAACCCATTGACATTTGTGGAAAAATGTAAGATACAAAAATGCCAGTCTGTTTAGATGGAGCTTGTTGTTGCAGACATGCAATTTGACAATTGTGCATGTGGCAGGTTGTGAAAATGTGATTGCCAATGTGTTAGTGAGACTCGAATGAGATAGGGAGGCATACAGTGGTGGGTGTGCCATAGCCTGAGTTTGCATGTGGTTATGCATGGTTGCATGTTTGTAGTAAGTATGGTGTGTATGTGTGTTTAGACTACTAACCGGGCTTTTGAAGGGTTTTAAAAATGAAGCCATCTTTCGATATTGATAGTTAATTTTTTTAAGGGGGGGGGGAGGGAGGTGTCACAAAGCTGGCGCCTTTTTTCTAAAAGCTGTTCATTTTCTCAAGGATACTTTGTTCCTGGGTTTTTTCAAGAGGAATCATAAAACTCTCCCGGCTCCAATTAGACTATTTTGGTACAGAGATGAGAAAGGATTTTGAGAGGCCTTTTGTTTACATCTAAACAGTTGAGACTTCAGCCCAAAGTGGTCATATTTTAGAAGTGGTGTATATAATGAAAGGGGAGTGGCCAGCTCTCTAGCTGAGCAGTTCAGCCCAGAACTAGTTAGGAGTTCAGCTGTGTGGAGACAGGCTGCATAACCTTCTCTCTCCTTTGGTCCTTATACCTTCAACCTGTAAGCATTTGTTCAATTTGTGCTCTTTTTTAAAGAGGGTTTGTTTATTGGGACTATTGTGTATATTCAGAACAGCCTAATTAAGTCTAGTTTGGATAGACTAAGTTCTGTGGGGGTTCTTTATTCTGTTCTTTGTGTTTCATTGTGTGAATAAAACCTGGAAGTCAACCAACTCTGGGTAATTTTCAACAAATTGCAAAGTTATGTTCTGGGTTGCCTGCAAAGAGTGTTTTGAGTGGTCTGGCCTAGTCCATAACAACCCTCATATTTAATCTTCTCCCTCCTTATTCCTTTTTTTGTTGCCCTCTGTTGGTCTTTGTAGGTTTCCCAATCCTCTGGTTTCCCACTGCCCTTCACCACATTATATATGTTCTCTTTTGCTTTTACGCTATTCCTGACTTCCCTAGTCAGACATGATTGCCTCATCCTTCCTGTACTAAGCTTCTTTGTCCTTGGGATAAGTCTCTTCTGTGTCTCCTGAATTACTCCCAGAAACTCCCACCATTGTTGTTCCACTGTCTTTCCTGCTAGGCTCCTCTCCCGGTCAATTCTACCCAGCTCCTCCCTCCTGCCTCTATAGTTGCCTTTATTCAGCTGTAATACTGTTACCTCTGATTCTAACTTCTCCCTCTCAAATTGCAGAGTAAATTCAATCATATTATGATCACTGCGTCCGAAGGGTTCCTTCATCTTTAGCTCCCTTTTCAAGTTGCCTCATTGCACTACACTAAATCTTGACTTGCCTGTTTCCTGGTGGGGTCCACCACAAGTTGTTCCAAAAACCCATCTCGTAGAAATTCCTTTTCTTGCAATTCACTACCAACCTGATTTTCCTAGTCTACCTGCATGTTAAAACACCCATGATCACTGCAACTTTGTCTTTCCTACACATCTTTCCTATCTCCTGGTGTATCTTGCACCCCAGCTCCTGACTACTGTTTGGACGCCTGTACATAACTCCAACTATGGATTTTTTTTACCTTTGTGGTTCCTCAATTCTACCTACACCATCTGACTATGCTTTGTTTCATATTATTGATTTAATTTTGTTTCTTACTAATAATGTGAATACTGTGAACAATTTGAAGCTCCTTATCCATGGAAGGATATACTGGCAATGGAGGTATTCTAGAGAACATTCACTAGGCAGATATCAGGTACGGCGAAACTGTCTTATGAGAGTGGTTATATTTATTGGAATATAGAAGAATGAGAGGTTATCAATTCAACATACCAGATTCTTTGGGTACTTGACAGGGTTGATGTGGAAAGGTTGTTTCCCCTTGAGAGAGATTCTAGGAGGAGAGGGCCTAATCTCAGGGGTCTCACATTTAAGACAGAGATGAGGAAAAATTTAGTCTCTCGAAGGTAGTGAATCTGTGGAATTCTTTACTGCAGGTGGCTGTCAAAGCTGGGTCATTAAGTATGTTCAAAGATAGACAGATTTTTACACAGTAGGGGAATCAAGGGTGATGGGGAAAAGGCAGGAAAATGGAGTTGCAATTTATCAGACTAGCCATGATTTCATCGAATGATGGAGCAGACTCGATGGGCCGAATAGCCTACTTTAGCTCCTACATCTTATCGCATTGAGACCAATAAAGAAACAGTTCACTTTATAATGTATTGTTTAACTTTTATGAATAGTAAACCTTTCCGAGCATATTCTGTTCATTTTCTACCACTGTGTGTGTGTGTGTGTGTGTAGGCCTGGACAAGTGAGTGTGATCGCATGAATTGTGTTGCATTGCCTAGTTTTCCTAATCAGGGGAAAATTGTTTGATTAAATGTATCTTGTTCTCTGTCTGGGAAATGCTTCATAGCCTTAAAACTAAATAGTGAGACACTTACAGAACTGGAAAGGAACTTCATACTGTATTCAAAAGCAAAATCCTGTTATGGTCAAATGAGGAGTAGCAGAATATGGGAAGTCATTCCATTCCTCACCTGGTCGTAATACAACTCTGAGCTTTGTGACATCTTGAAGTCATGAAAAGCACAATGTAAATACAGTTATTTGCTCTGCTCTGCAGAATGTCTAGATGATAATCAGACCTTTTTTTTGAATTCCAGAGCTTAACCACAGAAAGTAAAAAGCACAGGAATGACTGCAGGTAGTACAGCCTTGGGGATATGGTGCAATGGGAATTCATTAGTTAATGATATGATGATGTTTATGATAATGTTACATGGACATAATGCACAGGCTTTCAAGATTCTGAGACGCATGGTATGGTATAAATAAAACAGAGAGCTATAATGAGTAGATCCATATTCTGTAAATCAGTACATATAAAAAAAAGTTAGTTGGAACTACTGACAGCCAAACAATTGTCACTCAAGGGAGATACAGGGATTCGCAGACTCAGAGTAGGGGCTGCCTCGTGTCATACAGCAAGCTCTCTGGCATGGAACCCAGACATCATGGCAAGCAGAATACATGCAGGCTTAACATCACTGGGTTGTATGCATCATGTCAGTGCAATCCATGAAGACAGCTCAAACCAGGAATCAGACTGTCTCTCCAGAAGCTGTGTTTGGAAGGAATTCTCTTCACATTCCTTCAACCACCAGACAGATACTTCACAGAGTCCTCCTAGCACTCAGTTGTCTGTTACCACTTGGAGACTTCCTTGGACTGGTGCTCTTTGCTTTTGGTCCAGGAGCAAATAATAACTAACAAGGGAGAAATTTGACTTGCATTCAAGGCATATGAGGAACTAACTGTTCTGTGTGCTATGACTCAGGCAAATTAGGCGTTGGGTCTCATTTAAATGCTGCCAGTGAGCTGCATATAAAAATATGCAAACATCAAATCAAGGGACATCAACAAGATGGATCCAAAATTGGCTGAGTAATAGAAAACAGAACGTGATAGAAAACAGAATGTGATTGAAAACAAAGTGTATGGTTGATGGATGGCTTGCAGATTGGAGAAAGGTCTACAGTCAAGGTCCACAGAAGCTAGTGTAGGACCCCTGCTCTTGTCAAATTATATTAACGATATAGATCTTGGTGTACAAGCCACATTTTTAAAATGAGTTTATAATATCAAACTTGTGGCAGTGTGGGTATGGAGGGAATGCTGGGAACATTTAGTGAAAATGAAAATGTCAAATTCTCAATAACAAGAAAGGAAATTTTGATTTATATGGCGAGCTCTGAATCTTGCTAATGATTGGTGACCACCTTACTGCCATGTATTTTGATCTCATTATTAGTCCAACTTGTCTTATTTCTATGCAGTTCCAATTCTCCCTTTCTCTGAGAAACTGGATGGCACAATTCCCAACACAGATGTCAGAGCAGTGCAGATCAGCACTTGCTTGAACAGGACTTACCCCATTCCACCATCATCCCCGCTTCCCTCCATGTCCAGAGACAATGTTCCCTTTCAACCTTCATCCAAGCAAGTCAGCATCACCAAATCACACCTTCACCACGATATCATGGCAATCTTTGGACAAACACACACCCTACTTCAGCCCTTTTTGACTTCAGTTTGGAGCTCCTGAATGTTTTTGCCATGTATGATCCTGGAGGTCACTTTGCATACCTTACGCATCTACGCAGGATGCATCTTGTAAGTCTTAACTTACTCACTCATTTTAGTTCACTCACTTTGTATAAAGTTCGAGATTGCCAAATTCTGTGACTTGCACTGATTTTTTTTAGTGGCAGGAACAGGCAAGATGTCTTAGGTCAGAATATTGAACAATCAAAGGGGTGAAGATGTTGCCACGTGTCAATGCCATACTTAAAGCATGTTGCAGCAGCTTACAAGGCTGTACAACACTGGATGTACTTCAAACAAATGGTCACATCTCAAAGTCAAAAGGGAAAAGTCTTTAATTGAGTCGAGGGATACTGTGCTCAGTCAGTGGATACTGCCACACTAAGGCTACAGGCTCATCCAGTTCCAGTTGAGGATTGGCCAGAGTAAGTCAAGTTGTTCCTTCTTTTACAGTACCAGGATTGGGTCTATATCAGTCCTGGGGAATACAAGGCTGTCAGTCAGAGGGTTGTGAAAACATTGGTCTCAGGCTTGGACATAGTCAATCAGGATGTGCTATTCCTTTCCAGTAGTCAGGGGTTTAGGCAAGGGTCAGTCCTGGAGTTTGGACATCAATGCTCAGGAGGCTTATTAGCAGACACACTGTGTGATGCTGGGGTAAGTGGGAAGCTCAAATTTGGAGATGGGTTGATTAGACTTGATCGCTGAAGGAATTATCACAATGAAAGGGGTGATATACTATCAAGCTCATACAGCATTGGAGGGAGCAGAAGGCTACAAATGGTGGGCAAATTTTCATAAATCATTATCACTTTGGCCTTAATGTGAGGAAAGTGTGTGGTCAACAGTGGAATTACAACTCACAGAGTCATGGGCTCTGCAGGTACAGTGGAGACATAAATGATTATATAAGGAGAATAAATGGAAACTGTTGGTTTCCTGGTCAGTCCACAGTACATGGACACCTGGTTATTTCTGCAGTCCGTGAACCTTTTTGTTGCTGAATATATGTGTTCACAGCCACATGATTATATAAGTGGTATCTTTTGGACTCTACTCATTGGAGTTTAGTGAGAAGTGATCTCATTGAAACATTTAGGATTCTTAAGGGGCTTGACCAGAGTAAATACTGAGAGGATGTTTCCCCTCATGGGAGAGTTGAAGGCCAGGGTACAGTCTCACACTAAAGAGGTGCTAATTTAAGACTGAGATAAAGAGGAATTTCTTCTCTCAGATGGTTGAGAGTCTTTGGAATTTCTTGCCATGAAGAGATGTAGCGGCAGAATCCTTCCATATGTTTAAGGCTGAGATAGACAGGTCGTTGACCAGTTCGGAAATCAAAGGCTGTGGCCAAAGGATAGGAAAGTGGACATGAGGAATGTTGGATCAACCTTATCCTATTGAATGGCACAGCAGGCTCAAGGGGCTGAATGGCCTGCTCCAATTCATTTTTCTTGTGGTCTTCTGGTCTGATGGTGATCCCACTTTCAAACATCTAAATTTTACATGTCACCCTCACTGCTTGGGAAAGCAGTGGTCAGTTAGATAGGGCATTAACATTGCACGGTGATAAAGTTGGGTTATTTTTAAGCTTTAGAACAGTGTATGGTATGCAACTGCTGTCTAGTGAAGTCTCTCATGGTAGGGAGCAGGTTTGGAGCAATCCTGAAGAACTGGTTAACAACACTGGTTAGCCCTCACAATTTCAGAGTTTGGGAAGACAGCTAAATTATTCTGAAATGCTTGAGCATCAATGGAGACGGGATTTAACCGAAGATAGGCAACATTTCATGCTATTATGCTATGAGAGTGGATATGTACTCTTCCTGTTGTACTGCTCCCAGCCTTGCAAGGCAATGCACTCCCTTAAAAGGCTTTAAGATAGACTGAACCTTTGCTGCCAGAGATGTATTGAATTATCCTCAGTTCAATACTCTCAATCGCAGGGTAGTTATAAGCTTGGTAGAATTACGCAGGACAAACCCTTGCAAAATCTCTGCACATTGCCTAAGCCTCAGTGCTGTCCACACTAAAATGCAACACGCTGCACCAACAGTGTGATGATTCAAGGATCCTGCTATCTGCAGTCAATGTACTTGAGAGAGGTCACCAATTGGCGACCTCTACTTCTGTGATCCTTGAGATCTCCGAAGAGGCTGTTCAATTTCACCAGATCCAAAAGTTACTACAGTAGATATACCAAGAGTGTAACTGAACACGTATTTGCAAAACTGCAACATTATTGACAAAGGTGTCACTCATCCATGTCACTCGTGTGTGCCCAGAGTAATTTTTTTTTACCTTTCTGTCCCACTGTGTGTCAGTGCGATCCTGACTTCTGCAGTTAGGGTGGAGGGAGTATGCTCTGTGGTTTGCCCTGTAATCTGGAAGACTTGGCTGTTCTGCTGGGACAATTAGGCCCACTGAGAGTGTCCTGCATAGATTAAGGGCTTTGGAATTACAGGCAACAAGGATGTAGCAGGGTCGGAGACCTCAGACCATCGCAAGAGGGACTGCTACAAGTGGCTCCTGCTCCCTGTGTCCGCTGCTGGCAGTAAGGGACACTTGGAATGAGGTTAAGGTCCCATGTTCCTCTCTTGCATTGCCAAAATGGGAAAATTCAACCCTTAATTTAGAAAAGTAAAAGTGAATCTTTTTGGGAGGAAGAATGTGAAGGCACAATATAGAAGTAATGTTATAATTCCAAAGGGGTTGCAGGATCAGCAAACTCGACTTGTATATATGCTAATATAATTCTAACTCATCTGATCCATCAATGTCCTTTAGGGAATGAATCTGCCATCCTTACCAGGTCTGGCCTACATGTGACTCCAGTGCGGATGGCTCTTAACTGCCCTCTCAACAATTAAGGGTGGGTAGTAAATGCTGGCTTGGCCAGTGATACCCTCATCCCGTGAATGAATAAAAATAAAATGTTGAGTGGGAGGAAAGGATGTGGTTTAATAAAGTGCTCAAACTTAAAGGGGGCATGGAACACAAAATCAAGGATGGTACGTTTTAGAAGACTGATTTGACCTCAACTGGAGTATTGTGTTCATTTCTCGGCCTTGCATTTTAGGAAAAATATGATATAAAGACTGTGTCTTTTTACATTCATGTATTTTTTAAATTATGAACTGAAATGAAAAAGAACTGTTTTGAAATCCAGGCACTTATGAGGATGCTTGCTTGTTTTGAAAGTAAGGAATTTGATACATTTTGTGAACCCTGTTTGTGTAGCTGTGGGTTCCACCAATGTGCAGATGAACTGGAGCTGAGTGGCCATTTGTAAGTAAAGCTACTATGTAACTGGTTGTCAGGCAGCTGAACACTTAGGCTGTGAATAAGACAGAGAGAAGCTAGTAAGACCAGAAGAGAAACCAAAATGATATGCAGCAGCTAAAAGTTCTCTCTCAGTTCTCGACGGTAAGCCACGTTAAACTTGAAGAAAACCTGTTTACCTTTCGTTCAGCAGATGCTGAAAATTGTGGCTTTGAATTAGATGTCAGATACCTTTCAGAAGAGAACCTGACACCCTCAGCCTCTTGAAAACCAGTGGCAGTATTCATAAAAATGAAATCCAGGAGAAATCCTTGGATCGGAAAGAGCTCACCCAACAGATCTTGTGAACAAAGGCTATGGAACTATCTTTTTCTAGTCTGCCCTCTGCCCATTATTTTTACTCCTGTGTATGCTTGTCTGTCTGTGATTATGTAAGGGAAGTTTATAAGGATTTTAAAGTTTTAATTTGTAGTGTTTCCTGAATCTAGTTGAATTTTTTATTATATATAGGTAGAATCGAATGACCTATAATTTAAATAGGGATTTCTTGTGAAAGACAGAAATCTGGCCCATGCTTTCAATCAACCTCGGTCTGAAAATCAGGTGGTTTGGGGATTTTATTTGTTTCTGTTAAAAATGTTAACTTTTGTGACCACCCTGGGAATAGTGGGATTTCATTTCCATACACACTAACCCAGAGTAGCTAGGAAAGAAAAAAACCTGTCCCCATTAGTAGATTAATTGAGAACTAGAGAGTGCAAATGTAAAATAATTGGCAAAAGAAGCCATGGCAAGATGAGGAAGACTCTTCATAAAGTGAGTTGTTGGGATCTGGAATTCACTGCCTAAGACTGGGTGGAGGCAGATTCAAACATGACTTGCAAATGAAAATTGCTTATCTAAAAAGGTAGAATGTGCAGGGCTATAAGGAGAAAATGGGAGAGTGGCACTAAGTGAGTTGTTCCTGTGAAGAGTCAGTATAGACATGATGGGCCAAATGACTGTGATCTTGAAATGCAGACTTACCTCCTTAACTTGTTCAGACATATAATGGCACACTTCTGCAGCAGGTGAGACTTGAATCAAGGCCACTATCACAGTACCACAAGAGCCCTAGCACTTGATTTCTATGGCCATAGTTTACACTCAGAACAGTGAGAATGTTAATGATGGAAACTGGACATCTGGTGCCAAACTATAATTAGAACACTCTTTTCATAACAATGCTGCTAAAGATGCAAGTGAATGAAGTGCTTGATCCGAGATTTGAAGAAAAGTGTGTCAAAATTTGCAGATTAATTGTCCATTAAATTTATCTCATAAAGTTAAATCTCATTATTATTGGTGCAAGCACCCGCTTAGTGATATGACAACTCATAATAGCTGCTAGTCTGCTTCTCATGCTCAGAAATTGAGCACTAACATGACCCATTCTTTCAGATTGTGAATTACTTTAGGAGATTTTATATATGTCATTTTCCCTCGATTTCTTCCTGTCCTTCAATTCTCTTCACGTGGACTTTCTTTGCTTCTACAAATTTTAAATTTCTCATATCTGATTTGACATTGAATTCTCCTACTCGGAGCTTTAATTCCATTGGCTACGACATTTGTTCTGTCATTCACTAAGATGTCTTGCTGCACTCAGTGTAATTCTTGGATCAAAACTTGCAGCATTTTTTTGCTTTTTTTTAAGAATGTAATTCTAAGATGAAACTAACAGAGCACATAATGAGAAGCCCCAGCAAGCAAAACCTAGCACAATGTATTTGCATATGTCCTAATGCATCCTTAAGACAACTTCAGATATTACACATGTAATAAATTATTTTTGAAATGTCTCCTCTGTTTTTGGAAGTTAACCAAAGCAATCTGGTAAAGTATTGGTGATGAAGAAATGGGAGGTAATCCATCCATCTGTTTAAAATAATATATTCACAGGATCTATCAGTTTGTGAGCACATCATTGTCAAAATAAACAATAACAGAGAAGCTGAAATGATACAATCAGTCATAACCAGATACAGCATTATCATCACTTTCATAGATTTTACTGTGCTTTAATTAATAGGATGTTTAGGAACAAATAAAAAGGGAAAATTGAGAGGCTGTACATAATACGAAATTGAGACAGTGAATCCATACATTTACAGTAATTTGAAGGAGGCTTAAGTAGAAAAGAGATTTTAGCACTAATTACCTAAATAAAATATTGACAGAGACAGCATTGCATTTCCCAAAAAGAATTTAGCATGCTTGCCTTCACTGCTCAGAGCTTTGAATATAGGAGGAAGGACATTTTGATGAGGTTGTACAGGATGTTGGTGTGGCCTCTTCTGGAGTCCAGTTCTGGTCTCCCTGTTATGGGAAAGACATTATTGTGTTGGAGAGGGTTCAGAAGAGATTTACCTGGGATGGAGGGTATGAGCTATAAGGAGATGCTGGATAGGCTGGGACATTTTTCACTGACCTTGTAGATGTTTATAAAATAATGAGAGGTATAATTAAAGGTGAATGGCAGGTGTAGGGTGGGGAATTTCAAGACCGGGGGCATATTCTTAAGGTGAGAGGGGAAAGATTTAAAAAAGGCATGAGGGGCATTTTTATTTATAAGAGAGTGGTTCATGTGAGGAATGAACTTCCAGAGGAAGTGATGGATGCGGGTACAGTTACAACATTTAAAAAGACATTTAGGTAAGTACATGAATAAGAAATATTTGGAAAGATACAGGCCAAGTGTAGGCAGGTGGGACTAGTATAGTTTGGGATTATGGTCGGCATTGGACTGGTTTGGCCAAAGGATCTGTTTCCATGCGGGGTGATTCTATGAATCTACTCTACAATTTGGAGCAGTTTAAGAACTCAGTCATATTGTCATTTTACAAAGAGCTAGCACAAGTAAGTTGCTTGGATCAACATATTGTCCTGAGTTACACAATGATAAGAATGGCCAGTCTGTTTATTTATTCAGGAGCCACCCAGCATAATGGGCACAATGAGAATAAGTGATTGAAAAGGTTCTTCCAAATGGATTTAACTCTGTCTCATTTGCCATAGTCGACCTGAACCATGAGGTTCCAACCCAATTTTGCGCTCTGTCCCCAGCTATCAGCCACTGCTGTAAAGGCACTATAACTGGCCTCAGCAATCCTTGCAGGTAAGCAGACGGTTCTGGGGAAACAGCCAGGTTTCTCTCTCCAGGTCACCATACAAGAAATCTTTCTGGTAAGTACATATGCTCAGATTAATCTGTGCTCTGATGCCCAGATTGTCTATTTCGGCCAATCATTGTTGTTCTAAGATAACATTCTCTGATACAATCCATATGGAAGTTTACTCATACCTTGCAGTAGAATCATTCTCTTCACTAGGAGTGAAAGCTATCATTTTCAACCAATTTTATTTGAACAACAAGGCGAGAATTGGTCTAAATTCTGATGAAGAGTCACTTGACTCAAAATGATAACTCTGTTTGCTTTCCACTGATGTTGCTAGACTGGTTGTTTCTCCAGCACTCTGTTCTTGGATTTGTCTAAATTGTCAGCTCTGTTTGAAGATTTATATGAAGATAGTATTACAAAAAAAAAATCATGTTCATTATGGAAATACAGAGGGGATGTCAAAAAGCAGTTATAAAAGTTACTTGGTCCATGAAGGAAGTTTGTCAGATAAAAGGAAAGAAAATAGAAAGGATTTTGTAAAGGCTTAAAAAAGGATAGATTAACAAAATGTAAAGTTGACTCCAGGTGATAAAGAAAATCCTCTTAAAAAGGATAAAGCAATTTCAGATATACTGGTCTGTACAAGATGTAAAACATGCTACCACAAAGCCTCAGCTTTTTTAGCCATGTAATGACCTATGACCTAGAGGCCATAATGTAAAATGTATTTTGTAATTACTTTAACATTTTATGGTATCTATCATTATTTTATAATTTTAAAAAACTTCCATGTTCATATAAAATGCATTGGGACCAATTATAAATATTGCACGCTCAGAAATATTGATCCATGTGACCTGGTGACCCTTGACCTCAAGACTATACAAACAGAAATCAAGTTAAACCCAGGGTTATGTGGCCAAATATAAAGAAGAGCTAGAAGACAGGTGAGCTAAGGAAAGAATGTGATCATCACACAATTGCATACCAAGAGAAACAGAGACTGAAAGGCAAACACGTAATGCATGTCAGGAGAAGCCAACAAAGCTTTCCTTGAAAATATCACGATTTTATTTGACAGTAAGAACAAAAATAGAATGGTGGAAGCTCTTTAAAGCAGCTATATATGTTTGAAAAGGCACTGAATCCTAAAATGGCATGAATAACTCAAGCATGTGGAACAGCCAAAGAATCAGATTATGATCTGAGAGAAAACAAAGTTAAACCAAGAACTGCGGATGCTGGAAACTAGAACCAAAACATAAATTGCTGGAGAAACTCAGCAAGTCGGGCAGTCTCTGTGGAGAGAAAGCAGAATCACTGTTTTGAGTTCAGTGGCCTTTCTTCATTTGACTCTGCTTTCTCTCCACAGATGCTGTCAGACCTACTGAGTTTCTCTAGAAAGTTCTGTTTTTTGTTTCAGATTAGTTGAGTTAGTTTATTGGTGAGAAAGGAACTTTTGTTATGAAGTTGTAAGTGTACTGTATCTTTAAGAGAGTTGAAAGGCTGGCAAGGTCTTAGCAAGCACACAAAGTAATGGAAAATTTAAAATGTAACATTTGATCAAATAGCTAGCAGTAGGTGGGTTGCTATGAGACAAAAACAAATTCAAATTTGGCCAATCAGGTTAAATTATGCCCCAAAATACCAAATTCCAATCAAACTTGAATTTAGTATTTTGACAATATTAAAACCAATGAAATGATCCGATATTTTGGGATATAAATATCAGACATTTTGAACTGTTAGCCAGAGTGGCAAAGAACAAGTACAGACTGCCAGCAGAACCACTCTCTGAGATCTATACGTTTGTGCAGCAGAACATCATGGCCAACCTCGAGAGAAAATCTACAAAGGAACATCTACAGAGGACAATTGGCAAAGCTGACTGTTTTTGAAATTCGATTTTTTTTTGTAAATCATAATTGGGATGTTTTTAATCGTACTAGTATTGTAGAGTGGGAGGTAAAAGGTAGGTTCAAGAGAAAGGAGTTGTAAATAGTTGTTAGTTAATATTTCTGTTAAACTTAAAGAATAAAGTTCTTAATATTTTACTTTAAACAGTGACTTTTGGGATAGTTCTTTGCCTCTCAAATTTTAACAGATTTCAGCTTGGAGTCAATCTTTTCTGTAAGGCTGGTTTGAATTACAAGAGGGGTTTACCCCGTGTTGTAACACTTTGGAAGGCTATGCCATCAGAACTAAGTTGGCCCTTGTGCCTACTCAGCATCTCCAGGGACTTACTATGAAATGAAACAACTAGTGGATGTGATGGAGGCCTAGAACAATCGAGTAGGAAAGTGAGAGATGCCACATACAAGAGGCCAACTTAGGGAACTTGGAACTTTGTTTCGTGCTGCACTGGTGGGGAGTAATGTATATGCTTATAGTTGTGTAAGGAATATATTTGCTATATCAACTACTAAAAGCGAAATTCATCTTTTTGATTGAAACACCACTGGTCTGTTAATGCATATTAGATATTTTAATTTGTGTTAAAGTCACAAAAAGTGAAATTCTGTTCAATGACATGCTTCATTCCAGATCTTTCTGTAAATTTGGTTGTTTCAATTTATAAATTCTTATGAGGATCATAGCAACTGCTAAATGGTCTTTGCAGTTCCAGTATGACAGAGAGGAAGATGATTTCCATTACAGACAGATGTGCATTACCCACCATATCAGTATAGGCAAGAAACAATTGGCCTATCAATTTTATTTTATTTGTAGATGTTGGTAGCTAGGCCAGTATTTATTGCCCTTTCCCTAATGGCCCAGAAAGCCATTAAGAATCACCCATATTGCTGTGGGTCTGGAGCCACATATATACCAGACTGGATAAGGAAGGCAAATTTCCTTCCATAAAAGGACATTTGTGAACCAGACAAGTTTATATGACAGGTTGGAACCTCCTGGTTCAGGTCAACTGTGGTGAATGAGGTATTGTTAAATCCATTGGAAGCACTTTTTCAACCGCTTCTTCTTATTGGACGTGTTTTGCTAGGTGGCTTGTGAATAAATAAACAGGTTGGCCATTCTTATCATTGCATAGCTCAGGACAATATGTTGATCCAAACAGCTGACCTGCGCTAGCTCCATGTAAAATGAAAACATACTATTAAGCTCTTAAACTGCTCCAGAATATATTTTGGGAAATACAATGTTCTTTGTCAATATTTTACTGAGGTAAAATCTCTGTGGTGAAATCTCTGTTCTACTTGAGCATCTTTCTAATTGATCACATGGTTGCCATGAGGCCAACCTTTTGCACCAGATTTTCACTGAATTCAAATTTCATCCCTACATGGCGGGTTCGGAAATAATTCTGCAAAACCTTAACCAGGGAGTTTGGATTAACTAGTTCAGTGATATTATGACTGTACCAGCACCTTCCCTTAAAATATACTTCATGAGTTGTGGAAATAGGACTACCAAAGGGAGTTGTTCCTGACATCGTATCCAAACAACACAGTCTGCAGCAGCTAGCCGCATTTCTCCCTGAATCATTATGACCTCGATCTACCAGATCACCATTTTTATCACCTTCCACCTTGTCCATTACCAACTCCTCAAGATCTTTGATGCATCATCCTTACCGACCACCCTGGCCACCCACTTCCCCAACTCTAACACATTCATAACCACCCATCAACCTGACTGGCATCCCTTTCCAATTCATCAAGGCATCTCTCAATTCCCATCCTGTCCAACATCTAGTTTCGTGGTTAGAGTTCCCCTATTCTGCGCATGTAAGCCTTTCCATCCTTCACTGGGTAACGTTCTCCGGCTTTTTATTAAAATACAAGCCTCACTTCAATCGAAACTACTGCTTTTAGGAGAAGAATCAAGCTGTGTGACATATGAGTGAGAACTCAAAAAAACAATCGAATCCCATCAACTGATGGCAGTCTGGAAGGTCACATCTACCTGAAAGCTAAAATTGATTAATAATATGTTTATCTGCCTGGTGTGAGAGAACAAATCTGATCTGAGGTTGTCAAAAGCCTGCAGGTAGTAGAACAAATGCAGTCATCCTCTCTGCTTGTTTACAAATCCTAGAAAAACGTGAGGATCCACAGACAGAAGAGTGAATCCATTTCAGGATTATCAAAATCACAGAATAATAAAAAAAACAGGAAAAAAAACTAGAATTTTAGATAATTAAGTTACCTTGCACAGGATGGTCAGGGATCATTCTACAGCTACCACCCTGATCCATATTCCAAACTAAAAACTTGAAAGAACTGCAGATACTGGAAATCAGAAACAAAAACAGAAATTGTTGGAAAAGTTTAGCAGGTCTGGCAGCAACTGTGGAGAGAAATCAGAGTTAACGTTTCAGGTCAAGTGACCCTTCCTCAGCTTGTTCCAGCAAGATCTGTTTTTGTCCCTATTCCAGACTGCAGTTTCTATGCCCAGATTCCCAAACGCATATTTTTGGCTTGGAAGCCAAGTCCCTGGATTCCAAAGCCAGACTTCCCACAACTCCCAATGCCTTTTCCAGATCTTCAACCCTTTTTCCAGACTCTGGACTCTAGAACCCAGCCTCCTGATTGCAGTCCCAGATCCCTGATCAAATTCCCAGGCTCCTGATCTGAGCCTCAGTCCATTTTCCTACAATGGCCCTATGAAATGTTAAAAGATCGATATCCATACGTATAATTAGGTGGCAGATGACTTTCAGAGATTTACAAGGGTTTATTGTAAATCTATAGTTTAGCACAGATATCAGTTTCCCTGTTCCCTGTACAGAAGCCAACTACCCACTGTGAAACAGCCCAGTTCTTCATTTTCTTTTGATAAACACACCACATGGTAATTAGATTAGATTAGATTTTTTTTAGATTAGATTAGATTACTTACAGTGTGGAAACAGGCCCTTCGGCCCAACAAGTCCACACCGCCCCGCCGAAGCGTAACCCACCCATACCCCTACACCTACATTTACCCCTTACCTAACACTATGGGCAATTTAGCATGGCCAATTCACCTGGCCTGCACATCTTTGGACTGTGGGAGGAAACCGGAGCACCCGGAGGAAACCCACGCAGACACGGGGAGAACGTGCAAACTCCACACAGTCAGTCACCTGAGGCGGGAATTGAACCCGGGTCTCAGGCGCTGTGAGGCAGCAGTGCTAACCACTGTGCCACCGTGCCGCCCGCGTAATCTAATTACCCAACTGATAAGCAACAAACTACAAGTTACAAACACTCTCTACTGGGGTGGTGTCACAAAACAAAAAACTAAAATGTGGGGAAACAAGGGAAGGAGCTAAATTAAAAGAGTTGGAGCTGAAGATAATGCACTCCAGCTTCAGCTTTGCCCACACACTCTGCAATTGTCAAGGATCCTGATCAATGTCACATGCTCCATTCCCAAGACCATCTGGATAAAACATAGCCACAGAAGAGAGACAGTTAACTGGGAATTCGAATCCCATCTAGGGCACATGCCCATTCTCCCACTGCCCACCCGTCATACCCCTACCCCAAAATGATGAGAAGTTGGAGGACCCAGCTGCTTTGTAAATTTGTTTTCAATCCAGAGATGCTATGACAAGCTTCTTTTATTTTAATCAAGTGTTTCTAAGTAAAAGAACAATTTACAAGCTCCCCCCATCTGGGACAGTGCAATCACAACAAAAGTGAGCAAAAGGTAGGAAGAGAGGAAGGGGACTACATCAAAATGGGGCTGGAGGGGAAAATAAGGCACTTCATTCCCCACTGTGACTTCTCTCTCTAATGGCATTGAGTGTGTTGGTGGACATTGCATGCTGCCTTTTCAAGGACATGCGGTCATGAACATAGGGAAGGTCTGTCGTGAACTATGACCCTCCCCACGATCCACTGCCTGAACCTCCTGCTGGCAACTTTTGTTAGGGCTCAGGAGCAGACTCATGAGCAGGTCCTCCCACATGCCTGTTAAATTCACCCACCCCATTTCCACCAAGCTCATTTTTTAAAACTCCAGTGAAAATATTTCATTTACATCTCAAGAACTCAAGCTAAGTACTCTGATAATTAAAATACAGGTGTGAAATCTTCACATCATTATGTCGACGTACATTTTATAAAAATAATATCAGGGCATTCGCTCCGTAAACTGAAACACAGAATCTCAGATTGAAATTTGGTGCATAATGGTCAGTTGGTTATGTTTAAACAACTCTTAGCAAAGGAGCTGCAATAACAACACCATCGTTACAAACAGCATTGGACTATCTCTTAGTGGATATCTCCTCATCGATTTCTATGGCTGTAATAATTTCTTTGACGTTGCCACAAATCGTGTTTAAATGATGATCATAGGCATGTAGTAGAGTCACAGAATCATAAGGTGTGGAAACAGATCCTTTGGTCTAACCATGTTCCCAAACTAAATTTGTCCCACTTGTCTGCACCTATCCCTCCAAGCCTTTCCTATTCATCAACCTGTCCAAATGTCTTTTAAATGTTGTAACTGTACCTGCATCCATCACTTCCTTTGGCAGTTCATTCCACATATGAACCACTTTCTCTGTAAAAATGTTGTCCCCACATGTCCTTTTTAAATCTCTCTCCTCTGACCTTAAAAGTATGTCCCCTAGTTTTGAACTACCCCATGCTCGGGAAAAAGAACCTTGTTATTCACATTATCTATGCCCATCGTGATTTTATAGATTCAATCAGATTCATCTGGCCCTCCTTCCAATCACTACGGATCTTAGCTCAGTGATTTTGTTAAATGTTATACCAAGGCCTTGGACTAGACTCCGGCCGTCAAAGTGTATGTTTGAGGCTATTATGTAAAAAGAGGAGATTAATTATAAAGGTTGCCACTATTAAACTCAGGATTACCATCACTCTTCAGATCGGAACTAGGTTCAGGGACATCTTGTGTTATTGTAACTATTGGTACTTTACTCATATTCCAACTATCCAATTCATCAAACTCTTTGACTCTTCACAACAGCTTCTTTACTGTTGAAAGTAAAATTTGGCCTTCACACTAGAACATAATCTTTCTACTAAAAAAACACCTTGAGCAAATATGTGTAAATTCAACATATTTTGATGACTCTTCCTGATAGTCACTTTAACCATTATGATAATGTTCTCTCACTCTATTCTTTCAATACAATTTCAGACTTCTTATTCTCAGTCAAATCCAACCATGACTCTCTATCTGCCTGGATTTTATGCTTTTTTTGCCATACTTGATAAGTATGGTTTTAGTCATGAAAACCTTGATTTTGACTGTCTTCTAAGCAAAAATTGAACTGGTGGTGTGCTGGTAGTAATGTAAGCAATAGTATAGAAAATAAACAGTTAAAGTAAATATTCTATTAGTTGAATAGAAATGTTATTGCTTTGGCATCCTTTTGATAATAACTTGTAAAAAAACCGACTGCTAGCTTAGTTCGAATATTACAGGCTGGCGGTAATGTTCATTTAGCTTTATGAATGTGCTTTGCATGATGGATAGACATGACATAAATGCATAAGTTATGGATCATCGGAGCCAAGGCTTTGTAAGTGTCACAGAGAGAGTGTTGGGAGAACGCCTATATTGTAACAGCAGCCAGTTGTTTTATGAAAAAAGTCTGCTGCTTGCTGTTGCAGCCTCTTCATTTTTGCAGCAAGGAAGACATGGCAATGCATTAACTGGCTTTGTGCAGTCTTGTCACTGCAGTTGTAAAATTGCCAGTGTTGAGAAATAAACTGAGAGTGCAGCCAGAATAATAATCAGTTGCACTTAAAAGTAATGTGCTCCCATATTTTGGATTTTACTACAGATTACTACTGTGATATGTGATGAAGAACATAGCCTGCTTGTAAGTGGGTTACTGCATATGATTATACTCTGCAACCTTGAGAGTTGTTTTTAATTTACACACTAGTGATGGAGGTCTTACTGTTAACATGCACAGCCAGCACCACCTGTACCAGAGTGGCCAACATCCAGAGGGAAATATAAGGAATGACATTAACAATCAATATGAATGTAATGGATTGTAAGTCCCAGGCAGGTTCACCTGAGAGCACAAAATGCAGCTCCAATTCCCACCAATCACATGCCTGTATACCTCAGTGTCTTTACAACAATTGCAGGCCAAAAGAAATAAATCTTTATAATTGGACAAAGCAACATTGGCTAGGAATTAATATTGGTTGTCCTGGTGAACAAAAAAATACATTTATTTGGCACAAACTTGGCATGCATCAGAAATTGCTCGCGAATATTTACTGGGCTAACCATAAAAGTATTGGGAAGGAAAATGTCACAAATATGCTCAAACAGTCTTACTGACAATTATAATGTCCTCTCTTCTGTTTCTTTGTGGTTTGCATTTAAAAAATACAAATTCATTGAGCAGTAAATGTATACATTTGTAGTTAGGGCAAAATGAAACCAAGAGTGTGGTGCTGAAAAAGCACAGCAGGTCAGGCAGCATCCAAAGAACAGGAAAATTAATCAGGGCTTTTGCCTGAAACGTCAATTTTCCTGTACCTTGGATGCTGCCTGACCTGCTGTGCTTTTCCAACACCACACTCATGACTCTAATCTCCAACATCTGCAGTCCTCACTTTCGCCTAAAACGAGACCAGCACAAGCATGAGGAACATGTTTGGAGTTTTACAGCTATCTAGACTCAAAGTTTCAACAGCTTTAAGTTATAACCTGTACTACCATCTTCTTGGACAGCAGGATCATTTAATGGTTCTGTTTGTATCTCCACTGGAGCCATCCTTTGCTTGTTTTCCCTTTTACCAGCCCCTATTCAGTCATCTGGGTATATCTGCCTGTCACATTCCGTTTGCACTTCTATTGCTTTCTTTCCTTTTGGCCTGCACTTTTCTTGAAAATTAGCTACAAAGATCTCGACCTTCTTCCGATTCTTTTGAGAGGTTGTCACCTATGAAGTTGGGAGAATACTTTCTCCACAGAGAGCATCATTTCAATCAGTGCTACACAGACTATATTGATTCTCTAGAGACAGATAACACTGCAGGAATGTTGGATATACAGATCACACCGATTTCTTCAAAGGTATCAATGAGGAAACCAGTATGGGTCACCCAAGTGACAGTCAATGGTGCTGTCTGACTCTGCCCCCAGTGAATTGACAGACTTGTTCAACAGTGCTTCATATAATTTTCCTCCTTGTTAATTTTCTCTCCACAAATGCACCTGATTTTCAGTGTCTTCTGTTTTTAAAACTGAGAATTCTGCCCGACACTCCACATTGAATTCCAAAAAAAATTGTCTGAAATAAACTGCCTTCAGATTATCTTACAAAACCAGGTTATAGTCCAACAGGTTGTTTTGGAAGCACCAGCTTTTGAAGTGCTGCTTCTTCTTCAGATGGTTGTACCTGGGGAACCAGCTGATGAAGGAGCAGCACTCTGAAAGCTAGTGCTTCCAAATAAACCTGTTGGACGATAACCTGGTGTTGTGTGATTTTTACCTTTGTCCACCCCAGTCCAACAGCAGCATCTCCAAGTCAAGTTCAGATTATCTGAAGACTTCAAACCTCACTGCAGCTCTTGAAGAGATAAATATATTATTTTTACTGCAGGAATCATATCTTGATAACATTGACTAGCCCTCCTGAAACTGCTCAAAACTAATAGAGTTTAAAACTAACCATACTTCCTCACCTGTCTGAAAACAGTAGGGACAGGAATGATCAGTCTGTCTTCTGTATGTGGATTGCATTGTCAGCTGGAATTATTGTAGGTTTGTGCTGCAAAAGGTTTCGCATCATAAATGATCATGTATTGAAGCCCCTTAACTACATTGATTTTCATACGTTAACTAATGTGAAGCATTCGCCACAGGTGGTGCAGTTGCAGTTCATAAGTTGTGGGATCAGCTTAAGAAGGGGTGTATTTTTGTGCAGAATGGAGAGAAACATCATTGGAGAACAGCAGGCAATGTGAGTTCATGGTTAACAGCAGCATCTATAGAAGCTTTCAAATCCATTCAGGTGGAAAGCCCACCAGTAACTGCAAAGCAAAGCAAACAAAAGCTCAGTACCTGAGAGCTGTTGAGGATCTATTCAAATATAGCTTGAGATGGCAGCCTGCTAAGTGTATCACCTCGGAGTTGGTGGGAGGGAGAATAGTCAGGAGTAACTGATGACAAAGATGTCAGGTCTAAGTGACTCAATTCCCTGTTCACACATATTCATTTTTTCTGACAGATATCTTTGCCCTTCAGGATTCAGTTAATCTTAAAGGCAGTGCCGTAGTAAGTGAACAGTTTCAGTAGTTGCTCAAAGTAGCTCTGCTACTATCCTGGTCCTTTTTAAGATAAACAAAGTATTTCCAAATGACAACTGCCTCCAAGAACGGTAAGTGCCAAAAGACAAGACTGTAATGTTTGCAAACATTCTGCAGCCAGATGTGTCAAGTGGTTAATGCCTTTTGGTGTCCTCCTGGTGTTCTTACAATTGCAGATGCCAGCCTTCAGACAATTTGATTCAGTTCAGAAACTATTTTTAAGAGTCCCATAAAGACAGATATCTTTTCAAGAGAAATATGAATTTCCCTGATGTAAATAAAAATCACACGATGAGATTTCACATCTCAGATTTTTGTAAGCAAAAAAATTAAAACCATCAATCAACTAAACGTCATGCACCAGGTAACCATCACACTGCAGACAAGGTATACCTAATTAACTTCTCACAGGACCAGAAACCCCAGGAAACATTTCTACATTGCACCATACTCTCAGCCAAAATGTAGCCTTGTCGATTCCAGTCCAAATCCCTCCAGCATTTCAGCTTCTTCCTGCCACATCACTTAATCTTCTGATCATAATCAAACAGACTTCTAGTTGCAAGATCCAATTTGACGATACCTCAGTTTCTTGCATTTCCAAAAGTTTGCCTTCTTCTTTCTAAACAGAAACACAACTGTTCCTAGTACTCTGCTCTGAAAGCTTCCCTGATTTGGAAAAGACAGAAGTATATTTCTCTCTCTCTAGGGTCTCTGAAAGTCTGTCAGCAGTAAGGCTAGCTGTCACTTCTTCCAGGTTCAGATGTAAAAGCATGCCCCAGTCTTTCAATAAAGTTTGACCTGTCTCCAGTCCCCATGACAACTAGATCACATGGGTTTATCACAAGGCAGAGTTCAGTATATCCTAACACAAACCCATTCCAGATGTTTTGTTTTACTTATGAGACAATTTAAAACATAACACAGAGAGTTCGTCCAGTGCAGTGGTAGTGTCCCTATCTCTGAGCCAGAAATCCCAGGTTCAAGTCTCACCTGCTTCAGAGGTGTCCAGTAACATCACTGAACAGGTTGATTGGAAAATATCGAACACATAACACACTTTTAAAGTCTACTCGCCATAGCAATATCAAGAAATATATGAACACGTTTGGATGGCACGGTGGCTCAGTGGTTAGCACTGCTGCCTCACAGTGCCAGGGACCTGGGTTCAATTCTACCCTCATGTGACTGTCAGCATGGAGTTTGCACATTCTCCCTGTGTCCGTGTGGGTTTCTTCCGAGTGCTCCGATTTCCTCCAAGGATGTGCTAAATTGACCATCGTGTCCATGGATGTGTAGGCTCAGTGGGTTAGCTGTGGGAAATACAGGGTTACAGGAATAGGAGGATGGTTCTGGGTGAGATGCTTTTCATAGGTTTGGTGTGAAATCGATGGGCCAAATGGCTTGCTTCCACACTGTAGGGATTCTATATTTCTATGACATTGATTACAGCAGAGGCCCAAACAATATTACAACGATAGTATCGAAGACTGGTGATCCATAACTCGGCACAACTCTAATCAGGTTGTTACATTACAGTGAAATACTGGTGGGAAATTTGCCTACCTACAAAATACATGATAAATCCAATTCTGACAAATACTGCTCTGTTTTTGGTCATGAGGAAAGTGCTGAAAGATGTTGTTAACAATGGTATTACCTTCTCACTAGTGCTCAGTTGAGTTTCTGGAAGGATCATATAGTTCCAGATTTCATTGGAGCCTTTGCACAAACATGAACCGAAGAGCTGAATCCCAGAGGAAAGGGGAGTGTGTCTTTCTTGTCAAGGCAGCATTTGATGGTGTATGGCATCAAGAGGTAAAAGTGATATCGATGGAAATAATAAAGAGAGCTCTTCGCTGGTTGGAGTTATACCTAGCCTGAAGGAAAATAGTTACATTTGTTGGAGATCAATCATTTCAATCCCAGGAAATCTATGCAGAAATTCCCCAGGGAAGTGTCAGGGTTGAATCATTCAGCTGTTTCATTGATGACCTTCCCTTTGCCATAAGGCTACAAGACCTGGAAATCATTTAGACTTTAGTTGATAAATGGGAAGAAATAGTTGTACCACACAAGAGCCAGACACTGACCCAGTTCTGGTAAGAGGAAACTTGAACATCTCCTGAAGTTCAATTTTATTTTCTTCACTCTTTCAGGGTGTGTAATCACTGGCAAAGCTAATACTTATTGCCCATCGTCAAGTGTCTTTTGCCCTGAAGTACTCTAAAAGTAGCAAAAAGTGTTGGTTATGAGTTTGGATGATGCTGTTAATTTTTAATTGATATCTTGTTTACATGTTGTTAGGCCATTTCAAAGGATAGAGGAAAGTGAGGACTGCAGATGTTGGAGAGTAAGAGTCAGAAAGTGTGGTGCCGGAAAAGCACAGCAGGTCAGGCAGCATCCAAGGAGCAGGAGAGTTGAAGGGCTTATGCCCGAAACGTTGAATTTCATTTCAAAGGATAGTTCAAGGTGAAATGCATTGCTTTGCATCTGGAGTTACATGTTGATCACATCGGGTAAGAATGGCATAAAGTCAGATTTACTTCCTGAAAGGACATTGGTGAACTATATCAAAAGCAAACATAGAATGCTAGAGAAACTCAGCAGGTCTGACAGCACTTGTGGATAGAGAAGTAGTGTTAATGTTTCAAGACTGGTATAATTCAACTAGATTGTTTTACAATAGGCAGAGATTGCCATTACTGATAATTAGCTTTCAATTCCAGAGTTTATTTATTCCATTTAAAGTCTGTTATCTGTTGTGATGGGATTTGAACCCTAGAACTTCAAAGCATTAGCAGAGGCCTCTAGATTGCTTGCCCAATTACATAACCAATTTGCCACCATCTTCTGTCATTGAATTCCCTAATGACATTATTCTGAAAAACTACCAATCACCAGAAAACTAATTGGAACAGCTACATCTTCATGTGTGGCCTCAAAATCAGATCAGCAACTGACTGTCCTGTGGCATGTGGCTCTGTTCCTAACTCCACCAAAATCTGTCAACTATTTAAAAACTCTCCATTAGACACGTGAATTCCCAGCAGCACTCAAACAGCTTTTTGCTATTCAGGTCAAAACAGCCTGCTTCATTGACACATCATTCACAACCTTAAACATTAATCCAGTCACTACTAGCACAATGTGTGCCATCTACAAAGTGCACTGCAGCAACTCGCCCAAGTTTTGTTCGATGAAATCTCTAAAAACTGTCATCCCTGCCAGCTAAACTGCCATGAGCAGTAGTGTATGGGAAAATGGTCACTTCCAAACTCTATTCCAAAGGAAAACATGATCCTTGACTGAAAAACATATGGCTGTTCCTCCATTGTAATGAGGCCAAAATACAGTCATAGAGTCATGGAAACAGACCCCTCGGTCCAACCAGTCCATGCTGACCATAATCTCAGATTAAACATTGTACCGCCTGCCTATGCTTACCCCATATCCTTGCGAACATTTCTTATTCATGTAATTATCCAAACGTCTTTTAAATGTGTAACTGTACCTGCATCCACCACTTCTTCTGGACGTTCATTCCATACATGAACCACTCTGTGTAAAAAGGTTGCTTCTCATATCCTTTTTAAATCATTTTTCTCTCCGCTTAAAAATATGCCCCCTTTGTCCCCATCCTGGCATTCGTCTTATCCGTACCCCTCATCATTTTATAAACCTCCTACGCTCCAGTGAAAAAGGTCACAGCCTATCCAACCTCTCCTTATAACCGAAACCCTCCATTCCTGGCAACATCCTGGTAAGTCTTTCTTGAACACTCTCCAGCTTAATAATGTCCTTTCTATAACAGGGTGACCAGAAGTGAACACGGTGTTCCAGAAGAGGCCTCACCAACATCCTGTACAACCTCCACATGACAACCCAACTCCTACAGTCAAAGGTCTGAGCAATGAAGACAAGCGTGCTAAACATCTTCCTAAGCATCCTGTTTACATGTCTCAGGACATCCTATTTAATATTACTGTGAGTGTATCTTCATTACATGGGCTGCAGCACTTCAAGAAAATAACTCACCAACACCTTCTCAATGGCCTTTATGGATAGATAATAAATATTAGCCTTTCCACCAGTGCCCAAAGTCCAAGAATCAATAAATCAATAAAGGTCAGAAATTAACATTGTCCAGGTCGACATGCTCAAAAATATTTCTCAGAATAAATCTCATGCCCCTGGCATTCTATATAATCTATACTTTTGGATAGATTTGTGGAGTTGTTTTTTTGTTCTCCCTATATTTTGGGCATAATGATAGCTGGAGATTATGCCAAGCATGTTCTGTCTGACTGCACTTTCAGTCTAGTTCAATGCCTTTGCACATCAGGAGGTCCATATTCAAGACTACTTTTGATGTGTCAGTTCCTTTTGGTTCTGTTGGGATATTTCTATGCTAGCTTTTAAGGTTGGCACATACAGTCAAACAGCAGGCAGGCACTCACTCAAGGCTCACACTTGATAAGCTATTTCGGTGAAGCACAGAGGGTATAACAGACATGAAGTGGGCACTTTCATACAGCTGGAATCTTAAAATAATGGCCTTCAGTAAAATAACATTAGCACATCAGAAGTGACAGAGAAATTGAATAACTGCATAATGTACATCTGTCAAGTATACAAGGTTCAGCAGGCGAATTAGACTAGCTTTACGCTTGCAATTAAAATATAAACTGAGGTTGAAATATGGAATCATGTCTGAGTATTGAAAAAATGTGCTGATAGAAATTTGAAATTTGCTTGGAATAAACTTCTGTCTTATAGTCAGCACGAACACAGCTTCAAGATAATAAAGATAATTACTCTTACCTGATGACCGATACAACAATCCCAGAAAGGAGCCATAGTGAATAGTGGGACATCAACCTGATAGATTCCTCAAACAAGTAACTAGCCTACAAAACTCTGCTGAGCATCTCATCCGATTTTGTCTAGTTAAGATACTTGCAGAAATGCAAAGATTAATTATGTGCAGTAGTGGAATAGAACTTACTTCAGTGAAGAACTCCAGTGCTCAACATTTTGATAAGGAAATTTACAGCAGCTCTAAAAGTAACAAAAAGTGCTGGTTACGATGATGCTGTTAATTTTTAATTGATATCTTACTTAAAGGTTACTGTTTGGTCTCTTGCACTCTTTCCAAGTTCATACCTCAGATGTACACAAACAAAAGTTGACAACCCATTGATAAACTAATAATCAGTAGCATGTAAACATCTTGTACCCCCTCTGAAACTCCTTCCATAATCTCTTCACCTTCTTTTCTGCACTTTTGAGGTATTCTTTTAAACTAGATGCAGGGACCAGTCCCAGTGCTGCTCGTGGTCTGTGCCGCTGGTTCTGTCCCTGGCCTCCGGCCCCTAACCCCTGACCCCTGATCCAACCATGGAGCTCCCACCCGAAACCAAGCACAGTGGGCCCCCTAGTGCCCCAGGCCCTGGTTGTTGGACCCTGGTCAATCTCACTGTCCGAGGTCCTGCCTACAATCCACATCAGTTAAGCTTTTTTGGCTTGGCTTCAGTTTGTGTTTGAGTATACTCCCGTGAATAGGCATGGGATGTGTTGCAATATCAAAAACACTATATTAATACAAGATGTTGTTGTTGTGTACATCGCCAGCAGAAGATATTTCTAAAACATCTTGTATCTAAAATAAGCTACTGCACACACAACAGTTGGTGGACATAATCCATTTGCCAACTTGCTGTGAAAATCATTTGGATTAAATGGTCATTAATAGAATAAAGAAAGTGATTATGAAGAATACATGTTTGATTTAATAAAGGTGATCAGTGAAGGTTCGCCAACCAGCACAGGATGCTTTAGAAATGGGGGCAAGGGTAAATTATGAAAGTATCCAAGAGGTCAGCTACCCAATGCATTTCAACTTATACATGGTAGATGCTGGAAGGGAAAATTATGACTGTAGATTATGCGGATCTTAGAAATCTTTCTGTCACTCCAGGACACAGGAAAAAATTTTAGATTTTTCATAGCTGTTTTACATCCTCTATACTGGCTGATCAGTTCAGACCTAAGAAAAAGGTGAGACTTGGGAACCTAGCTGTAGGCCCCTTTTAAAATGATGGTGGGAGGCTCATCAATGCGAATGGTCAATAAGGCTACTGACTCCATTTTGAATCCTCGACCATCTAGTTAACAGCACGTGAAGGGGACAATGTCTAAACTCCCCGCCCCACCACCTCAGCTTTGAATAAATTAATGGTCAAAAGGGCCTCCCAGCTGGTGCCCATATCATATAGCTGTTGGGTAACCAAAGCATATTTCAATTGTTTGATATGTGGTCTTCAATTCATTTACTAATTCTTAATGCTTAACAACTACAATATGGGCAGGGTCACAGCATAACAGCACTTTTCCAGCCACTCGAGCAGATAGCCCTGAGTATCTGTGAAGCTTGCAGTGCACATCGGGTGCTCGTTTTAGTTACTAACTCTGTCTTCCTTCAATGAAAGTCACCTTCCTTAGACGAAAACCGTCTCCTCAAAGGTTTGGAATAATATGCATGATGGGGTGAAAGATGTGAAAGGATTTTAATAGGCAGCCTGGTGAATCGAAACGCAGGAAGCAGAATATCCCTTTCTGTCCTTGACCTATCCATCCTTGACCTTCTCTGACGTCCTTATGCTAGTCTGTCTGAATCTAGTTACTACCCTTGTGTCCTGCGCCCTGCCTGTTCCCTCTATAAGCTTCCTGTTCAGGGATCTTACTTTGCACAACATTATTGATTGCTGTGAAAAAGGTTCAAGACAAAAATTTCAACACAAGAAATCCTGTTGATTTTAGAGACACATACTGGAACAACAGAAAATAGTTGTTCGACTTTCTATTCCTCTCCTTCTCACCTTATTCAGAAGGTGTCAGAAAATAATACATAAAGCTGGTTCGTTGACCTGTGTTGAGAATGAAAGGCATCGGCGGATTGCCTTACACCGTGATTGTCAGCCGGAATACAGATGAATTTTGTCAGCAGCTTATGACAGCATCAATCCACAGGGTCTGGTGGAGGTGAAGCGTTTTCCATCTACCTCTTAAAACAACAGCAGAACTGGCACCTTGGGATAAATTTGGTACTTGTTCCGATTTCAAAATTAGATAGACGGCTGGGCTATTCCTTCCCAGTGTTACAACCAACTGCAGGACCAACTGCAAAGGCTTTCCTATTTTTGTCAAACCCTCTCAGTCAGTCAGTTTTTAAGGATGTAGTTATCATACTTCAACTAAACTTAATTAACCAAATCAAAATGAAGGTGGGTCAATTCCCATATGTTCTTGAGTGGAGGATACTGAACCTACCACTTTGACAAAATAATAGAATATCCACTGTGAAATACAGTTGGCAGCAGTAAGGGAAGATATCCCATCAAAAATGAATAGGTCTTTTACCAACTAGTTCCCATGGTCTAGTTGAGAAACTGGTACGTATGATTGGCTCACAGTGCTCAGGTATATGGATAGGAGAATATGGATAGGAGCTGGCCACGAGATCTTCAGTCTCTTTTGAGCTTTACAGCCATCAGAGTGACGCCAACTACAAGCTCTGCCCATGGTATCCCTGTTGTCCTGTCCAAACTTCTGCCTGCAGTGAAGCTGGAACACCCAGACTTTCATCAGAAACCAGTAAGTGGCCTATAATTGTAGAACAATGGCAGTGCTCAAGACAGGCTTTCATAAGGAGACTCCAAATCATTCCTGGTAAAGCTGTCCACCATGTTTAGGACAGCATATCCTTTGCCCTCTCATAAGGTGGAGTCGGAACGCCTGTATCTGTGAGGGCACCCTGACTGACTCGAATCCCATTCAAGAGGGAAACTAATGGTCTGTGATCTGCCTCTGAGTATTTTCAGGTCAAAGACAGTGTCTGAAAGTCTCGCAAGCCCATGTAGCTGAGAAAATCTCTTTCTCCATGACTGTTCATTGTGTGTCTGTGCCTGACAATGCCCATAACGTTTGGTCTGCTTGTCTGCTTGCTCCTGCTTCTAAAGCCTAAAACCTAGTTAAAGAAGTAGTTGTTAAAAAAACATTTAAATGGAAGAGTGAGTGAAGCATCATAATGAGAACAGAGCCTTAAAGAATGAGTGTTTACATTAGAACCTAGAACAAGACCTAGAACAAGTTCACCTCACCTCCTCAAGCCTGTCCTGCCTTTTCGTAAGATCATGATTAATATTCATCTTAATGTTATCCATCTTCCTTTATATGCTGGTCTGTGGATATGCTTGTAAGGGTATCAAGGTTTGCAGGCACAAGGCAGAAGAGTGGGGTTGAGAAATATAACAATCATGATCAAATGGTGAAGCAGATTTAATGGGCTGTATGGCCTAATTCTGCTCCTACATCTTATGGTCTTATAATCTCGCAAAAATCAATTGATCTCAAACTTAAAATTGATTGAGCTGGCTTCCTTTGCATATTATGGAAGAGAGTTGCCCTGTGTGGACAAGGCTTTTCTAATTTCACACCCTGAAAGCTCTCGATTTGATTTTCAAAGTTATGACCCTTTTTGTTCGAGACCCCTCCATCAGCAGAACATGCATTTCTCTATATACCCAATCGATATTTTTTTAAATCCTAAAAGTATCAATCAACTGTCCTATTGAACTTCAAAATTCCAGGAAACAGTTAACGTAATTCTTCTCCATAATATAAACCTTGGCACCTGAGTCACATTCTGACAAATCTGTATTGCACATATCTAATGACCAATATATTCGTGAGAAAATCAGTGACCAGAACAGTACCACCATAATCCAGATATTTCTAAAGTTTCCTAAACTTAATTTCTAGCTCTGTTTATAAAAACTAACACTTCATTTGATTTTTTGCTCAGTTTTACACCTGACTCTACATCTTAGGGCTCTACATGCATGGGCCCCAAAAACCTTTAAAATTCTGCTGTTCCTGGTGTTTAACCATACAAATAATATTCAAATCTAACTTATTTTGGTACAAGATGGATAGTCTCACTACACATTAACCAATACTGAAATTGCCAGTTTAACACAGTAACTTAATCTCTCCATAAATGTTACTTTATGGTTGTGTGCTTTGATCTACACTTCTTCTGATGCCACCAATGGTTGTGACACCATCAGCCTGGATAAATGGCATTATAAAGGTAAAGGTGGAAAGGTTGAGGGAGAGAGTTCCAGAGCTTCAGGCCTCATAGCTAGAGGCATGGCCACCAATGAAAAAACAATTAAAATTGGAAATGCTCAATAGACCAGAATCTGATCTGCTCAAATACTATAGTAGCTCATCTATTTGTACAGGCAAACCTCAACCTCAACAACAACAACAACAACAACAGTCATATAGATGCAAGGGCAGAACCCTGGAACATGGGACTGGCAATTAGTCTAATACACACCGTCAGCATTTTATTGCCCAAAGCTACATCTTGAAACAGAAATCTGCCAGTCAATGGGAACTGCGCATTGTACCACACTCTATAATTTCCACAATGCTGACACTCTTCAAAATGTTGGCAGCAATGTCACTAATGCATTTCACTTTATTAATAGAAGACTTGTCACATCATTTATGTTCCCATTCATCATCTGACTACTGCAGAAAAGTTACCATGCTGCACATATATCCTGTGTGGTTGGTTACGATAAGTCAGACGATGTGCCATTTGATAGAAATAGGAGAACTAAAGTACATACTGTTCTGCTCCAAAGGTGCAATTATCTTTAACTGGAAGGTTCCCTTTAGATTCCCAAATATTGATCACTGTAAATAGCAAATCTTGAAGTCTACTGGTAGTTACTTAGTGCTAATGATAAAACTTTGCAGATAGTGATGGGGGAAGTATTTTGATTTAGGAGCGCAAAACAGCAAAAATATTGGAAAAATTTCACCCGGAAATCCATTTAATGTTCATAAGGTGTTTTGTCAAGTGAGATTCATGGCTCGGTGTGATTTTTCTTACACGATCGTCCACCTTTCTCCTCATCAATTACAAAGCTGGTCTCTATGGTGTTCTTCTTGTACAATCATGTGACAGGAGAGGTAGCTGTCCTCACCACTGCCAGGAGCAACACCACTGGCACCACATTTCAAATGCACATCACCCCAGATGCTGCAAGCCAGGAGCTACCCTTCACACTGTGGTACTCAACTGTTATCACTGAGGACGTAGCACAGAAAGGAAAGCTAATACCTCAGTTCATAGGCAGGGTCTTGGAAGTGTTGGTGGATGGAGCGGAGATGTGGAGGGCTATCTTCGATCCTGATCACAACTACACCATACGAAACAACCAACCTTGATCAAGAGACCTGGGTAAAATGGAAGGCACAGCAATGCAAAAGTAAGGTTACTAACCTTCTATGCTCTGCTTGGGCAAGTGCCACCTTCTCAAATACCATATGCTCACAAGACCACCACACATTCTAACTTTGCCATTGCTCTCACCATAGCTCATATGACTGTTATGTGCAGCATTTCCACTCAATGACTCTCATCCACTTTATCAACTATTCCTGCCCTCTGTGTTTCCTGCTCTATCACTACGGACATTTAACTACCTCTCCTGCTGCAACTACCTCTCAGCACCAATTGCTCTTCGATCCATTTTGATCAGACTCAACCCCTCCCCTCGTCACATTACAGGAAATCTTGGCCTCCATAGCATCCCAACTGATCTGCCTGTAATCCCTGCACTTCCAACATCAGTAATGCAACCCTCAAAGTTGGGGATGGTCCCATTTCACAAATCTAAACACCCCATTGTCTATGTGCATTGACCTCATGAAGTTGAACAAAGCTGTGGAAATGAGACCCATCCCACAATCTCTGTAAATGAAAGCCTAGCGAAGATTTCAAAGAGGACAGTCTTTACCAAGCTGAATGCTAACAGCAACTTGTGGCAGCTACCTCTAGGTGATGAGCCCAAGCTGCAATGAAACCTTTGGATAGATCCTACTTCAGTCTGCTACCCTTTGGGACCACCTCTGCACCAGAGATCTTCCAATGGGCATTTTGGAAGACTAGAAGAAGTCATCCAAAGGAGCCACATGAGGCGGGAACATGACACTCAGGCAGTGTTGCAGAACCTGCAGGGCACAGTGCTTGCACTTGCTCATGAATATGAGTTCTGTAAACCTACAATCAGCTTTTAGGAACACTTCATTCATGTGTTAGGATCATGCCAGAAAACAAAGGCTGTTAAGAACTTGCTTCTGCCTCATAATATTGTGGACCTTCATTCATTTATGGGGTGGCCCACCAGCTCAAAAAGCTCCTCCCTAATCTGACACAGATGAACAAGCCACTATGGTCTTTACTGAATCAGTAAGCTGCCTGGTTTTGGATGGACATCAGCAGAGGGCACTCCAACAAGTTGAACAGATGCTCACCTTCAAACACCAGCTCATTACAAGGCAGAATTCCCAGCCACCATCACAGCAGATGGATAATCAGTTGTACTGATCTAAGCTCAGAGATACATTACTCAGAAACCTGTTTACAATACATTCAGGGCTATGATACAGAGCAAGAGACAGTCATGGAGAAGCAAGCCTTAAAAGTCACATGGACCTCTGTGAAATGTTCAGAGCACATGGACTCAGATTCATAATTGCAACAGACCACAAAACATCCATCACTTTACTCAACATTAACGACTTGGCAAAGATGCCATCCTGAATACAAGGTAAAAAGGAAAGAAAAGTCACCATGGTCCCACTGGATCTCAGTGCTGCTCTCTTATTATAGATAAAGAACCAATGGTGGCTTTACCTCGGGTCACCAAGCCTCAGGTAAGGGGAGAGCTTGGAAAGGAGAGTTCCTCATGGTAACCTCAGCCAGGAGACTTGAACCTATGCTGTTGGTATCACTCTGCATTGCAAACCAGCTGACCAGCCAACTGAGCTAACCAACCCCCATATACAAAGATTAAAATTGGAGGTGTCGTGGACAACAAAGAAGGTTACCTCAGAGCACAACTGGATCTTGCTCAGATGGACCAGTGGGCTGAGGAGTGGCAGATAGAGATTAATTTATGTAAATATGAGGTGCTGCATTTTGGAACAGCAAATCAGAACAGGACTTATACACTGAATGGTAAGGTCCTGGGGAGTGTTGCTGAACAAGGAGACATTGGAGAGCAGGTTCACAGTTCCTTGAAAGTGGAGTTGCAGGAAGATAGGATAGTGAAGAAGATATTTGGTATGTTTTTTTTATTGGTCTGAGAATCATGTATAGGAGTTGGGAGGTCACATTGCAGCTGTACAGGACATTGGTTAGGCCACTTTTGGAATATTGTGTGCAATTCTAGTCTCCCTCCTATCGGAAGGATGTTGGGAAACTTCAAAGAGTTCAGAAAAGATTTACAAGGATGTTATCAATGTTAGAGGATTTGAGCTTATAGGGAGAGGCTGAATAGGCTGGGGCTGTTTTCCCTGGAGCGTCAGAAGCTGAGGCGTGACCATCTCGAGGTTTATAAAATCATGAGGGGCATGGATAGGGTAAATAGACAATTTTTTTTCCTTACGGTGGGTGAGTGCAGAACTAGAGAGCACAGCTTTAGGGTGAGAGGGGAAAAATTTAAAAGGGACCGAAGGGGCAACTTTTTCATGTAGAGGGCAGTGCGTGTATGGCATGAGCTGCCAGAGGAAGTGGTGGAGGCTAGTACAATTACAACATTTAAAAGGCATCTGGATGGGGAGATGAATAGGAAGGGTTGAGAGGAATATGGGCCAAGTGCTGGTAAATGAGACTAGATTTGGTTGGGATATCTGGTCGGCATAGACGAGTTGGACTGAAGGGTCTGGTTCTGTGCTGTACATCTCTGACTCATATACCTACTGCATATGGTTTTCAATGCCACTGCAGAATAATCTAAGACAAACAATAAACCACAGAAGCCATACTGATGTACTTCCTGAGGAGACACTGGTACACACGATATCAATTTCATTGAAATGAGGAAGCCCACACTTTTTTTGACCATCAATCTCCTAATGCAAATACTCAAGCAGCACAGTGGTATGTGCACATGTCCAACAATACTGCTTCAGTGGCTGATAAGAGTATAGTTCCAGAGACTTTATCCTCAAACCATACTTCAAACAACACCCACACCTTATTGTCATAGATGATTTACATGCAAGAAAAAAGCTATTATTCCCGGATTCCTCACACTCAACATTCTTCAATACTTGCACCATGATCAACTGGGTATCAGCAAATGTTGAGCCAGGACAGTCTTCATCAAGCTGGATCCCAGCTCTAAAACCTGTGAGAACATGATTTCCCATTGCATTACCTGCTCCATCCACAGAGAAGACCACAAAGAGCCATTGACAAGTGTCCACATTCCCATCTGGAACATCTTCGAATAAAGTTATTTGCCTTCAAAGCCATAGTGTTCCTCATTGTGGTCTCAATTACTATTCATGATGAATAGCGATCGAATGGGTACATGGTCCCACTTCACTATAACAGCACAGTTCAGGGAAATTTTCACCACACAAGGCATTCCAGACATAACCATTTCAGACAACACCCCTGTAGTTCACCTACTGCTTTAAACATTTTACAAAGACCTACACTGAATGCATGTTGGCCAGAAAACCGCAAGCCAATGAGGAAGCTAAGACAGAGGAGTCCGAACCAAATATCTTTGCTGAAGAATGATGGTTTCACTTAGCCTTGTTAAACTAATGCTCCACACCACTACATAATGGTCTAGCCCACATCAGAGCTTCTGATGAGCTGAAAACTATGTATTCAGCTCTCAGCTCCTACATACACCTTTTATTTCTGTATCCTTGAGGCATAGCCAGAGAGTGAGAGAAAGAAGGCAGTTTGCTATACGGCACACCAGGCCTCAAACTAGATGCATTGCAAAAATGCACAGGTCTGACCACAGCCCTAATAAAACGGTTAGTATGGCTCCACAAACAGAATAATAGAACTCCTGTTCAAGGGAACACCACAGACACTTGGTCTTGCCCCATGGAATGGACCATGGCATTTTCAGGCCTGCACTGGTATCCGCCCTAAAAAGGCCTTTTAGGGTTGGGATGGTTGATGACTGAAATCCCAAACACACTGCTCCTTTAGAGGACTCACATGCCACTCTGAAGGGAACAGCAATTTGGTACTTGCTCTGATGGAACAGAGAACACAGTCAGGACAACTCATCAAGAAACTACAAAGGTTGTCCCTCCAACCAAGCAATCGTACAAGAGTCTTGTAGGGAGGGGATCTGGGTACAGGTTAATGAATAGAAATGTAAACATATTAATGACAGAAAGTATGCAACATTAAGAACAGGAAATGGTAAACACTCAGGTGTGTGGTGAATACTTGGGAGAGTTAGTATAGTATTGGTGGCAGCTATCACCAGGATAGCTGATGTCACTGATCATGATGTCATCAGATCACATGACACTGTCTGGAGAAAGACTTACTCCAAGATGGTCATGGTTACAAGGACCTGCTCCATATTCATTTCTAAGCATGCTTATAACCTGTAGCTTGAGACTCGTTATCAGCCTTACTGCTTCACGCACTGTTCTATTTGTAGCTGTAAGCGACCTTTGACCCCGTTCAATCCAGCTTGATCCAAATGTCCATGACCCGAAACACTTGATCCGAAGTAAAGAATACCTGAAATCCAGCATGACTTTGGTCCTGAGGATGCCTGATTTGAGGGTCTGTATCTGCATTCGAGATCATAACATAATTTATCATCATCCCTGGTTCTTTAGTCAATTACCTTCAATTTGTGTCCTCCAATTATCATTCAACTATCAATGCTACCAATTTCTCCATAATTGTTTTTCAGGCCGCAGGTCAAACATTTTACTCATTTTTAAGTGTCGTCTGAATGATAAATGAGGTGTTACAGGCAAGTCTGCCTCATAACTCAATTAAGATATTTTCAATCACTTGAGAACGTTCTACATTCCAAACACTCAAGTTTCTAATATTTCTTCTTTTATACAAGAATATGAAAATTGCATGGAATATGATGGATATTGGTGATATACAGAAAAGGCAGGCAGCCTTTCTTACAATAAATCAAGTAATAGTTCATTTCGATGGACAGTCATTATATCGTGTAAAATAGAAATGTTATTCTGCTGGTAAGGTACATTGTGTTCCTTTAGAACACAAAGTCTACTTGCAATCAGTAAACACTGGGTGAGTTTATTTTGAATTTAAATAAAAGGGTTTAGAAATAACGCTAGTATATGGTGTTCCTCTACTAAAGAAGAGTTTTATTTTGCTGAAATGTTTGATACAAAAATCAAGCTATCTTCACTTTCATGCAGAAATTTTTTTAAAATGTCCAACGTATCCAGAATTTAACTCCAGAAACATTATGACTTGTCTCAAATAGATGCCAGATTGAACACCCACATGGCTTGCTTTGATTAGCAAGACAAACTGTTTTATCAGGAATTAGCAAGACATTTACTGGAATGTCTAGTCAGCAACACATCTCCCATCTGAGATAAAGAACTTGAAACATTAAGTAAATACATCAAGATTTTTCACTGAGAAATAGAAAATTCTATATCGGTTTTGTAACTGTAAAAAAAAATCACAATTTTCATTTATACAATAAATACAGCAGTAAGAACAGCACCAGTTCTTTTTTACCTGAGCCAACTTTCACTCTACATTGAAAATGGAATGAACATAGTGATCTAACTGGAAGGAAGCAAAAGAGACACCCGAACCAGAGACCACAAAGCAGGTGATCAGTGCCCTCAATATGTCTGAGCACTGGTGGCACAGTGGCTCATAATTAGCACTGCTGCCTCACAGTGCCAGGGACCTGGGTTTGATTCTACCCTCAGTCGGTGTGGAGTTTGCATATTTTCCCTGTATCTGTGCGAGTTTCCCTTTGCTGCTCCAATTTTCTCCCACAGTCTAAAGATGTACTGATTGGATCAACTGGCCATGCTAAATTGCCCGTAGCACACAGGGATAGGTCTGGATGGGATGCACTTTGGAGAGTTGGTGCAGACTTGATGGACTGAATGGCTTGTTTCTGCACTGTGCAGAATTCTTTAACTCGTGCCTAGTGAAGGTCAGATTCTAAGGGTGGGTAATTCTTTATATGCAGCCATCTAGACCAAGTCCATCCTCACAATGCATCAGTGGGCTGTAACAATGGTAGACCAGATGGGGCCTACTTTCTCCAGATAATTTCCTCTCCTTAAGTTGAGTGTTCTTTTTTCTTTGAGGAGATCAAACGGGGAGCTGTGAGTGATATTGGTTGTTTGTTTGCAGAAGAGGAAAGACACCATCTAGACAAGGGTTTCTGTGGGCATTGATGTGAGAAGGTAGTTGATAAAAGTTATGGCCATGTTGCTTGCTCAGATAGGTTTTGCAAGGTATAGAGAGAGAGATCTGATGTCTTCTCTGAGAACTAAGATAAGATAGATTGTTTCCATATTTGGACAAATTGAGAGAGAGCTCAGAATCGGAAATATTAAGTCAAGTTTAACTAAACAATATCAATTTTTAGGTAGTTGATAAAAATTAAAGTTGATATGATGGTGAAGTAGAGATTCTGCAGGGATGTGACCACTGACACTCACAGAGGTTTATACTCAGGTATGAACTTTTCACTGTATCTATCAATGCTGCAGCTGAAGAAGTACAGAGCCATAGAGCCGTGTGCACTGAGACAGATGTAGAGTAGGTGGTGTAAATAAGAGCACAGTTTTAAAAAGGGATGTTGAGGGTGTAAACAAAATTATGGAAGATGGTTGTGGGGATCAATGATGGGATCATCTACAAGGTGACTCATTTCCTCCATTCCAATGAGTACAGCCAGGTCAATGTGGGTGACATTCTCCCTTCCCCAACATCCTCATCCCAATCAAGTTGAAGTCAGTCAACTTGGTTTTGGAGGATCACTGTATCTCACTCCTAGTAACCTCTATCATCAGTCTTTTGCCTCCAAGATCAGTTGAATATTTGTGCACACCCAACCCAGTTTTCAAACTAGTTATTTCAGAGTCCTCAGTCATTTTCTTGTTCCCCATCGTGCTGCATTTGCTAAAGCTCAATTCTCATTCTCCAAGTCAGTCAAGTCTAACCTCACCAATACTATTAAGATTTCTGCTCTTCCTATATTATTGTCATATTTCCCCAAAGCTTGATATTCTTTGTATCGAATTATATTTAATTGCCCACTCTGTTAATCTGTTCATGCCTTCCAGCAATCTCCCACCTTCTTCCTGACGGCTTGAATTTCAATGTTATTTGCCTCTTCTGCCTCTGTACAAGTTACTTCTCTGAATGGAAAAGAAAATATGGCCTAGCAATGATTCTTTTTCTGTTTCTTTAACCATGCATTTGCAATACTAAAGAAATGTATTCATTTTCTGCCCCATGACCATCCCTTGACCTATGAGGTTGTATACCTTTTAATAACATTAATAAGTTTAATTGGCAAAAAGTACTGTGAGAATCAATTGCAAGACAGAAATGAAAGTGAGAATAACTTGCAGGTGGCAAAAGCAAAATCTATAATCAGATGTCTTAACTTTTATTTCATAAGACATTGGTTCTAAAAAAAATTGAAATAATGTACAACCTCCACCTCATTTGCTTTATCAATAATCTCTTTAAATTAAATTATTTATGCATATTCCTGAAGATTCATGCTAACTACTACGATTAGTCCCCATCTTTCTAAGGGTTAACTTAGTAGAAATTAAACGTTAAATACTGAAGGAAAAGATTTATGTCACTCTTAATTAGCCACTTTTGAAATTCATTGGCACATAATTTGCCGTTCGTCCACATTCGTCATATAGGAACTTATGGGAAAAGGAATGAATACTCCAGTCTGATCTGATAAGTGGCATATAACATTAATATCACACAGTGCCAGACAATGTATATCTTCAAGAAGGAAGAAGGTAATTATCTCTCCTTGACATTGAAAACCATTGCAAGTGCTGAATCTTCCACTATCAACATTCTGAGTATTACCGCTGACAAGAAACCTAACTAGGCCTGCCACATCAATACTGTGGCTACAAAGGTAAGTCAGAGGCTGGGAATTCAACGCCTGTCCACCATGCGAAAGGCAAATATCAAAAGGGCGGAATATTCCTCATTTGGCAAGATTAAGTGTGGCTTCAACAACACTTGGGAAGCTTGATCTAATCCAGGAAAAAGCATCCTGCTTGATTGACACCCCATCTGCTAACTTAAACATTCACACTCATGCACCATGACAGCAGTGTGTACCATCCACAAAGTTGCAATGTAGGAATGTGCCAAGGATCTTTCAACAAGACCATCCAAACTCACTACTCAACCAACTCGAAGAACAAGGGTAACAGGCACATATGGAACAAAACTAGCTGCAAGTTCACCACCAAGTCACACACCATCCTAACTTGGTAATATTCTTCTTCTAACTGAGTCAAAATCCTGGAAATCCCTTGCTACCAGCAGTGTGGGGGTAACTAACATTGACTGCAGGGGTTTGAAAGGCAACTGACCTTAACAGTAATGCCAACATCATATGAATGAGTTTAAAAATGCTATCAGGCCCATGCTAATGAATAGAAATATTGTATCCCATGTTGCATTCACTTAGCTATCATTTATTTTCTCCTAGTTCTTATATAATGCTGATACACTCACTCCTAAGTTTCCGATGTATTCAGCACTCTATCTTAACGTACTTAATCAAATTTTGCAACTCCCCTTCATGACACTTGAGACTATGTTCTCTTGTTGCTATCACGCAGTAGTGGGATAAATGTGAGAACAATGTGTGTTCTGAAACCACTTCATGCAGCACTGATTTACAAGATATGAAGTGTGAATGTGAGGCTATAAAGTTTGACAACTGCTGGTGACAGCTGTCTTATTCTGCCTGAATCGTCTAAAGCTGGTACCACAGCAATCGGAGTTCCAGTGCTGCCAGCAGGATTGCCTTCAAGCTTGTTTCTCTGAGAAAGATTGGGAAACCAAAGGCAAATAAAACCTCACTGTGCCAACACTGCTGCTGTTAAATGAGTCAAAGGTGGATTAGACAATGAGTGATGGGTCTTCCAAGCATATGCATTCCACCAGTGTCTCACTGGAAGGCTGCCACAGATTTTCAGTTGATGCACAAAGTGTGTCCTGGTCAGGATTGCTTCCTTATGTTTCTAGTTCAAGAACTGATGCTGGTTATTTTCTCCTCCCCTTAATAAATTAAGATCAAATATAAATGTTTTTAATTGCTTAGAATCCACCCACTGAAGCCTATTTAGTTACATTGGATTTTTTGATTTTTCTATGAACTTGTGCAGGCAAAGTCAATACTCACCAAATTGTTTGAAAGATAATGTTTTATTCAAATTTCAGAACAACGTGGAAATTGCATTGTCACATTTTATACCCCACTCCAAATGATCAAAGACCTACTCTATTAGAATGGGGTTTTTTTTTCGCAATACTTACATATGCCACTGTCCAGGCACAGTTTGGATTGTTTTAATTTGAATTAGGGAAAATATTCCTCAATGTGTTCACAAAAATCAATCCAACACCTTTCTCACAAAGTCATAGAGTCATAGAGATGTACAGCAAAGAAACAGCCCCTTTGGTCCAACTCATCCATGCTGACCAGATATCCTAAATTATTTTAGTCTCATTTGCCAGCACTTGGTCCATATCCCTCTGAACCTTTCCTATTCATATACACATCCAGATGCCTTTTAAATGTTATAATTGTATCAGCCTCCATCACTTCCTCTGGCAGCTCATTCTACACATGCACCACCCTCTGTGTAAAAAAAGTTGCCCCTTAGGTCCCTTTTAAATCTTTCCCCATTTCACCCTAAACCTATGCCCTCTAGTTCTGGACTCCGCAACCCCAGGGAAATGACCTTGTCTATTTACCCTATCCATGCCCCTCATGATATTACAAACCTTGAGAAGGTCACCCCTCAGCCTCTGACGCTCCAGGGTAAACAGCCCCAGCCTGTTCAGCCTCTCCCTATAGCTCAAACCCTCCAACCCTGGCAACATCCTTGTAAATCTTTTCTGAACGTTTTCAAGTTTCACAACATCCTTCCTGTGGAAGGGAGACCAGAATTGCTCCCAATATTTCAGAAGTGGCCTAACCAATGACCTGTACTGCCGCAACATGACCTCCCAACTCCTGTACTCAATACTCTGACCAATAAAGGAAGGCATACCAAATGCTTCTTCATTACTGCTATCAACCTGCAACTCTACTTTCAAGGAACTAGTTCCACTGTTTTGTAAAGTGTAAAGTTTCCAAAGCCACTGTCCTGACAAGTTAAACTTTGCATCTATAGATAGCTGGTGAGATTCTGAGAAACTCTTGGACATTATAATTCACTGGCCAGGCTGTAGACTTGACTGCACTAATGAGGAAATGCAAGTGCCTGAAGCCACTTGCACATATACTTTTTATAAGAAACTTAGAAGAGAAGAGAAATAAAGGACACTTAAAAATGAAATAAAAGAGCAACTGCAGTAGTTTGAGGATATTCAGCATATGGATGTTAATAAAATTAAACACCAAATGCTGGAAAGATTTCGCTCCATATATTTCCATATAAAATTTATGTAAAATCAAATTGTTTTATACATAAAATGAGGAATGAGAGGTAAGTACAGCAAAGCAGTAATGTAGAGCAGGTTTTATTAAAATACATGCTGCTTTGAGTAGCAGAGTGTGCTTATAACTGGGCCTCCAGCTATTTGATGTCAATAATACAGCTACAAAAAAAATGAATAATTGCTCTGTCATTCTGTCCTGTGCACTGATGTCTTAACTTGATTGCGTAGCTGCCTAATAATGAGAAAATGATTAGCTCTGAGGAGCAACAAAGATTGGAATTTTTGTAACATTGAAAAAATGTACACAATAAACTTGGCTGACCCCTATGGGTAATGGCACAATCAGTTAAAGAGAATTTGAAGGTGGAGTAGAAAATCAACTCTGAACATTCTTGCTCAGAGAAATGAGCTTCACAGCTACTGCAAAAGTAGCCCGAACCTGCTGCCAGGATACTTGGAAATTACTAGCTTCCATGAACAGTGATGATCTCACACATATTTGCAAGCAGAAGGGATCAGGTTGGTGCTGCAACTGTTCTCAGTGAAGTGCTCCTTGGCAGACTGGCTATCTGCAGTAGCTAAACAACAGGACTGACATTTTGACTTCTACTTTGTGACCGAGACCCCTGCCAGCCATGAGTGTGCTGTGGAAATTCAATCTCCCACTAGCAGCAGTACAAAGTTAGAAAGTGACCCCTAAAGGAGCAATTGCTAAGTGATTTGAGGGAACGAGAAATGTCAGAAAAACATGGTTTGTGACTGTTATTTCCTACCATGGTATCACTCTCATGGCATTTAGGATTTTTATAAACATTTCCCAGTTCATTGAAAGCATTTTGATCAACTCTGAGCTCATTTGTACCATTGCAAAAGTTAATGACCACTGTACCCTCTGCAACACCAACATAATATCCTTGCAGGAAGATTTATGACTAAGACCGTTAGTATCAAGCTATTTGGAGATTATCATTTATTTTCTGCTCCAACCCATTTTCTCACAGGACTTCAGAAAAGTCTGATTCATAATGTTGTCCTGGAGAAAGTGTTGGGTAAACCAGTAAAGAGAAAATTCTGCTGGTGCTGGAATCCTAATACAAATCAAAAAACATCAGAAATATGCAGTAGGTCTGGCTTGCTACCTGTTCCTCCACACCCGCATTTTTGCCAACATTCCCCATATCTCAGAGCACGAGCACCTGAATCCATCATCCATGCAGACTGTCTTTGGAGGGCCACCAGCCTCATATCATCATGTTACAACTCCAGCTCACTCATAAAACAGTTCTCCACTCCAACACTCCACTTCAAAGCCCACCAACACCTTTCATTGCAATGCTGCTGTCAGGCCACATTGCCCACAGGGACGGGTTGCCATCTCATGCACCTGAACAGGGGGCATCTCAGCTTCTAGCCTTGCTCTTGAAGGACTCACTCACTTTGTTCTTACTTGGATACTCACTGCATCTCTGCCCAGCCATGCTTTCTTGCACATCGCCACCCTATTCAGAATTTACAGCCACACAATATTTCTGCTTTGTCTTGCCTTTTTGTGCAGATGAAAAGCCATACAGCTTGTCGTTGTTGTAAGCAGTGTTCAGTTAAGAAGGTGAATATGGTGCTGTAGAGCACCGTGCTATGTCAATGTCACACCTGCAGCTAGTGCCATCAGTTTATACAGTAAACGCACTGAATGTGCCTGAATGCGTGCCAATGTCTAAAAGTCAAAGGACTGAATATCCTCAGGGGAATAGTCATCAGTCAGAGAGTCCCACCACAGTTAGTCAAGGGAATTGTCCAATTTGAGTCCAGGGGCATAGACTTCTGAAGGCTGCTTGGAGTGGTGAGGGTCAGGGGTTACATATAATGATAGTCTAATGATGTGGGCCACAGTCAGTCCTGCAGGTAGAGTGCAACCAGTCAGGAGAGTCGCATGAAGTCAGTCATGGAGGTGCACAGAGATTGGTTAGTGGTCTGGTCACTCACCAGGTCAGGTTGCTGCGTCAGTCAGTCCTGGGGTTCTGTTCATTGAAAGTCATGGCTGGGTGAGGGTTGTAAGGAGCCATTGTGGTGCAATAAGGAATTTGAGGAAGTCAGCTGTGTGCACTGTAAGCAGCATGCTGGGATGGAAAAGAGATAATAATTGTGATGGAAAGGGGCAACGTGACATGTAAAGGTGGGAGACAATAGTGCATTGGAAGAAAGGGGGTTGCTGTGACTCACTCTGCAAAGCATATTTGCAAATGTGCAACACAGGTTTAAAAATGAGTGGAGTAAGTGGTAGTTTTCTGTTTGAGGGAGCAGACTGTACATGAGTAATGTGGGACTCTTCAAATTGCATAGAACAGGCACTTACATAGTATAGGTTTAAGATATCTGTAAACATAGAATTCTGCATGTGAAACATGTGCAATGATCACCTGCAGTGTTAGAGCTGATTTCTGCTCACTTTGAACTCTAAGAATGGAACTGGGATTGGGGATGACAAGTTATAAGTAATTCTACCATGTATACAGTCACCTATTGCACTTACTCAACAACAGCCAGTGCTGCATCAGAATATGGTTCATCGTGTCAACATAAAAGTCCACGTAAAAGCATTCAATGGCATTCTCGCTGGAATCCTCCATGTGTCACTATCTTGAGGAATATCCTAAGAACCATGGATAAGTACATGAATAGGCAGAGTTTAGAGGGATATAGGCCCAATGCTGTCAAATAGGACTGGATTAATTTCAGATATCTAGTCAGCATGGACAAGTTGGACTGAAGGTTCTGTTTCCATGCTGTACAATTCTACGTCTCTACGCCTTTATGTGCTGAGAATACTGACATTACTACTTACCTGTTCTGTTTCTAATGCTCACTACATTTATTGGAACCTGTGACCCAGGCACAGCAGAGGGTAAGCATGGTGCAATGCAAGTGCAGAGAAATCAAGGAGGAACAAATACATCAGCAAGCCCTGGGACAGCAGCAAGCTCTCATAGCTGCTGAACAGCCTCACATGACGAGGTCACAGCTGAAACTCCCCCCATGATGCGGAGGAGGCACAGGAAGCCCAGAGTCTGTTGTCCTCAGTGTAGCTTTCTCCAGATAAGTAAGATGCAGTGTCACTACAGACTAACGATATCCTGGGACATTGTCACAGAATTACAGGAGCATCTGATGGAGCAGGAACTGAAGGAATGGGTGGCTGTTAACTGTCATAGACATAGCTACACAAAATTATCATTATCCATCACAGCTTATGCAACCAGCTGCTTCCAAAGATCGGCTCAAAGCCTGTGGGGGAATCTTTCGGGACTCAACCCAGAAGTGTATCAATCTATTACCAATGCCAGATCACGCCACTTCATCACATTTCCCGTGATAAGCTCAGTGCTGCAACATGGGCACAAACAATGTGGGTTTCTCTCAGTGCAGAGTGCTACAGACCGTACATATGTTATATCATAACACAGCTGGCCTCATCTAAAGAAAATGCTTCTATTCACTTAATGTACTAATCATCTGTGATCATTAGGTCTGAAGTCTGTGCCAAGTACTCTGGAACTGCCATGATGCATCTTGCCTTGAGAAGTCTTAGGCTCCTGCTTCATTTTAATAGCCAAATGCCTTTCACAGATGGATGCTGGGAGACAGGGACTACCCTCTGCAACCTTGCTGATGACTCGGTTATGCAATGCCCTGATTAAGGCTGAGCATACAAACATTGCTGTCTGTTCTTTCACCAGGACCATTGCAGACAAGACAACAGTCTTCCTGAAGATGATGTTTCAATGTTTGGATCAGTCTGGGAGGGCCTTGCAATCCAGTCTAGGCAGAGTGCACTGCATAATCCCTGTAAGCTATGCAATTGGAACATACAGAGAGGGGATGCCATGAATGCTGCAGAATTGGAACAACAGCAGCTGGAGGAACATCACCTTCACCATGACAGTGCAACATGGGACACAACAGGCTACAGAGGACTTAGTTGATACTTGCTTACAATTTATGCGTACTGAGAGAAATGATCAGTCAGTAACTGTATGGTTGTTGTTGCTCCAAATACAATTCTTGTTTATTCCAGGCAGCAAAACAGCTTTTCTGTCCATTTCCTCGTCTATTGTTCTATTGTTTAATAAAAGTTAATGTCATTAACTGTTTGAAAGGTTCCCAACCTGTGATGCTCAAACATTGAACAATGAAAATGTTGTGACTATCTTCCTAATTGAAGATCTGGACCTATGAGTTACCCCTGGTGCCATGGCCAACATTATTCCTTGATCAGTATCACAAAAGCAGGTGACCTAGTCATTATCAAATTTGCTATTTGAAGGAACTTGCCATGCACTATTTGGCGACAAAGACAACTATATTGTAACAAACTCCTTTGAGAAGTCTGGTGATATGAATGTCACTCTTACAAATGCAAGGCATTTTCCTTTTTAAAGATATTTCATTCAATATAATGAGCTTTTGCCCCTATTTTAGTGAAGGTGATAACCTATTTCTAATGAAGGGTCAATGCCTTCAGTAGCATGGTAAAAAGCATAATTTCAAGAAAATGAATCAGTCTTTGTTACAAATATCACAGAGCACAAGCCCATCCTGTTATAGTCGTTGATTGCCAAGAGGTTGACATTTATAATGCAAATATAGCAAATAAATGTAAATCACTATTGCCATGACCATTATTAAGACAAAGATAAGTTTGAAGGTATCAAATAAGGTGGCTCCAAAATGCCCAAAATTAATCCTCGTCTGCATATCTGGATAAACAAATATGTGCTTTGTTTCAGACTTTCCTTCAGCCTATAATCCCACAAACAGCAGAATGGTGACTTCATAATAAAAGATATTTTGCAAACAATTAGCATTAAGAGTTTTCATTCTAGGTTTTGTGCAAAATGGTCAGGGATCAATCTGTTTTTAAGCAATTAAATATTGCAGTTTTCACTGCCTATACTGCAGTAGATCAATTTACAATCTGGAATATTCCAACCTCCAAGCTGACTTCCCTTACTTATCACATATTGCCTTCATTACCTGTATTGGGTCATAGTATTCCAATGCCTCAAAATTAATTCCTCAAACTTCTGTCTAATTTCCTCTGCAGGCTTATCAATTGCAACTTCTACAGTGTCTAGCCCACCAAATCCCATCATCTTCTCAACTCTCCATTTCACTGATTCCTACCACTTCCGGGTCCTCATCTCACCTTGAGCAGCTATGCCTTCAATTACCTGTGTTGCAGCCTCTGGAATTCTCCCACATGGACAACATCACCTCATCACCATGCCCATTACACAGCCTCGGCAAAGCTCCTTGTAGACCCTGCTATTTGTCACTGTTACTTCCCCTACCTTCTTTAGCTTGGTGTGAGTATGTTTTCCCTCAAGCCACTGTGAAACGCCTTGGAATTTTGCTTTCCTACGTTAAAGCCACTAATCAAATCCAAGTTATTACTTTTGCTGGGGAAGCCCAGCAGGCCTGGCAGCATCTGTGGAGAGAGGAAAACAGCTCATGTTTCAAGCCTGATTGGACTCTTCATAGGAATTGCACAGTTCCGAAGAAGAGTCACATCAGACTCAAAACGTTACACTGTTTCTTCCCAGATGCTGGCAGAGCAGACCTACTGAGTTTATTGAGCAATTCCATTTTTCTTTCATATCTCCAGCATCTGCAGTACTTTCCTTTTATTACTTTCGCTGCTGTTGGTTGTAGCTGTATCAGCCAGCAGCACATCATTGAAAACACAATTATAATGTCTTGTTATGTGTCACAGCAGCTCCTCCAGTATTACACTAACATGTGATATATTGCTTCTGTCAGTAGAAACTGCACTAACTAGTCTCCAGTGGTGTTCAGACAGACTCCAAATCACACTTATAGTACATTTGTATAAAATTTTTAAAATGTGGAAAGTAGCATTCGGTGCTACAATTGACCTAAGTGCATTCGGTCTGGTTTTAATTCTTGACAGAACTTACATTGGCATGGCCTCCTGTTATCTAGATTGAAAGCTGAGGCACAGCCGTGTGAGTAAAGTAGCAGAAGGCTAGCTGGTACCATTGCAATTGCCCCCATTGCAAACCTTCACCAAAGGAGGGTTGAAACCCGTTTCTTTAAAAAGAAAAGACCGCAGTTGAAGATTGACAAGATAATGCTTTTCCAGCTGAGACAAAACATGCAATGCTTTGAAAATGTAAACAGAGCCCAGGATGTGATGGTTTGAAAGAGAAAGAGATGAATCACAAATTCATGCATTCTGACAGATGAGTGAACTTTCTTTTTAAACTAAAGTGGTTTTCAATGCTTTGGCTCTACAAAGACTACAGGATAAAATGATCAAAAAAAACACGAGTACTGATTTTATTCTTTGAAACAAATTTAAATTGACAAATAACATGCAGTATTAATTAAATATGATGCAGTAAATAATCCGTGACATGAAAAATAGTTTTTATATTCTTGCTTTTCCATTTCAATGGGCTGAACATTCCCCAGTATTTTCTCAGTCAGGTGCATGAAGCTTTGGCACAACCCATCCTGTCTTCTCTCTCACAGTCTTCTGCTCTCTATCTCATTGTTTGCACCACTGGCTTCTTTGGAGCCTGTCTCATGGAGTTGTGCAGCAGGATAGGTGGCAGTGCTGATGGGATTTCACGACAATCATGCCATGGCCACCATATTTAAGCCCCAATTTGGACAGTCAAGCCAGGAAGCGATTCTCGCACTGTGGTATTTTATCATCACAACCAGAAAAGGAAACCGGCCTGCACTTTGCCAACAGGGTCCCAGTGGATGGAGCAGTAGAGAGCAGAGCCATCCTATTTCCTGCTAACCAGCAACAGAGGCCATGTCACTCGACATGGCCAACCTGGAGCAGGAAAGTGGCTTGGGTCAGGGCAGTGTGCCAGAGAGAAAGTGAATGATATGCAAGAAAGTGCCACAATTTTCTCTCTGCAACTTACACTCATTGAGTCACACTCACTCTAACTTTGCCACTGTACATTCATCTGACCAAGCCCCATGGACTACAACTTTCATTACTACATTAACCATGTTCATTCGATCGCTCTCACTCACTTCTTCCTCTCCCTATGACGGACTCTGCACTTCCTATTGACCTACTGTGGAAACCCTATCACTTCTCCTGCATTACCACTAAGTGTTCTTTCATCTACTGTCAACATATTTAGTCCCTCCGAGTCATCCAAGTCATTTATATATACAGTCAGTTCTTCTATAATGCGTTGGTTGCGTTCTTGTGCAACCCCGCATTATAGAAAGATCACACTTTAGAAACAGAGCTTAAAATGTTGACGATGTAATCACCTTACAGCCAACAATCATTTTAAAATCTTGCGCTTTAGAAACAGCGTTTACAATTCATCAATCATGGTATAGCAATTTTGCGTTGATAAAATGTGTGTTATTATAGAAGGACCTGTATCACAAACAGTAGAAATCCCAATATGGATCCCTGCGGAACACCACTCGTCACAGACCTCCAGCCAGAAAAACACCTTTCCATCACTCCCCCCTACCTTCTATAGGCAAGCCAATTCTGAATCCATGTGTTCAAGTCACCATGGATCCCATGCATCTTAATCTTCTGGATGAGCATACCATGAGGGACCTTGTCAAAAACCTTACTAAAATCCATGGAGACAACATCCACTGTTCTACCCCCATCATTCATCTTTGTTACATCCTCAAACATTCAATGAAGTTAGTAAGCCATGCTGATTGTCCAATAATTAGGCCATGCTTTTCTAAATGTGCATAAATCCTATCCCTAAAAATTCTCTCCAATGTGAGACTCACCAGTCTATAGTTTCTTGGATTATTCCTATTTCCCTTCTTGAACAGAGGGACAACATTAGCTACTTGCCACATCTCCAGGACGTCTCCAGTGGTTAATGAGGATACAATAACCTGGGATAGATACCATCAGGCCCTGGCGATCTATCCACCTTAATATTCCTCAAGAGACCCAACACCACTTCTTTCTTGATCTCAAAATGCTTTAGCATATTACCATGCTCAACAAAGTCTCACTATCCTCTATATCCTTCTCCTCGGTGAATACCAGTGCAAAGTACTCATTTAGGATCTCACTCACATCCTCTGCCTCCAAGAACAATTTCTCTCATTTATCTTTGAGTGGTTCCCCCTAATTATTCTCTTATTTTTAATGTTTATCTAGAATGCCTTAGGATTCTCTTTAACCCTACTTACCAAGGTCATTTCATGGTTCCTTCTTGCTCTCCTAATTCCCTGCTTTCTTTATATTCGTCACAGGCCCTGGCTGATTTTAGCTTTCTTTTTCCCTTTTGATTAAGTTCACAACTTCCCTCATTATCTAAGGGCCCACTACCTTGCCATCCTTGTCCTTCCTCCTTACTGGAACATGTCAGTACAAAACTCTCATCAGCATGTCTTTAAACAACTCACACATCAAATGTGGACTTGCCCAAAAATGGCTCCTCCCAATTAACACTCCCTAGCTCCTGCCTAATACTGATGTAATCTGCCCTTCCCCCAATTTAGTACAAGGTCCTGGCTTACCCTTATTCATAGCTATGTTAAAACTTCAGGCATTGTGACCACTGTTTCTAAAATGCTCTCCTGCTGAAAGGTCGGTCACCTGGCCAGGCTCATTAGCCAATACAACATTGGTGAGTAGCTAATTTTGTTCCGCTGTTCAAGAAGGGAAACAGGGATAATCCAGGAAACTATAGACTGGTGAGTCTCACAGTGGAGACAATTCTTAGGGATAGGATTTATGCACATTTAGAAAAGCATGGCTTAATTAGGGACTGTCAGCATGGCTGACAGTGGCCTTCTTCTCACTGGATTATCCAGATACTGTCTCAAGAAACCCTCTTGGATGGACTTAACAAATTCCACCCCTATCTAAGCCTCTTGCTCTGAGGACATCCCTGTCAATATTGAGAGTTTAAAGTCACCCACTATGAAAACCCTGTTGTTACTGCAACTTGCCATAATCTGTTGACATATTTGTTCCTCAGTGTCACAGAGGATGTTGGTGGGTATATAGTATAATCCTATCAGAGTGATTGCATCCATCTTGTTTTTGAGCTCTACTCATACTGCCTCAATGTATGAGTCATCCAGTTAGTCCTGTCTGAGGGTAGATGTAACATTCACCTTGTATAGTAATGCAACTCTGTCACTCTTTTACTTTCCTCTCCATCAAATCTAAAACAAAGAAAATCCTGGAACGTTGAACAACCAGTCCTGTCCTTCTCTCAACCAAGTCTCTGTAATGGCCACAATGTTATAGTCCCATGTACTGATCCAAGCACTAAGCTCATCTGGGTTACCTTGCAGTGAAAAAAACATACATTTCATCCCATTAGTACCATTGTTTTCATTTACCTATCTCTGCATGTCCTTCCTTTCTGACTTACTGGTCCTAATATTCCCCTCAATCCCTCTACTTGCTAACCTGCTGCTCTGGTTCCCAGCTCCCTGCCTCTCTAATTTAAATCCTCCCAAGGAGCACTACCAAACTTCTCTGCAAAGATATTGGCTTTCCTCCAGTTTAGGTGCAACCCATCCCATTTGTACTGGTCACCCCTGCCCCAGAAGAGGTCCCATTGATCCAAGAACCTGAAACCCTGCCCACTGCACCAGCTTCTTAGCTACAATTTGCCCATCCTATCGTTCTATTCCTTGCCTCACTAGCATGTGGCACTGGTAGTAACTGAGAGATTAAAGAGGAAGTAGATTTTTCAAATTTCAGGGAAATTTTTCAAATTTGTGGGCTATGGAGAGTTGGCACAAAGGGGGCTTGAGACATGAGGCAGATCAGCTATGATCTTATTGAATGGTGAGGCAGGTTTGAAAGGCCAAATGGCCTCCTCTTGCTCCTATTTCTTATGTTCATTTGTAAGCCATAGATACTGACAGCAGTCAGGAACAGGTTTCGTGCTTAATTCTCTTCTGATATATATCTGCTGTTACCCTGACTTAAACCAGTCAAACCAACATAGACTTGGACTGAATTTAAATCTTCCAACAATACAATGACAATCATTGTTTGCAAATCTAATCCAATTGTACCAAGGATAATGGTGAGAATAATGTTGATGTGGTGCACTAAGGTCTTGAGATAACTGAATTTTCCTTGTTTAAAAAGTAAACTTTTCAACTTTCAATACAAAAGTACAAATTCCTTCTAAAAATTATTTGTTTTTTTCTAGTTATGGTCTTACATTGTATCTCTATGATATTTTACAGATTGTCTTATTGTTGACTGGATTTGTAATGTTTATTAAACAACAGTGATATAATTTGCAACAAATCTCTCAAATAATCTGGATTTTAGCAAGTACTTGGAACTATTCATACTGGATAAATATTGAGACATTTTAAGCACATATTCAGCCTCTACTAGTGACAGGTTCAAAGGCTAATGTCTTGATCATATTTATTTCATGTTAATAGAGATTAAACTTGTAAGTCTCCAGTATTTACATTTTACCACATTAAGTTCATTCATACTCTACTAATAAGGAGCTGTAGTTTCCAATTGGCACCACAGCTTCAGTTTTGCCCTTCTGAATTGCCTTTTCTACATTACAACATTGACAACTCTTCAGAGGTACATCTTTGGTTGTGAAATACCTGGAAATATTCTGAGGTCAGGAAAGGTGCTATCTTTGTTCTTTCATTTCTTGAGGCAGCATGGTGGCTCAGTGCCAGGGACCCTCGGGTGACTGTCTGTGTGGAGTTTGCACATTTTCCCTGTGTCTGTGTGGGTTTGCTCCGGTTTCCTACCACAATCCAAATATGATCAGGTTAGGTGGATTGGCCATGCTAAATTCCCATAGTGTTAGGTGCATTAATCAGGGGAAATGTAGAGAAATAAGGGAATGGATCTGGGTGGGCTACTCTTTGGAGGGTCAGTGTGGACTTGTTGGGCCGAAGGGTCTGTTTCCACCGTGTATGGATTCTAAGTTCTAAACATGAAAGAATAAGGTGTGGGGCATCCTAAGCAATAGTAGGTGTAAAAACTTTATAATTAACACGATGTGGAAGATAATTCAGCTCTTACATGGGACAGGTTGATTGCTATGTCTTGGGACTTTGCTGTAAGGAGAGAGGACAGCTTAAATAATCTCTCCATGTTCCTGCAACATCGAAATATAAAATGGAACTGACATTCCTAAACAGGAAGTGCAGCCTGTACAAACAGCATGAACAGTCTGAATCTGGATTTATTTAACTAATTATATAGTTACAAATGGATGGCTCCAAAACTCAAGTTTCACTTCTGCCAATTTGGAACATGTTAACATTTCAAATAAGAACATCAATAAGTACAATGGGAAGAGTCAAGCTTATTCAAATGTCAAAAGTGCTTTTGCTGTTTTAAATCAAATATGTGGTAGTTGATTGAAAATCTTCTCACCCTACTCGCCCACATACAGTTACACTTAGTCATCTCCGAAGAATCACAGAATTGTTGTGGTGCAGAACAAGGCTATTTGGTCCATCGTATCCACACCAGGCCTTCCCCAGCTCCCAGCTGATACAATCTTCTGATTCTCCTGAGATTGGTAATAAGGTATGCTGTTTGGGTGAACTGAAGGGAGCTTTACCCTTTGGGTGACTTGCATTTTGTTTTGAGCTCAGAGTGTTTGATATTGAAAACAAATGAATATAAATCAGATTTAGAAAGTATTCCATTTCCCAGCATGCATGTTCTTCATTTTGACAACTGCACAGAAATCAGAAGAAAAAAACCATGAGAACTTCTAATGCTCCTGTGCATGACCTCCCTGTTTAATCTGTTGACACTGGTCATTTTCCCTGGTATACCTTGAATTCAAGCAGTTCACAACAATTCTCTTAGAATCTACTAGTAACACCAATGCTTCAAAACAAATCTGCAACTTTTTTCACAATCTGTATTCCATAAGGGTGATTCTACAATGTACTTGTCTCAACCAGGAGCAATATCCAGAACAAACACGGGCTGAATATTCCCAGCCTTTGAATGATGCAGGCAATGGTGTGCCAGATGGGAAACTATGGCGAGATCGGAAAAACAAGACTCATGATGTTGAAATGAAAAAGCCTAAACTTTGCACCTAAAGGTTTGAATGGTGGGATGAGAGTCTCATTTGTGAACAGTGAGCATCCCATTTGCACACATCAATATCACATTATTGACTCGCTTATAAGCAGTTTGCTTTTCCTCCAGTCATTAGAGAGAAACTTGACAGCAACAACTCCCAAGACAAAGCAGGAAGCTCCAGTCAGTCGCTTTCTGGTCTGAGCCCCCAGCTTGATATGAAGACTCCAACGTCTCACAGCATAATCCATGGACAGCGATTGCCTGAACAATTCCTTCAGGTGGCTGTGATTGAACATATACCAGTCTCACCACACTATCATGGTGCATCATGACATGGATAGGGTGAATAACCAAGGTCTTCTTCCTGAAGTGGGGGGAGTCTAAACTTTGAGGACATATGTTTAAGGTGAGAGGGGGAAGATTTAAAAGGGACCTGAGGGGCAACATCTTCATGTAGAGGGTAGGGCGTGTCTAGAATGAGCTGCCGGAAGAGGTGGTAGAGGCTGGTACAATTACAACATTTAAAAGGCATCTGGATGGGTATATGATTAGGAAGGGTTTACAGAGATATGAGCCAAATGCTGGCAAATGGGACTAGGCCAGACTGGGATATCTGGTCAGTGGACCAAAGGCTCTGTTTCCATGCTGCATGACTCCATGACTGACTCACTTAGAATTGTTCTCCACTTCATTTTGTTGTGTACTGACTGACACTAACATGGAGGGGCAATAATGACAGGTAGCCTGTGTAGCTGCAGTTACTATGACAGTCAATCCAACAGGGAATGATGTGAACTAGCAATACATTTACAAGCGTGATCTTCTATTTATAAGCAAGTATCCTTGTGCCACCTATGTGCCCTTAGAACCTGTCTTTTTTTGTGTGTCCTTCTCACCATTGTGTACTGTAAAAAAAACTATTTATGCTGGCAGCAGTTGTCCAGGTACACAGCTGGCCTTTAAATATGGAATGAGCAATGGAAATGCTAGGAAGTCCCAGCAGTGGTGATGGTTCCACCTTTGCTGAGTACACGATAGCACAAGCACTACATCATTGAGGTGTGGGTGCATGCATGATGGGGTCAGCAGCAGTGAACTGTGTGAGAAAACTCACTGGAGCTCACGGAGGGAAACCCTCTCTGGAACTCCCAGCAATTAACACTTAGCTGCGTTTTGGTATTCAGTCCCACCTCCCAGAATTCATGGACATGAAACCTGCAATTTTTCATACGTATTAATGTATAGACAGACTGTTATTGGTTGCATACATCATAGTTCCAGAGATATATTTCCTCCTGAGCTCCACTATGTGTTATCTTATTCTCAATTAAGACATTAAAGGGGAAAAGTCCAGAAGCATATAAATCAGATTTTTCTGATGTCATATTAGATAGAATTTTTCAGACATCTCGCTTTATCTCTGATCTAATTTTCACACTTGCGCTCCACTTGCATTTTGTGACTGGATGGAAGAATTGAATTCTCAGCTGATGGATCTTGAGGATGTAGAGAGAAAGCAGAAAGAAAATGACAAAATAAATCCTTTCAGAGCTTGAGAATCTTGGAGATTATTCTGACCACAGCTTCTCTCACATTTTTATTCCTTTGGACTTCCCACCTGATCCCTGACACAGGCTGCTGAATCCCAGCCATCTGATCCCTTGCAATTTGCCAAGATTTGCTGATCAGGTCGTGAGATTTTGAATGTTTTCATTTTGGCTGTTGCTGAATGTAATTTTCAATGAGAAAAATGAGTTACGAATAATATTTAATACAAATACAGCTAAAATCTTCAGCATGCCTTACAAGTATGGTGCATGAAAGGATTCGGGCTGTAGCGTTCTCTCATAAGAGACTAAGCATGTGTCAAAACTGACAGAGGTACAAAGTGGAGAGTATAGTGAACAGCAGTGTATCCAGACCAGAGGGAGATCGCCATTGGCCTTCTCCCAAAGGAATCACAGGCTTTTTTGTCAACCTGGATCTCAACTTCAAGCTTGCAGATGACCCGATGCTTTGAAATGTAGTAAACATGTTGGAGCAGAGTAATAACTTCAAAGAGGACATAGAAAGACCTGTGACACTAAGAGGCATACAACAAATGATGCTTTTTGGAAGGAACAATGAAGAGTAGCAATATAAATTACTCTGTATAATACTAAAAAAGGAACAAAGAAACTTGATAGCATTCACATACAAACCTTTGAAAGTGCAGGGACACGTTGATAAGGCTGTTAAGAAAATTAGAAATGGAAAGAGGTTATTTTGAATTTATATCAATCACTGGATTATGGAGTGTAATTCAAAGTTTCACTTTTCAGAAAGGACATTAAGATCTTGGAAAAAGAACAAAGGAATTTTACCAGAGTTTGGGGAACTTCAGTCACGAGGTGAGAATAGACAGTGTTTGTGGGGAATAGAGAGGTTGGTGGGGAAATTTGGGACTATGACAAATTTGCTTTCAGGGAAACAAAAATAAACCATTGGCACATCACATAATTAAGACCACCCCTGACACAAAGAGGCAAACAAATAAGGAAAACAGATCATTCATGGAGGTGGAAAAACTGGAAAGTCATTTCAGTGATCTTTGTTTCCCGTTCCAATATGGAGACGACCTTTCTTCAGCTGACTCCTTTATTGTCCAAAGGTCTTTGTCTGGACACTTCTTCTCATTTGTCAGAAGTAGAGTAATTGCTTCATTTGGAAAATTTCTCTGATTTACCAATTCAAAAGTCAAAGTTCACAGCAACTGCTGCAGGAAAGTTGACTTTTTTTTTCAGATTTAAACTGGGTTTTTGATGGCAGAGAATTTTTGAACTGGGAGAAGACCTTCATATTGCTTCCTCTCTCTCTCTGACTGTCTGTCTCTGTAACTTGTTTCCAGCTCCAAGTTGTTCAACCATCCAAGAACCAATCATACAGTTGTTGATAACCAAAATGTATCTGTCACTAATAATTGTCATTCGTCTACGGACCAATCAACTTCTTGTTGCCAACAAGAACTGTTTGGCACCCTTGGCTCCAGATCTGAACTTCAACTCCTGCTAGTTCAAATAGTTGTTTGCAATTGCCACCCATTACTTGCTTTCCAAATTGTAGCCACTCTTTCAAGCACTTACTTTTTTACAACAGTTCCTTTTCATTTTTTTCACATTTTTTAAAATAAAAAGATATAGTTCTTGTACTATCCCATGTGATTCTACCTGCAGAAATCTTCTATTAACTTGATCCCACAGTAACTTAAAAATTTCCACCCAAATTGAAATGTTAGAATACAAATGTGATGACAAACACAGGCCTTTGGATATACTTTAGTCCAGTTCCACTTCAGCTCTTTTGAAATAGAGGCCCTGGATGCTACTACTGTTTAAACAACCCTAATTAAACCTCTTGACTTGCATTAGACATGCTCAGCAACTATTCACAGGCCAAGCAATGGTTGCCCCTTGCAAGATCAGTGCGTCACACTCCTGATCCTCAAGTGTACAGTGGGAGATGTGACAGGACGCTGCCGTATTAGTCACAATGCTTCATCCCAAATGAGTCAATCAGGCTGGCAAGGACTCCCGTCACTTCAGGGAGTATATACATTTGGGAAAAAATATTCAAATTGCATTCAGGATTACTCACATGAAGTTTTAGAAAGAGCTGAAGCGAAAAGAGCGGACCATAATCTTTCAGAATTAAACAGCACAGCTATTTAAATCTAACCTTTAGGCTGACTAGAATCTGACACTTAATGAATAATGAGGCATCAAACTGACATGATAGGTGCCCAATGAGTGATTAGCATTTATGGCAATTAGGAACATTAATTTAATGCTTAAGTACATTGTAAGTGCATGGACTGAGAATGTGTACAGTACGCTACCATCACCATGACTACCTCTGAAAGAAAAAGAGTTTAAAGAAAATGGCATTTTCTCAACCTCTGCCTTTCAACACTTTGTTTTTGTATTAAGAAATAAATAATGTTGATAAGTTAATTGCACGGGAACAAGCTTGAAGGTGTTGAGCCATACAATGTGACGGAGATAAATTAACAAAGACGCTTAAATCTCAACCATTCTTAGTTAACGATACTCCGCTGATGATAATAAGCTAACTCACGTTGTCAAGTGAGTAATCTTCCAATTGCCTATCAAATTCTCAGCACAGAAGGAGGCCATTGAATCTACTATGCCTGTAGCAATGCTAGCTCTTCAACTATCTAATATAATTCCTCTTCACAATATAATGGAACAAAATTATTGGCTTAACCCCAGCAGAACTGGCCAACAGGCAGGGGGCAAACCAAACAGAAAGCAGTCCCAATTAATTAAACTCCTGACAGACAGTGGGGAAGTAGGAGACCAGAAGCTGCTTTAGATTTGTTCAGAGACTGATGCATTACAAGTGCCTATTTCCTAACTCTACTCTTAGTCCAGGTGTTAATAAGTGTATCATTGTATTTTTATTGAAAAATCAATCAAATCAAACTAACCCAATTATCCCTTAAAGGGGCACTTCAACAAAAATCAAATTTCAAAGGACACTCACCACATTTAAATCAAAATATTATGCGCTGATGTATTTCAGCCCCTGTGCTGCGCAATGATCATGGAAGGCTTGATATGTAACGGTAGACACTGACATAACCCGGGTGGGAAGAGTGTGCTAGAAATCAAGCCCCACTATTCAGCGAGTCATCTCAAATGAACAATATGATGATTTTATCTCTAGGATCATTAGTTTGTCTATGACAACTACCTAAACCAAGTGAATCTTACACCAAGTTTCATTTACAAACAAGAAACCAAAACTCATATTGATTGTAACAAACCAATCACCTAACATGTGGCAAAATGGATTATTAATCACTAAAATATGAATCTAAACTATACCTCCTTTAAACTTAAACATGTATACATCCATTCACAAGACAGGCTCGACAAACAGCTTGCAAGAATATCATCGGTAGAAAACATAAACTGTGGATGAAGATTCCAAACCACCAGAGGAATTACATCACTTACTGACAATTTTTTTTTTTTAATTAACATATTAAGTTGGTGTCAACTGTGAAATTCCACAATTGTTAGTTGGTCAGTTTGACCTAGATCTTTCTCTTCAGTTTGATGTGCTTTGTTTGCAATGTCTGATAGCCCTGATTCTCTTCCACTTATTGAGGTAAAGAGAGAGAGAGAGAGATCTGGCTTGCTTGTAGGCTTTTTGAGTTATGACTGCCCTACTAAATTCTCTCAGTCTTGTGACAAATCTACCAGTTAAAATCAATCTAAAACTGTAGCTAGATGGTTTATTTCCTTTGCAAACAAAAAGTACCCATTACCAGCTGGTCTCAAACCCAGTTTCTCCAAAAGTTACACACTCATGTATAATCAATTAGTGAAAACCACCTAATAGACAATAGACAATAGGTGCAGAAGTAGGCCATTCTGCCCTTCAAGCCTGCACCACTATTCAATATGATCATGGCTGATCATCCTTAATCAGTATCCTGTTCCTGCCTTATCTCCATAACCCTTGATTCCATAACCCTTATCTCCATAACCCAGTTCCACTTTTGGTTCAAGTTGTTAAAAAGCCAAGTATATTCTTTGCACCACAGCAGTCCAAATTTCCATTTCCCCGTTCATAGTACAAATAAAATAAACCTGACAACAATGCCTGGTCTCTTTCAGAGACAGATACTCCATTACAATTTTACACACCTTCAGTACAAAGAGTTATATTACGTTCATCCCTCTTTTCAGACCTGGCACTTTCTTGAAACTAGCAATCCTTTCCATGAGACAGTCAGATAATTATTGAATTGCAACAACCGAGTTGATCTTGGAGATTTACTTTCCCATTTTTATTTCTTGACAGTAATGCGAATTCTTAATCTTTTGTCCCTTATACATTTTGCATGGTGTGTGTTACCCAGGAATGATTATTTGCATAACCTTCAATGGCCAATTGATTAGAAATATCCCAAAACATTTGGCAAATTTTTGGTAACCCCTATTTAAAAAAGCCAAGGTTCTCTAACTACAAAGCTTCAACTCATCTTCACATGCTTGGCATTCCTGACCAAAGGACAAAATGTCCCATTTTCACCCACCAGAAATATTATGAAATAGGTTCCACTTGTCAGTAAGGCGTTCAACAAGGTTCCCATGGGAGACTGATTAGCAAGGTTAGATCTCATGGAATACAGGGAGAACTAGCCATTTGGATACAGAACTGGCTGAAAGATCCAAGACAGAGGGTGGTGGTGGAGGGTTGTTTTTCAGACTGGAGGCCTGTGACCAGTGGAGTGCCACAAGGATTGGTGCTGGGCTCTCTACTTTTTGTCATTTACATAAATGATTTGGATGCAAGCACAAGAGGTACAGTTAGTAAGTTCGCAGGTGACACCAAAATTGGAGGTGTGGTGGACAACGAAGAGGGTTACCTCAGATTACAACAGGATCTGGACCAGATGGGCCAATGGGCTGAGAAGTGGCAGATGGAGTTTAATACAGATAAATGCGAGGTGCTGCATTTTGGGAAAGCAAATCTTAGCAGGACTTATACACTTAATGGTAAGGTCCTAGGGAGTGTTGCTGAACAAAGAGACCTTGGAGTGCAGGTTCATAGCTCCTTGAAAATGGAGTCGCAGGTAGATAGGATAGTGAAGAAAGTGTTTGATATGCTTTCCTTTATTGGTCAGAGTACTGAGTACAGGAGTTGGGAAGTAAAAACAATGACTGCAGATGCTGAAAACCAAATACTGGATTAGTGGTGCTGGAAGAGCACAGCAGTTCAGGCAGCATCCAACGAGCAGCAAAATCGATGTATCGGGCAAAAGCCCTTCATCAGGAATAAAGGCAGTGAGCCTGAAGTGTGGAGAGATAAGCTAGAGGAGGGTGGGGGTGGGGAGAAAGTAGCATAGAGTACAATGGGTGAGTGGGGGAGGAGATGAAGGTGATAGGTCAAGGAGGAGAGGGTGGAGTGGAAAGGTGGAAAAGAAGATAGGCAGGTCGGACATTTCAGAGCAGAGTTGGGAGGTCATGTTGCGGCTGCACAGGACATTGGTTAGGCCACTGTTGGAATATTGCGTGCAATTCTGGTCTCCTTCCTATCAGAAATATGTTGTGAAACTTGAAAGGGTTCAGAAAAGATTTACAAGGATGTTGCCAGGGTTGGAGGATCTGAGCTACAGGGAGAAGCTGAACAGACTGGGGCTGTTTTCCCTGGAGCGTTGGAGGCTGAGGGGTGACCTTATAGAGGCTTACAAAATTATGAGGGTCATGGATAGGATAAACAGACAAAGTATTTTCTCTGGGGTCGCGGAGTCCAGAAATAGAGGGCATAGGTTTAAGTGAGAGGGGAAAGATATAAAAGGGACCTAAGGGGCAATTCTTTCATGCAGAGAGTGGTACGTGTATGGAATGAGCTGCCAGAGAATGTGATGGAGGTTAGTACAATTGCAACATTTAAAAGGCATCTGGATGGGTATATGAATAGGAAGGGTTTGGAGGGATATGGGCCGGGTGCTGGCAGGTGGGACTACATTGGGTTGGGATATCTGGTCGGCATGGACGGGTTGGACCGAAGTGTCTGTTTCCGTGCTGTAAATCTCTATGACTCTATGAATTTTGCTCAGGGAGGAAAACGTGTCAAGAAAAATTTAAATAGCTATTTAAGGTTCTTTGGGTTATGCAAAAAGAGAAACTTAAGTATGCATTTCTGTGGAATTATTTTTTTTAAAGTTTGCCCTTAAAAAAATGTATTCTCGGGTTTTTATCAAAGTGCTCAGCTTCAAGCATAACTTCAAACTTTTGAACATCAATTCTTGGTTGAAGATTCAAACTGACATTTCTTTAAATCTTATTTAATTTAGTGTAAACACTCTTGTCCTGTCCAATTCCTTCCAGAATTTTGTATCACTTTTAACATTGGATGTTCGAAGATAGTGGAATTGATTGACATGTCCTATTCTATAATGATGCTGGATGCTGGACTGTCCATTCCTTTTAACATTAGAATGATTTCTCGCTCGGCAACTTTGATGGGTGAATGCTCAGGGCCCAGGAGAGAAAAGAGAGTTGCTGGAGGCTGAAACTGACAATGTCTGAACTTGCAGGATGTAGATGAGAGCTTGCATTCAAGAAAATAATAAATTCCTGAGGATTTGAAACAAGGCTAGAAAATCTGTCCAGCTTGTATTAGAGGGAGAATTGCTAGGAAAATCGCTCACTGCAAATGACAGTTCTGGGCTTAGAAGTTACAGACTGGGAAAGGAAAGGAACAGAAATAAACTCTCAGGAGCTAAGAGTCACTTCAATTGGTTTTGGGAAGACTGAATGTATACTTAAAGGGATAGTGTAAACTACACATGTGAAGTGGGCTTTTTTAGGGGTTAGATTATAAGTGAAAGGGGAGCTTTCTGTCCTGCAATGCTTTGTTAAGTTTAGTCTTTATGTTACAGTACGAGTCTTAAAATGTGAAATGTTGTGCCATCCTTTTAGCTAGCAATTGGAAACTTTAATTTCTTTTGAAAAGTTAACAGTCTCCATGGAAATGGTATCAAATTACTCTTTTGTCCTTGCCATCCATTACTGTAGAAAGTCTAAATCCAGTTATTTGGTTTACAAAGTGTAAATTAAAAGTATTTCTGTCAAGTCCCATACTTTTAGGTCCAAGGCAACTACCTCGCTTAAGCCATATACTAAAAAGAGACTTACAATGGAACATGGCAACATTCTTTGGCACGGAGTACACTTTTTGCACGAATACTTTCAATGGACCAATTAGACATTTTCCTAAGCAACCTGCCTTAAAGATCTGCAGAGGAGGTGTGACTTGATCCCAGACCCTGATCCAGAGGTAGGGATACTACCTCTGCACTAGAAGAGCTCCTTTAATCAACCTTTTATAGTCATCATGCATACAATTTTCTTTTAACAGACTTGTTATTTTTTGACAGGAATGATGAACAAATTCTTTGTTAATTATAAGACAATTTGCTTTGGTTCTTATCACGTAATATAAGTATTACATATCTAGCTTTCTGATCAGAAACATTAGGTTTATTAAGAACATTAGTTACAATAATACTTTGATTGCGTAACCTGCAGGTTCTGCACTGACTTTCTAAAAGTAATTGCTTTACCATGTTCCACGTCTAGTATCATTTAAAACATGAAAGAATGCTTAACAGCAAAGGTGTATCACTGGAGAACATATCAGCAATAAAGTGGTGTAGTGGTAATATCAGTAATCCTGACTAATGTGCTTAGGGCTTGCATTTGGATTTCCCACCACGGCAGACTTTGGAATTTAAATTTGCATGTAATCACCACTCCTTGAGCAATTTCTAAAGTGTCTGGTAAATTAAATGTGTCTGAACAAGGAATCACCAAATTAAAGTTCTTTGATCTTCTGGATAGTCTATTCAAGCTCATGATATATTTCTCCTTCAAGGAATAGCCATATGCCTTTTAAACTCTAATAAAGTCCAGCCATGCCTCACATGTATTCAATTGGTCATCTTTCGGGTAAATTTCATCTGTGAAACATAATAGAAAGAGCCAACTGTTCGTCAATATCCAATAGATGGGCATCCAACTCCCAAAAAAAATTAATTCTCATTTTACATTTGTTAGGACATATCAATGGCCAGGACATACCTTGTTTCCATCTTGGACCATATGTCCATTTCATTCTTCCAGTGGTCATAAGGTTGAAACTCTAAGAACACTGGCAGATAATCATACCCTGACAATTTGCACTGTTTTCAGACAATTTTCGGTAACACTACTTGGATTGTAATCCTCTGTCTGGAAAAAAACAATGTTCAAATTTTCTGATCGTCAACCTGAGGCAAACATCTTAAACTCATGACAGACAACTATTGAAGTAAAAGGCCAAAAACCAATCTTTACTCAGTTTTAGATTTATTCATGGTGTGAAACATTGAAAGTAAATATCTTCACACTTTACTCCCATAGCAACATCTCTTTATCTAAAGATTTTTAAAACCACCTGCTTGGACATATTGGGTAGAATCATACACGGGCCTAAATAACATAGGGGCTATGGTGAAAAATGTGGCAGAACCTCATGACAAGTCTCATGAAGCATATCTCTGCATCTTTCAAATATGTCCTGGTTGTTCAAGCAAATTACTCTCCAGGCAGCAGAACATTGCCCATTAAAAGGGGCATTATTGTTTGTTAATGACCTTATTAACTGGACATCTCACCTCATTAATGTGCAGCTTTCTATCCCATCACCTACTGCAAGTAAACCAGACACCAAGAATTCTCAAGATGGAAATCAGAGCAGCTCTATGTTATGCACCATTCCCAACATCAGACAGAATATGGTGACATTTACACTTACGTAAATTGGAGAAGATCACTGACTTCCTCCCTACATTGCTGTGCAGCCCTCCAGATGGCTGGGACAGCACTGACCTCGGTGGCAACCACAGAGAGGACTGGCATGGTCTGGTGTCGTCACCCTGTCTGCAGGGACTAAGGGACAAGGGCACCCAACCCCTGCACACTCTGTCCACCAGAACCTCCAAGTCCCTCTATCCGCAAAGCAAGGTAACAACTATCCCTTCTCTGCCATGTGCAGGGAAAATTTCAGGAAATGTGCAGAGCAACTTGTCCAGATGCACAGCAGCCTTTCAAAGATGTCACTGGTACCAGGGATGCCAGTCTATTCCAAGATATCCAACAGTTCAAGTTCTTTTGGTATGGCAAGCGGCAGAACGTGGCTAGAAATGGGAGAGAGGGGTGCCCATAGCAATGCTGTAGGTAGTGAATGTGGCAGGTTTGGTAAGATACCATAAGAGATCTTCAGAGATCTGCTAGACCTTGCACAGAGGCGGTGGTGTAGTGGTAATATCAGTAATCCAGACTAATGTGCTTAGGGCTTGCATTTGGATTTCCCATCACGGCAGTGGAATTTAAATTTAATGAAATAAAATCTGAAATAAAAAGACAGCCCAGTGACAGCCATGTAATCATTGTCGATTGTCAGAAAAATGCATCTGGTTAACTAATGTCCTATAGAGAAGAAATGTTACTCTCCGTCCCAGGTATGGCCTACATGTGACTCCAGGCCATAGCCTGACTCTTAAATGTCCTCTGGGTAACTAGGATAGGCAATAAAGTTTGGGCTACTTGGCAGTGCTCAGATCACATGTGTGACCAATGAAACCTGATCTAGAAGTGTGTAATAGCATTTCTGTTGAAATAGGAAAACATCAGAATTAATACCGAGCTCAACAGCAGAAGACTTGAAGGACCTGTTAACTCTCAGGTCTCACCTGTGAAAACCCCACCAAAGTTATGCTGGAATTCGGGCAAAGGTGCCTGAGGGACACAGCAGATGGGTGTGATATTAGACGGCAGATGAGCACTCTCAGGGTTTAAAGGTATGGGTCCCACTATTCTGGTTATGTATTGTATAGGAGTTTGCATCTGGGAATTGGGGGGATCTTGATACAGAGAGACCTTTAACCTTCCTGCATAGCAACATTCAAAACACCATGAAGCAGAATACCTGCTCCTATCTCACAGGCATACAGAGCTAAAGCTCTGAATGGGGTTACTCAAGCATTGTTAATATGGGGTTAAAGTAAAGCAATGGCCTTGCTGAAGGGTGTCAGACATGCTGTCAAAAACAAACAAATCCCATCTCAGGAACAACTGCCTCGTCATTTAATTGCAAAAGTTTCACGCACAGATTTGTCCATTAGTAAGTTTTGAAATTTAGAATGAATTTCTACCGAATTCATTACTACAGAGGTCTATAGACTGTTTCCATGGCAACCCATACGTCAAATGTGTTTTACTATAAAACGCAAGCTGAGAGAGCGCTCCTTCAAGCTGCAAATATAAAGGATACCAACATTTCAGCTCTGCACTTCTCTGGCATTGCTGTTTGTCATTAAGTGTTTGTTCTAACTGGTGAGAAATGGTGCAAAGAATTTATCGGTAAATTTAAGAAGGCCAAGAGAAGAGGTGGGCACCACAGGGGCTGCAGTGTTTTACTTCCCCCTCTGACTCCATGTATCCTGGTGGTCAGCAGTTGTACCTTGTTATTTTAATGAGTGGAACAGCTGATTAGGAATGGGTCATTTTGGAAACAAAAAGGGCAAGTGAAGTCATTCACGAATTGTAAATTCCTGGCCTGTGCTCCCAATGATAGTCAGTCAAGTGCTGGGAGTGCCCAGCTGGGGAAACATGCCTAAAGTGCAATAAATAACTGGGTAGATTAGAAGTGGCTCACATGTGACGGCCTCTTTCAGTGACTCAGCCTATTAGTACTACACGATGAAAGGCTTTTGCCCAAAACGTTGATTTTCCTGCTCCTTGGATGCTGCCTTTTCCAGCACCACACTCTCAACTTTAATCTCTGGCATCTGCAGTCCTCACTTTTGCCTGTTGGTGCTACTTCTACCCGAAGCAGCCTCCCAACGATTCTTTGGAATAGCCTTTCCATAAGTACCTGTTGGCTGATGTTTACCAAAAATCAGATGAGGGTCGAATTTGGCAGTTCATGTAGCCCAAGTTATCACATCATAGTATCTAGCTACTGGCATATGAGGTGACTGTGCCAGTTGTGATCATATACTGTTCCCCCACCCACCCCCATCCTGAAGCCAGCATGCACTGAACTATGAATAAACCGTCTTGCTGAGTGACCTACTTCCTATCCGTGAGTTACTATGTGCACCTCTTGCAGATACAGTTGCCTTCCCCCCCCGATATATCCCCTTTCCCATTCCGATTCTGCAGCCCCAGTGATCTCCCATTCCCTTTCCCCCTTAGTTTCTGTGGCTAGATACTGTCCGCTGACTGTGGTCCACCCGCCGAGTGACCTCACTGTACAGCCTGGGATGAGAAGTGCCTGGAGCCCTGACTGTGCATTTCCTCAACTATGTTGGACCTACTACACAGACCGACAGCTCTGGAGACACAGGGCCATCTATGACCCACTCCCCAGACCGCAGAACAAAAACACACTAACAGGACGCCTGACCATAGACTGGTATTGGAGGCTTACCATGAAGGGGACCCTGACTGACAGGACTGCACGGATTTCCAAAGGACTACTCCCCCAAGACCTTGCACCATAACTGCTTGGTTTGTGTAAATGCAGTGCGTTTGCAGAATAAGCTGCTGGCACATGAGGCAGGTGTGAGGTTGTCCAGCAAGGACAAGTTGCCTGGTTGTGTAACTCCACTGACTGGCATAGCAAGGCAAGGATGGTGACAGTCTGCAGGTCGGCATGAAGTCAATGAGCTGAGAGAACACATGAGCATCCTTTAGAGCAGCCTGGCCCAACTGGGTGCTTGTCCATACGTACAACATGTCCTTGCAGCAGCCTTTCAATGCTAGTTACTGAAGTGCCCTGCAATGAACTTCCAGAGCAGCTACAAGTGGATTAGAGAAGTGCTATGATGATCATGAGGGATTGGCAAATGCCAGATGCCAACATCGATGGACAAGGGGTGCATCTAGCTGGTGCCCATGGAGCATGTGCTATTTGGTACTATGCACTGAGGAGGCCCTTGGGAGCTGAAGTCGAAATGTACCTTTATGTTGAAATTTCTCAAAACTTAGCTTGTTCATAAGCTCGGAAACTGAATTTCAATGATGTGACTTTTCACATTAACAAAGCATTTAACAATTAATGTTTTCCCTCCATCCATGGGAAATCATGTCGCACAAAGTTGATTGAATTTTTTGAAGAAGTAACAAAGAAGATTGATGAGGGCAGAGTGGTGGATGTGATCTATATGGACTTCAGTAAGGCATTTGACAAGGTTCCCCATGGGAGACTGATTAGCAAGGTTAGATCTCATGGAATACAGTGAGAAGTAGCCATTTGGATACAGAACTGGCTCAATGGTAGAAGACAGAGGGTGGTGGTGGAGGGTTGTTTTTCAGACTGGAGGCCTGTGACCAGTGGTGTACCACAAGGATCAGTGCTGGGTCCTCTACTTTTTGTCATTTACATAAATGATTTGGATGCGAGAATAAGAGGTACAGTTAGTAAGTTTGCAGATGACACCAAAATTGGAGGTGTTGTGGACAGCAAAGAGGGTTACCTCAGATTACAACAGGATCTGGACCAATGGGCTGAGAAGTAGCAGATGGAGTTTAATTCAGATAAATGCGAGGTGCTGCATTTTTGGAAAGCAAATCTTAGCAGGACTTATACACTTAATGGTAAGGTCCTAGGGAGTGTTGCTGAACAAAGAGAACTTGGAGTGCAGGTTCATAGCTCCTTGAAAATGGAGTCGCAGGCAGATAGGATAGTGAAGAAAGTGTTTAATTTGCTTTCCTTTATTGGTCAGAGTACTGAGTACAGGAGTTGGGAGGTCATGTTGCGGCTGTACAGGACATTGGTTAGGCCACTGTTGGAATATTGCATGCAATTCTGGTCTCCTTCCTATCGGAAAGATGTTGTGAAACTTGAAAGGGTTCAGAAAAGATTTACAAGGATGTTGCCAGGGTTGGAGGATCTGAGCTACAGGGAGAGGCTGAACAGGCTGGGGCTGTTTTCCCTGGAGCGTCGGAGGCTGAGGGGTGACATTATAGAGGCTTATAAAATTATGAGAGGCATGGATAGGGTAAATAGACAAAGTCTTTTCCCTGGGGTCGGGGAGTCCAGAACTAGAGGGCATAGGTTTAGGGTGAGAGGGGAAAGATATAAAAGAGACCTAAGGGGCAACCTTTTCACGCAGAGGGTGGTATGTGTATGGAATGAGCTGCCAGAGGATGCGATGGAGGCTGGTACAATTGCAACATTTGAGAAGCATTTGGATGGGTATATGAATAGGAAGGGTTTGGAGGGATATGGGCTGGGTGCTGGCAGCTGGGACTAGATTGGGTTGGGATATCTGGTTGACATGGACAGGTTGGACCGAACAGTATGTTTCCATGTTGTGCATCTTTCTGACTCTATGACACTAATTGGCAACTTGCCAATGCCTAGCAAGAAACTCCCCTCACCACTTGAAAAAAAAGGTCGAGAGACATGCTCCCGATGTTGAAATAGACATCACCAGACTTCTCCTCTGAATCTGCCACAACTCTCACCATTGTCTACAATGCTCAAAACCCTATAAGATTTCGCTCTTGTTTGTAAAATGAGGCTTTTTGCTCTTGACATTGTCAGTAAGGAGACTCCCAATCTCATGCTATTTTCCCAACATTTCACCACATTGTTCAATGGCAAGGAAAATTCTGGTCTATCCAGCAGCTTAACCACTTCAGTCTGAAAGTTGGCGTGAAGATTCCTGTGCTTTTGTCTCATTCCCATTTTTCCTTTCAATCTTTTTCTCTTGATGCACTGATGCACAGCTTAGCACAGACTAAGTCTTGATCATTAGTCAACCCAGGAGTTACCTGATTATAGATTGCAGGCACAACTCCAACACCATAAGGAAATGTTGCAAGATGTGCTTACATTTGTTATGGAAATAAGCTAACAATTTTTGGAAGTGTTTCCATGCACTCCTGAAAGCAGTCAGAGACTGCCACTCAAGAGGCTCCGAGTGACACAGCGCAAGGGCAGTTGCCACGCAGTCAAAATATGAAATCAGGCTAAAAATTCTGACAGAGACTATCAACAGGAGAACACCCGCTGGAAGTGGATCAGTCCAAGGCAAACTGATTTGACTGATCTGCAGTCAAACTCGACTGACAAACAAGAGGTTTACCATACATTTTAAATTATTCTGTACTGATTCCAAATTAAAAGTCATCGGCAATAAATTTTCTGAATTTATGGCAATTTTATGTCAATTGTGATTCTCAGTCTCAGATGCTGCCGCAGAGGCCAAAAAAGATCTGTGCGGTGTTCTGAGGGGAGTCTGGAAGATGGCATAGGAAGTTTAAATCTGGGAACACGTTTTGTCACAAAACACTGATAGTCACAAACAAAAAGAAGTATTGTCTATTGACATGAAAAAATGCTGTCTCATGATCTAAAGCAGGACTTCAAAGCAATGAGAACAGCATCTGACCTAACTCACAGTCATGTTTCAAGGTTGTCCTCATTCGGTACAGAAACTTATTTCCAAAATATACTTGAATCAAAAACCTCCTAAAAGTATGTTTCTATCCATATCAAATTGGATACTATGGAAACCACAATAATGTTTAATTTTTCTCCATTTTACGTGTTGCACTTTTAGATGCCACGTTACTGTTGCCAAACACGTGACATTTACTACATGCATTCAATAATGAGCATATAGCCTGAGGGCATCTATATGTTGCCTGCCCACCTGCGAACCATGTCTGAAAGGCCTTAGACAATGGCTTTTCCCGGCTGCATCTTTGTGATGGCTGACCAAAGTTTCGGTGCATCCCTCAACATGGAGTCCTGGACCTTGGAATGTGCCAGTCTGCAAACTCAGTCATTGGCAACTCTTTGCACTGGAAGAACAACCACCTTCAAGAGATAAAAGAGGATTCTCCATTGAATTAATGATCCTCCAGTCACTATTATACTTGTCTCAGTCTGCATCCCTGGGAGCAGCATGCCCTGTATCAAGGAACTGATCGGGATGAACCTTGACAAAAATCACTGCACATCTCCCCATAATTTATTTGCAGAGATATATTTTAGATGGAGGTGGTGACAGTCTGTTCCCTACTGTGGCCACCTGATGAGCAATTTCCGAGGAAGCAAAGACTGCATCTGAGGCCAGAATGAGGTCTGCCCAAGACAGCTCGAAGCCAAGTGAGGAGTGGGTAAGGTGGGGGTTGCAGCTTCACTCAGTGTGGCTATAGCTATTTTTCCTAAGGGCCACTTCTATTTTTTGGCTCAAAGAAGGTGTACAGCTGGAGAAAACTCAGAGTATTCCCATCTCCAAGGCCTGATTGTAGATTCTTGTGGACAACCTACAATAAAAAAGATTTCTCTTCCTGGATATCCTAGGATTCCTCCTCAAAGCAGTAATATCCAGGCCAGAAATAAGTACCAGAGTGAATGCAATAAGAAACACTAAGAGGAGGATGGCAACAGACAAGGAAAGCCATTCACAACCTCAGGAAGTCTTCCAAATGAAAGCTGACCAACAGTGCACTATTTACAGAAGACACTTAGCATGCAAATAGCAGTTTTCATATCCTCAGGATGTCTAAAGTCCATTACAATGCCAAATAAGTACTGAAATAACTCCATAGAGGCTGGTATCCCATCGCCAAGTCATCCTTTATTTATATTTGGAGAATCCTTGACACTTTTCCAGCTCCCTCAGAGCAAGCTCTCAGAGTGAACATGATGTCAAACACTGCTGTTTATACCTGTCAGCCAAATCTCCCTGTTTGACCAGGTTAACAGTCCCAATCAGGAAACTCATACTCTATGAGGTCCACTTGGCTGGCCTCATTATAATCGCCTTATTTTTTGGTCCACATTCTTCTCCTTCAGTTCTTTGAATGAAAATGAGTCTAATTCACAGAACCACAATCCAGAATCACCTCAGCTGGAATAGGGAATCAATCTTCATGTTGATGGCACCAATCTCATTCACACCAGTCATTGAGCTGTTGGAGCTACAAGGCACTTTTACAAGTATCTTGCAATCCAGAGCTACAAATGTTATGGTACAGGCTGAAATTTTCTTTGGATCATTGGCATACCAAGAAGCTCTCCTCCTCTGACCACATGCCAGTGGTATTTGTTGGAATAATTGACAGTTCGATAGTCCTCCTGTTTGGCCAAGTGATAAACACACATGGTCATCACGTCCTGGAGTGGGGCTTGAACTTAGGACTGCTGATTCAGAGTTAGAAACAGAGCCCATTCACCATGAGACCTTCTCCAACCCCTAAAAAACAGCATTCTTATCCTGTGGCAACCTTCTCCTACAGTGAGAACAAGTCCAATTTGTCTAACTTAGAACCTACTCTTTGTACAGAATTAGAAGTTTAACAGCAAGTGTGCTAAGGCTTAATATTTTGATTCAGGTATGTTAGCATTGGGCTGCTCCACAAACTGTACCATCATGCAACTGGTCCTTAAAGATGTTGGAAATGGTTGCAGTGAAGGGAAGGGAAATTAAAGAAGACCTTACTGGTGTCCTTTAAGACCTTCCGGGATGAGATAAACTGAATTCCAGAGCAATTCAAAATTAGACACGTGCATCAAAAGATTTAAGGAGTGATTTCAAAGTCCAATCCTCCCAGTGAGAAATTGCACCCTGAGGTGTAATCATCATGGAATCAAAGCTGCAACGGACATCTACTACGAAATAGGACCATGGAAATGTAGAGAGAGTGGGAATTATGTGAAGTAACTTGTCCATGTATACAACTATACTTCGTAAAGTGATAAACAAAATGGCAAAGTCCTTTCTTGGACACTCCAGGAATGAGCATTTTTTAAGTTACTGGGGGTTGGGGAAAGTGTGATCTGAATGGATGAACCAGGGGTGGTTCTTTCTCACCTTTTTTTTTAAAAATTTCTTTGTTACCTGGGAGTTCCATTCACCCAATTAAATACCAGTAGTATAAATATAATGTCAATGCCACCATTGCAGTTAGTATCCAGTGGATACTGCTTCCACTTGCTGCAGCACTCACTTGGCACTGTTGAAACTGCTGGACAGTTAAGGTTGCCTTTTATTTACACATCACCATATCATTTCAAGACACTTCATGAGATATCATTAATATGCTCACAGATTTCCAAAACACAACTTTATTACTTTACCCCCAAGCAAAATCATTGCTATATTCACAGCCTGATTACAAAAACAGAGATTTAACTCCCCGATCCTCTCCCACACTGATCTCTCTATTCTCAGTTTCTTGCTGTTTTCCAATGATGCTCAATGGAAGCTTAAGGAACAGCATCACATATCTCATTTAGGCACTTTACAGATTTCCAGGCTGAACATGAGTTCACCAATTTCAGATCATGACCTTTGCCTCCATTTTCTTCTGTGTTTATTGTGGTTATGTTTTTGTACAGAATCTGGTAATGACACTGTTTCCCATATACTCCCTCCAAACACATCATATGCTCCTTTACAAGACCTGTTAACAACAATTTTGGCTTGCACTCTTATCCTTTTTTGCCATTTAATCTCATGTTTCCATTCTTTCCTGTACATACATTTATTCTTTCCTTCCCTCCTATCTTTTCCTGCATTGAAAGCTGCCAAATTTTTAATTTTCCTGATTAACAATTAACTCTGTTCACTTGCCACAGATACTATCCAACCTTCAGATCTCCATATCCACAGATTGGCTTCTGTGATTGGATGATATCATTTCCAATTATGATCATCAATGCGTCATCCTTAATAGCCAAGGGGCTCAACAAAAGAGCACACTGCTGGACCAGGGAAGGTCAGTGTTGTGCATTTGCTGATGTACATGTAGCTAGACAATCAGCAGGTTGCAACAGAAACACCCGACCAATCAAAGTCCAGCCATCTGCTAAATTAGAAATAGATTTGAGCCTCATTGCAATCACTAGAATAATATCATTTCACTCAGACTTAGTATGTGACAGACTTGTCACCATAAGCACACCTCAATGCTGAACAAAGAGTAATAGACAAAAAACAATTCATAAAGATGTACAGGACAAATAATGGTGGCAGGCATGACTACAAGGTCTGACGTGGTTACGGACAAGGGAGCAATATGGGATATTTTCTCCTCTTTCTCAATGATAATAATAAAATGTTGTTTTGAGAAGGCATGCTTTAATGCTTTGAGTTTTGTGATTTTAAAGAATAGATACAAAACAGGCTTCCTTTTAAGTTAAAATCAAAAGCAAGTATTGTAAAAGACCACATATTTCCTTTCTCTGAGACTCCAAACTGAAATGGAAATTGGACTGCTATATCTGAAAAGTCAGGAGGATTTTGCAACTTAAATATAAGATATTGCATATTTTTGAGCAGTGCAATACTGCTGTTTGAAGTGAGAAGGGGAATTTCAGATGAGACAAATTAGCAGCAATGAAAAAAATTCTACCTGACAACAGCCCTCCAATTGGTTGAGCAACAGAGCAGTAAAAAACTCTAAATGCCAGGGCAGCTGCAGAAAAGTGAAACATCTAGAGCTCGCAGACAGCATTCATCTCTCTCGCTCTCTTTCTCCATGTGGGAAAAAGAAAAACCAAGAAAATTTGAAACAAAAAATTTCTAAAACAAGACAGATCAAGGTTCACCTGATCAGCTGTTAAAAAGAAGAATGATAGTCACACTCAGAAACAGTACGTTATCATTGCAGAAATCAAAAGGACTGTGAAAAATAACTTCCATTTTGTAGTTTGGACCTTTGATCCTCGGAATTTTATACATCCTGTCTACATTCTTTTTCAACCCACAGTATATCTGTTACATTGCTATCTGTCTTAAAAGTTATAGAGAGTGTGTGTGTGTGTGTGTGTATACTCTAGTAATAGATTAGAAACTCTTTATATTTTCTGTCTTTTATTACAGTTATGTGTGTCACAATAAATAATTACTTGTATGTTGTGGCAATGTGTCAATCAGCTGGGCATTACTTTCAGCACATTCATTCCAGTTAAGTCATGACTAAAGTTTGGGGGCTCATTGCTTGGACCTTTTGAATAAGGCTACCATGAGATTGGAGGTGGAGTTTATATAAGGGGTAAAAGATAAAAGAACAGATACCAGATTTTCACTCGAAAGTAAGATGACATTAGATGCAACCAAAACCATTCTATAGTATTCCTGATGAATTTACAGAACTTAATCAAAGCCAGATTGGTGGAATTGGGTGATTAAGAGGTGGTTTTGCCTGCCAGACCTAAGAAGACGGAGATAATTGAAATATAAGCAAACAGTCTGGGACTGGTGGAAATACAAGAGGGAGGTCCAATGTGATGTAAGATGTATGATTCGTACATATTTCATTCTGACTTGTTTTGGATTTTTAAATTTGAAACCAGTGGCATATAGACCTGTGTATCAGGACGTGTTTAATGATTAACTTTTAAGTATTTATTCCGAGATAATGACTTCTCTTAAACATTGTATCAGAGACAGACTTGCTGGAGAGTAATCAAGTTTTATTTATATTGGGAAAACTTCTGGATGAACGAAGTCAACAGCAAAATGTATTAGGCTTCCAGATCAAAGATTCTGGGATTGTTCCGCTGTGCTTTGGAGAACTGCCCTTGATTTGGAAAAATCCTTTTTAATTTCAGTTTGGACCTTTAGGTACTAAGGTACCTAAGGTACCTAAGATCACTTAGGTACTAAGAAAACACAGGCAGAAATATTAAAACAATTTGTAGAAATGTTGGCTGAAGCTGCTTGTGTGAAACAGTTGATCATGAGAAACGGAGGAAGTTTTACGGTTCTTAAGAATGTGTTTATCTCCATGTAAGGACTTCAGTTTAAAAGTAATGGATAGTGATCAATCATGCGGCAGTCCTATCTGAGGACCAGTATGAAATCTTACAAATGACACATGAAATTCCAATGGCAGATCACTTAGGTACTAAGAAAACACAGGCAGAAATATTAAAACATTTTTATTGGAGAGGATTACATTAAGATGTTGCCAAATTTTACCAGACATACCACTGTGGTCATATTGTGTGGAAGTCCCAATGATCAATGAAACTTTACTTAATGCCCATACTAGATTTGAAGAACTGTTTATCAGGGTCTTAAGAGATTGTGTAGAAGCCTCACCCAAAATCAGAAATGCAAATTACTATCTTTGAACAATTATGGATGATTCCACAAGAATTGCTGAAGCAGTGCCTTTTTAGGAAAAACTGCTGCAAATGTGGTAGTGAAAAAAGTTATTTCAAACTATGGATTAGACAAAAAAAATCAGATCAAAGCTCAAATTTTATATTAGAGACTATTCAAAGAAATTAAGACTAGTTTCATAATAAAATAATTTACATCTTCTGCTTTCAATTCACAATCTCAACAGTGTTGAAAAGATGACAACTTTGAAAACCATGATTAGAGTTTATGTCCAGGAATGTCATAAAGCTTGGGACAAATGATTTCCTTTGTTAATATCTGCCATTAGAGATGCCCCTAATGAGTACATAGGTTTAATCTTTTGAATTAACATTTGTTCATGAGGTAAGTTTAAACAATTAAACTTTAATTGTTTAAGGCAAATTGATAGAGCAAAGCTCAGAAATGGCACTTCCAACCTATGTTTCAAGATTCTGAAAGCAACTGACTGGAGCATGGGAGTCTGGGTAAAAAGTACTTGAAGGATGCTCATCAAACAATGAAAGTAGAGCAGATAATCAGGACAAAATTTGAAATTTTATTCCTGGAGACATGCTGTCAGTGTTGCTACCTGTCTCCAGAGAACCACTAAAAGCAAGGTTTACTGGGTTTTGTCAAATCAAGAAAAAAATTCAGTGATGTGCTTCATGCAGTGAATTCTCCAGAGAGGGGAAAGAATCAATCAGTATGTTCTGTTAACATATTGAAAAGATATTATGACTGGGTTTAGTCAGGAGAGAAGTGCACCTACAGTAGTGTTAGAAGTAGGGAGTAAAATAGAAACATCAGAACAATTATAAAATATATCAGAAATTAAAAATTCAAAAGTTGACACTCCAATGATCAGACTGGATAACCTGGAGGTGCAGTGTTTTATCTTCCAAAAAAACTACCACTATGTTCTTAAGAGTATGTCTGAAAAATGAGCTTAAAATTAAAATACCATGAAGCAAACTATAGGTTTAACTGTAAATAGGAAACTGAAGGTCTTCATAAATTGACACTCAGAAAATAGATCGAGAGTTAAATAAATTAATATAGATTTATCAAAGGACAGCTGAGGTTGAAGGAGCTCTTAAGTGTTATTGTATTAAAGGTGAAGTTGTAATGAGGAATTAGAAAGATCCTTCTAGACCTGAAAGTGAGGAATGTGTTCACTAAATAGTGGTATCTCTTAGATATCATAAGAAGACACAGAGTAGGACATGAAATTCCTGTGGCAGGGCATGTAGGAATACAGCAAACTCAACAGTCAAAAAACAGGCATTTTATATGGCCAAGACTTCATTAGGGTGTCGTGCAGTTTTGTAAAGCATGCCAAAACTGAAAGGTGATGGGAAGATGTAATCAAACTGGCACCTTTTATACCGAGGCCAGGTTTCTGAAGAACCATTCAATTGAGTGTTAGCAGATTTTGTAGGACCATTATCAAAAGTGAAAGCAAGACATTGGTTTACTCTTCTAATTATGGATATGACAATCTGATTGCCAGAAGCTATTCCTTTCAGGGCCATTGTACAGGGTGTTTGGAGAGATACCATGAGAATCTCACAATTATAATTAAGGCATATGTCATGAATTGAGACAGAGGAGTATAATCATTACTATTTGCTATCGGAGTTTCTCCAAATAAACAACCAGGTTTTGTCCAAATGATTTATGGTCATGAGATAGGCAACCCATTGAAATTGTTTAAGGAGGATTTTTTAAAGCAAAAAGATAAGTCCTCAATTTTGAATTACATGTCCGTGTTTCTGAAGAGAATCACAGAAACATTTATACTAAAACAGAAGCATTTAAAAACTTCACAAGGAGAATAAAGAATGGGCAGATAAGCATACAGCAACATTTCAAACAGGAGACAGTGTTTATGTTATTGGCTTTGCAAGGTGAAACTGTGAAAGCAAGATTCAGTGGTCTATCAAAGACAATTAAGAGGGTTAGTGAAATGACATGCTAATTGCAGGAAGAAATATTAGTTATGTCACGTGAATATGTACATATATGTTAAAGCAGTATTATCATAAGAAGCAAAAGAAAAAGAACAGTTATGTCAGGTGATAACAGTGGAAGATGACAAGTATAATAAGTGTGAGGTAGAAGGAGAAGTAGATGATTCACGAAGTGAACTTCCTACAATTCATTTGCCAGTATTGAAATACTGAGATAGTTAAACATTGTATTTCTGTACTTAGAGGAAGAACAATAGGGAGATCTAGTGAGGATACTTAAGAATTCAAGGAACTCTGTACAGATACACCATTATTATGTTAGCCAGACATGAAGTGTACATGGGAGAATCAGTACTGAAGAAATAATATCCTTGTCAGTTAAGCCCATTGCTGTGAATGAATTCAAATTGAAACGGAGTATGTGTTGCTCCCAATTAAAAATTAAAATACAGCAATGCTGCCTGAATCTACAGAAAATACTAGGGAAAAGAAAAATCAAAGACAAAGGAAAATGATCCTACCTAGAAAACATCTGTGCACATCTGAGAAAGCTCACAAAGGAATTTAACAGACAATTTTAAGAACTGGACACGATATTACATTACAAACCATCATGTTTGTGTCAAATTCATGCCTTCAAGTAGACATTGGTAAGTTGACAACCAAATTCCATCAACTGCTTGATTTACAAAGCAATGGAGTTGATGTGGAAATTATTACTAAGCAAAATGATACTGGACTGAAAGTCAGATTAGGGGGCAATGATTTTGGGAGACTTGCACACAGTCAAATACCCCTCCCTATCATCTTGTGCTTTTGAAGTGACTCCACATACCTCTGTGAGTCAGATGAAGATAATCAAGTCCAAATTTTGCACCACTTTGCAGATATCCAATTAGTGGACTGCATATGGCCAGCAATCTCAAACTACAACCTGACTTTCAAGGTATTAGCACATAATGGGCAGTCACAGGTCTCAAAGTGAGACTTTGTGAGTATTGGACAAAACAAATAATTTTATAAGCTCAATTTCAGATTTATATAGTAATAGAAATAAACCACTTGTGCTATATTTTGTTCACGACCAGAGTCTATATTGTACTGAAATTCAAAATGTGATCTTGTGCCTAAAAATTTAGATTGATGTAAATCAGGCCTACTATTGGCCCTGGGAAGGAAAACACTTAACAAATGTTTAAATTGCATCACGGTGTGTGAATAGTCATCTGAAGTCACTCCAATTAACCTAGTTACATCAACAGAAGTCAATATATGTCCAGCATTCAACATTGAAGGAAAAATAACATGTTAATTTCAATTAATTTAAATATGACGGTATTGTGGCTTTAAGAGGAGTATTTGTTTTTTTATGAAGAAAGGTTGAAACAAAGTGACAAGCAGTATGCTCCAAAGCCAATAAACTAAACAACTTATGAGGCCTTGGGTTTTTATTAAAATTGGAACAATAAAAGCAGCCTGAATGGGTCAGGTCATGCTCCTACAGAACCAGGTTTGTTTTTTTTTAGTTTCAGCCTTTAGTAGCAGTTGGTGGGGTCTCAAAGCTGATGTGGAAGCTTTTATTCCTCTTTCAGTTACATCGCGAAGCTGGGGTTCTCTTTCTGCTGCTAGAATTGCACAAGAGACAATCTATTTTACTGAATTTGCCTTTGTCAAGGTTGTGTTTATGGGATGTTCCGATATTGGAACAATTAATTAGTAGTAGTTTATGTATATTATTTTGTTAAGCATTTTGACAGAATTACAATTAAGCCAATTCTTTTACTTTGTCTATATGTTAAGTAGAGTGTATGAATAAAATGTGCTGTGTTCAAGCCTGGTAGTTTGACCAATCGAGAACACAACACTTTACATTTACCTCTAAATTAGTAAAACGTTAGGGTCTAGACTATCTTCTTAATATATTTTGAGAGGATTTGGTCTGGTCTATTACATAAACCGAAGTAGTTGGTACTATGTAGTTGTTCTGATCATGATTGGATCTAAAAGTTGATTAGATGCAAATAAGTTTAACTTCAAACCAAGAATTCAAGCTTTTTGCACTGTTCAAATTTCTGAAGAAGCAGTGGTATCCTGTTTGATTGATGCAATGCATTGTCAAGTTATGAGAATATAATTGTTCTGATTATCACTTTCCTGCTCACCTTTTTTTTAATGTCTATTCCTATCTGAAATAAAAATCTAACTACTTTCAGGTGCCCTTCCTGCAGCTCTATGAATGGATAAATATATCTGAATGTCAAGATTTGAGCAAAGTAATTCTTCCACCCCACTGTGCATTGATAGCAATGCTTCCTTCAACAGGGTGAATTGCACAAGGCATTAATTACATCCAGATACCTCGCCAAGTGACATTATTCATGTGTATGTGTAAACGTAGTTGGCAAGCTACTTAACTGCAGAGGACATTAGAACTGAATATATATCTGCCCTCATCCACATTCTGCTTGTAGTAGGGTTTAGAGGCAATGTTTGAACAATTTTCTGTCTTTTAACCAAAGACCATTGAGGCAATTGGAATGCTCTCACTAATATCGCAGTTACTCAGCAGAAACCTGGAACTGCACGTTTAGAGTTGGAAGCTTTGCCTCTGAGCTAGTCTGTTGGATACATCTTTAAATAATTCACAGAGCACTGGACTAAATCATTCTCTTAACCTCAGGCCTTCAAGGTTATTACATGGTACATCAAGCTGTTCACTAAGACAATCCTATATTTAGACTGAATCAAAAAAAATCTTCAATGGTATAACTTATCCATTAATACAAGAGTGTACGTCTATTTATCCATACAATCACCAAACACAATTTGCAATTTTGTAAAGTTGGAATTCACTAACAATTCAAATGTTTAGTGCACTGAATCAGGACTATCAGAGCATCAAAGAAAGAACTTAAATTTATATAACATAACTAATCTTTTCCTCTAGTATTTCAAAGCCACTAAACTGGTTTTGAAGTATAATTTTTATAAATGAAAGTTACTTTTACATATACAGAGTTCATTCAATCCAGCCAGTTCATGATGCCGTTGTTTTTCCTTCAAGTCTTCTCACGTGATTCCTTGTCTAAATCTATAAGCTAAACTCTATTCTCCTCTATCAAAAATGTAGGAGTGATGGTCTCTCAGGGGAATGCAGCACTGATAGCCAGGTTTCTGGTACCAAGACTAGCTCTAATGTAACGAGGTGTATGCCAGGTTCCAAGTGATTGACTGTGATCGGGGACTCTCTCGTAAGAGGCACAGACAGACATTTCTGTAGCTCACAGCTAGACATCAGAATGATGTGCTGCCTCTCTCATGTCAGGATCAAGGATATCTCGGAGAAGGTGCAGAATATTCTCAAAGGGGAGTGGGACCAGCAGGATGCTGTTGTACACATTGGAATTACTGGCATAGAAAGAGAAAAAGATGAGATTCTGAGGACAGAATAGAGGAAGTTAGGCGACAATTTTAAAGTAGGTCCTCAAGGGTGATAATATCTTGATTACTCCTAGTGCCGTGAGCTAGTGAGAGTAGGAATTCGAGGATCGAGCAAATTAATGCATGGCCGAGGAGCTGGTGCAGGGGAGAAGGATTCACATTTTTGGAACAAAAGAATCTCTTATGGGGTAGAAGTGACCTGTATAAGAAGGATAGATTGCACCTGAAATCAAAGCGGACTAATATGCTGGTGGGGAGATTTGCTAGAGCTGCTTGGGAGGATTTAAACTAAGGAGGGGGTGGTGAAGGGGGTGTACTGAGGGAGATGGTGAGGAAAGAGTCTGACAATTATACAGTTGGGAAAAGGGGGCATGTCAAACAGTTAGGGCAGACAGGAACAAAGCAGAGAATAAGGTAGGACTGATAAATTAAACTACATTTCTATCAATGCAAGGGGCCAAACAAGGAAAACAGATGAACTCAGGGCATGGTTGTGAACATGGGACAGGGGTGTCATAGCAATTGCAGAGACATGGCTCAGAGATAGACAGGATTGGCAGCTCAATGTTTCAAGATACAGATGCAATAGAAAGGATAGAAAGTAGGGCAAAAGAGGAGGGACAGTGGTGTTTTTGATAAGGGATAACATTATGGCTGCATTGAGGGAGGATATTCCTGGGAATACATCCAAGAAAGTTATTTAGTGGAACTGAGACATAAGAAAGGGATAATAACCTTACTGGGGTTGTACTACAGACACCCTGATAGGCAGCAGGAAATTGAGAAACAGATTTGTAAGGAGATCGCAGTTGTCTGTGAGAATAATATGGTGGTTATGGTAGGGGATATAAACTTCCCAAACATAGACTGGGACTGGTATACTGTTAGGGCCTTGGATGGACAGGAGTTTGTTAAGTGTTACAAGAAAATTTTCTGATTCAGTACTAGGGAAGGTGCAAAATTTGACCAACTCTTGGGAAATAAGGCAGGGCAGATGACTGAGGTGCCAAGTGGGGAGCACTTTGGGGCCAGTGACCATAATTCTATTAGTTTTAAAATAGTGATGGAAAAGGATAGACCGAATCTAAATGTGCAACTTCCAAATTCGAGGAGGACCAACTTTGACGGTAAGAAATTTCAAAAGTTAACTGGTAAAGGGATGGCAGGAAATGGGAAGCCTTCAAAAATGAGATCATAGAATACTGACCGTGTGGAAGTAGGCCCTTCGGCCCAACAAGTCTACACAAACCTTCTGAGGAGTAACCCACCCAGACCCATTCCCCTATCCTATATTTACACCTGACTAATGAACTTAACCTACACATTCTTGAACACCATGGGCAATTTAGCATGACCAATTCACCTAACCTGCACATCTTTGGGATGTGGGAGGAAACCGGAGGAAACCCATGCAGACACAAGGAGAATGCGCAAACTCCACACAGACAGTTGCCTGAGGCTGGAATTGAACCCGGGTCTCTGGCACTGTGAGCAGCATTGCAAACCACTGAGCCACCCATAACAGGAGTCCAGAGACAAAATGTTCCTGTTAGGGTGAAGGGCAAGGCTGGTAGGCGTACGGAATGCTGGATGACTAGAGAAATTGTGGTTTTGGCCAAGAATAAGAAGGAAGCATAAGTCAGGTATAGATAACAGAGATAGAGTAAATCGCTAGAAGAGTATAAAGGCAGTCGGAGTATAATTAAGAGGGAAATCATGAGGGCAAAAAGGAGACATGAGATAGCTTTGGCAAATATGGTTAAGGAGAATCCAAAGGGATTCCACAAATACATTAAGGATAAAAGGGTAACTAGGGAGAGAATCAGTAAGGGAGAAGATCAGTAAGGCCACCTGTGTGTGAAATCGCAGGAGATGGGGGTGATGCTAAACAAGTATTTTGCTTCAGTGTTTACTGTGGAGAAGGATACGAAAGATAGAAAACATGGGGAAATGAACAGCAACATGTTGAAAAATGTCCATATTACAGAGGAGGAGGTGTTAGTCATCATAAAATGCATAAAGGTGGATAAATCCCCAAGAACTGATCAGGTGTACCCTAGAACTTGTGGGAAGCTAGGAAAGCATTTGCTGAGCCCCTTGCCGAGATTTGAATCATCAATAGTCACAGGTGAGGTGCCGGAAGGTGGAGGTTGGCTAACATGGTGCCACTATTTAAGAAAGGTGCGAAGTAAAAGCCAGAGAACTATAGACCAGTGAGCCTGACATTGATGGTGGGCAAGTTGTTGGAGAGAATCCTGAGAGACAGGAATTACATGTATTTGCAAAGGCAACGACCAACTAGGTATAGTCAACATGGCTTTATGCGTGGGAAATCATGTCTCACAAACTTGTTTGAGTTTTTTGAAGAATTAACGAAGACGACTGATGAGGGCACAGCAGTGGATGTGATCTATGTGGACTTCAAAAAAGGTGTCCGATAAGTTCCTCATGGTAGACTGGTTAGTAAGGTTAGATCGCATGGTTTACAGGGAGAAGTAGCCATTTGAGATACAGAACTGGCTTGAAAGTAGAAGGCATTGAGTGGTGGTGGAGGGTTGCTTTCAGACTGGAGACCTGTGACCTATGGTGTGCCACAAGGATCAATGCTGGGTCCACTGCTTTTCCTCATTTATACAAATGATTCGGATGTAAACATAGGAGCTATGGTTGGTAAGTTTGCAGATAACACCAAAATTGGAGGTGTAGTGGACAATGAAGAAGGTTACCTCTGAGTACAATGGGATCTTGTATACTTGGGCCAAGGTGCTAAGGAATAGCAGATGAAGGTTAATTTAGATAAATGTGAGGGGTTGCATTTTAGAAAGGCAAATCAGGGAAGAACTTAATGATGACGCCCTGGGGAGTGTTGCTGAACAAAGAGACCTCGGAGTGCAGGTTCATAGATCCTTGAAAGTGGAGTCACAGGTAGATAGGATAGTGAAGAAGACATTTGGTATGCTTTCCTTCATTGGTCAGAGCATTAAGTATAGGAGTTGGGAGGTCATGTTGTGGCTGTACAGGACATTGGTTCAGCCACATTTGGAATACTACGTACAATTCTGGTCTCCCTGCTATCAGAAAGATGTTGTGAAATTTGAAAGGGTCCAGGAACGATTTGCAAGGATGTTGCCAGGGTTGAAGGGTTTCAGCTTTAGTGAGAGACTGAATAGGCTGGAGCTGTTTTCACAGAAGCATCGAAGGCTGAGGGGTGACCTTATAGAGGTTTATAAAATCATGAGGGGATGGATAGTGTGAATAGCCAAGGCCTTTTCCCCAGGAGACAGTAAGGTCTGTAGATGCTGGAGATCAGACTTGAGAGTGTGGTGGTGGAAAAGCACAGCAGGTCAGGCAGCATCCGAGGAGCAGGAAAATCGACATTTCAGGCCGGAGCCATCCTGATGAAGGGCTCCGACCCAAAACATTGATTCTCCTGCTCCTCGGATGCTGCCAGACCTGCTGTGCTTTTCCAGCAACACACTCTCAAGGTCTTTTCCCCAGGTTCGGGGAGTCCAAAACTAGAGAGAGTATAGCTTTAAAATGCGGAGAAAGATTTAAAAGAGACCTAAGGGGCAACCTTTTCACACAGAGGGTGGTGCGTGTACGGAATGAGCTGTCAGAGAAAGTGGTAGAGGCTGGTATGATTACAGCATTTGAAAAGCATCTGGATAGATATACGAATAGGAAGGATTTAGAGGGATATGGGCCAAATACTGGCAAATGGGACTAGATTAGTTTAGGATATCTGGTGGGCATGGCCAAGTTGGACATGTTTCCATGTTGTACAACTCTATGACTTTATGACTCTGTATATATATTTCCCTAGCTTCCTTTAAATACATCTAAACTATTCACTTCAAACCTTGCCTGTTACAACAAGTTCCCTATCCTCACTACATTTAGGCAACGATGTATCTTTTTAATTCCTCAGTGAATTTCTCAGTGTCTATTTTATGTTGTTGTTCTCTAGCAACACTCTTCTCAAAAGAGGAAACATCCTCTCTGACTCCACTCTATCAAAATATTTCATAATTTTAAATTCTTTTCGTTGTCATTCTCAGCATTGTTTGAAGAGAAAAAGATCCAGCCTGTCAATATGCACGACCATTTCCAGTTGCTTCAATAACTTTCCCCACCTCATAAGGTCTGTCATGTTTAAAGTTCAGTGAAGTGTTTCTAACTTTGTGAAAAACTGGTGCCTAATCTTTTCATATTCTTCCTTTTCTCACACTTTTCTGTTGTCAATGCATTTTCATGCATTTTACTTAACCTTCAATTGTTCTTCATGTCTTTATTCAACATAGAATTTCATTATTGTTTAATTTGTTCTTTCCTTTCAGTGAAATATATATTTCCCTGAACTCTGTTAAATGCTGTTTGAGATGTTTCCCATTGTTGTTCTTTGATACGGTTTGTCAATACGGTTGTCTTTTTCATGCCATTTTGTGCAAATGATTTTGCCACAAATGACATTGACATCGATGTCTAGACTATCTGTTTGGTGATGTTAAAGGACAGACATTAGCCAGGACACCAGGAGAACTCCCCTCCTCTTTTTCAAGTAATGTGTCATTTTCAAAGTATATTAGGAAGAGAAGTTGCACTTACAGGATTTTGCTTCTAGGTTCAACAAGAGTGTGGGATATACCAGGCAAGTCTTAATTGTTTTGCCTTAAGTCAAAGATAGCAAAATTGCTACAAGGTCACAATGCAAGAAGAAGAAATGAATGAATATTTAGAAAGGCAGAGACAAATCAATGATAATCAACTTGCTCATATGGTCTAACCAGAATTATAAACAGCCCTTGCTACGAGATTCCGCAACCATAAAAAATGTGCTCCCAATATCTAACCTGCCAAAACCCTTTTAAGATTTTTTATGTTTCAATGACATCACTTCACACATTTCTAAATTCTAAAGGAAAATAAATCTGGTCTATTGCACCTTTCCTCACAGGATAATCCACTCATCCTGAAATTAGGGGAATATACCTATGTTATACTTCTTCGAAAGTAAGTATATCCTAGCTTCAGCAATAAAACTAACATCGTTCATGGTACTAGGAGAAAGCGAGAACTGCAGATGCTGGAGTTCAGTGTCAAAGAGTGTGGTGCTGGAAAGGCACAGCAGGTCAGGCAGCAGCCGAGGAGCAGGAGAATCGATGTTTCGGGCACGAGCCTGACTCCTGATGCTTAAAACATCGATTGTTCATGGTACTCCAAGTATGATCTTACCAGATCCCTGTTATAATTTCAGCAAGAACACTGCTTTTATTCTCCAATATGTATGAAATATTGTTAATTTTCTTACTTGTTGTACTGACATATTCATTTCATGTCTTACAGGGAAGGCAGATGAACTCAGGGCATGGTTAGGAACATGGGACTGGGATATTATAGCAATTACAGAAACATGGCTCAGGGATGGGCAGGACTGGCAGCTTAATGTTCCAGGATATAGATGCTACAGGAATGATAGAAAGGGAGGCAAGAGAGGAGGGGGAGTGGCATTTTTGATAAGGGATAGCATTACAGCTGTGCTGAGGGAGGATATTCCCGGAAATACATCCAGGGAAGTTATTTGGTTGGAATTGAGAAATAAGAAAGGGATGATCACCTTATTGGGATTGTATTATAGATCCCCCAATAGTCAGAAGGAAATTGAGAAACAAACTTGTAAGGAGATCTCAGCTATCTGTAAGAATAATAGGGTAGCTATGGTGGGGGATTTTAACTTTCCAAACAATGACTGGGACTGCCATAGTGTTAAAGGTTTAAATGGAGAGGAATTTGTTAAGTGTGTACGAGACAATTTTCTGATTCAGAATGTGGATGTACCTACTAGAGAAGGTGCAAAACTTGACCTACTCTTGGGAAATAAGGCAGGGCAAGTGACTGAGGTGTCAGTAGATGAGCACTTTGGGGCCAGCAACCATAATTCTATTAGATTTAAAATAGTGATGGAAAAGGATAGACCAGATCTAAAAGTTGAAGTTCTAAATTGGAGAAAGGCCAATTTTGACTATATTAGGCAAGAACTTTCGAAAGGTGATTGGAGGCAGATGTTCGTAGGTAAAGGGGCAGCTGGAAATGGGAAGCCTTCAGAAATGAGATAACAAGAATCCAGAGAAAGTATATTCCTGTCAGGGTGAAAGGGAAGGCTGGTAGATATAGGGAATGCTGAATGACTAAAGAAATTGAAGGCTTGGTTAAGAAAAAGAAGGAAGCATATGTCAGGTATAGACAGGATAGGCCGAGTGAATCCTTAGAAGAGAATAAACAATGTAGGCAAATAAAATTAAGGAGAATCCAAAGGGTTTTTACAAATATATTAAGGACAAAAGGGTAACTAGGGAGAGAATAGGGCCCCTCAAAAATCAGCAAGGTGGCCTTTGTGTGGAGCCACAGAAAATGGGGGCGATACTAAATGAATATTTTGCATCGATATTTACTGTGGAAAAGAATATGGAAGATATAGACTGTAGGGAAATAGATGGTGATATCTTGCAAAAATGTCCAGATTACAGAGGAGGAAGTGCTGGATGTCTTTAAACGGTTAAAAGGTGGATAAATCCCCAGGACCTGATCAGGTGTATCCGAGAACTCTGTGGGAAGCTACAGAAGTGATTGCTGGGCCTCTTGCTGAGATATTTGTATCATCAATAGTCACAGGTGAGGTGCCAGAAGACTGGAGGTTCGCAAACGTGGTGCCACTGTTTACGAAGGGCAGTAAAGACAAGCCAGGGAACTATAGACCAGTGAGCCTGACATCGGTGGTGGGCAAGTTGTTGAAGGGAATCCTGAGGGACAGGATGTACATTTATTTGGAAAGGCAAGGACTGATTCAGGATAGTCAACATGGCTTTGTGTGTGGGAAATCATGTCTCACAAAGTTGATTGAGTTTTTTTAAAGAAGTAACAAAGAGGATTGATGAGGGCAGAACTGTAGATGTGATCTATATGGACTTCAGTAAGGCGTTCGACAAGGTTCCCCATGGGAGACTGATTAGCAAGGTTAGATCTCATGGAATACAGGGAGAACTATCCATTTGGATACAGAACTGGCTCAATGGTAGAAGACAGAGGGTGGTGGTGGAGGGTTGTTTTTCAGACTGGAGGCCTGTGACCAGTGGAGTGCCACAAGGATCGCTGCTGGGTCCTCTATTTTTTGTCATTTACATAAATGATTTGGATGCGAGAATAAGAGGTACAGTTAGTAAGTTTGCAGATGACACCAAAATTGGAGGTGTAGTGGACAGCGAAGAGGGTTACCTCAAATTACAACAGGATCTGGACCAGATGGGCCAATGGGCTGAGAAATGGCAGATGGAATTTAATTCAGATAAATGCGAGATGCTGCATTTTGGGAAAGCAAATCTTAGCAGGACTTATACACTTAATGGTAAGGTCCTAGGGAGTGTTGCTGAACAAAGAGACCTTGGAGTGCAGGTTCATAGCTCCTTGAAAGTGGAGTCGCAGGTAGATAGGATAGTGAAGGTGTTTGGTATGCTTTCCTTTATTGGTCAGAGTATTGAGTACAGGAGTTGGGAGGTCATGTTGCGGCTGTACAGGACATTGGTTAGGCCACTGTTGGAATATTGCGTGCAATTCCGGTCTCCTTCCTATCGGAAAGATGTTGTGAAACTTGAAAGGGTTCAGAAAAGATTTACAAGGATGTTGCCAGGGTTGGAGGATCTGAGCTACAGGGAGAGGCTGAACAGGCTGGGGCTGTTTTCCCTGGAGCGTCGGAGGCTGAGGGGTGACCTTATAGAGGTTTACAAAATTATGAGGGGCATGGATAGGATAAATAGGCAAAGTCTTTTCCCTGGGATCGGGGAGTCCAGAACTAGAGGGCACAGGTTTAGGATGAGAGGGGAAAGATATAAAAGAGACCTAAGGGGCAATTTTTTCATGCAGAGGGTGGTACGTGTATGGAATGAGCTGCCAGAGGAAGTGGTGGAGGCTGATACAATTGCAACACTTAAGAGGCATTTGGATGGGTATATGAATAGGAAAGGTTTGGAGGGATATGGGCCAGGTGCCGGCAAGTGGGACTAGATAGGGTTGGGATATCTGGTCGGCATGGGCGGGTTGGACCGAAGGGTCTGTTTCCATGCTGTACATCTCTATGACTCTATGACTCTGTGATGTGTGTGCAAAGACACCTAGGTCCGTCTGAATGCTCACATTTCCCAGTTTCTCATCTTTTTAAAAAAATTCCATTTCATAAAACATTGGAAACTTCATATATTTATATATCACACTCCATCAGCTACAGTCTTGCCCACTCACTGAATAACCTATTTCTAACAAGACTGGCATGCCAGCAAAGTTAGATAGCTTACTGTCAGTCCCTCACCCAAATCATTCATATAGATTGTAAATATCTGAGGCTCTGGCACTGATTTTTATAGTACATCTTTAGTTGCAACATTCCAAATTGAAAATATCATATGTCTTCCTACTCTATGTCTGTATCCATTAACCAATCTATACCAATATATTACTCCCCACAGCCCTATACTTATACAATGAGAATTCTGTGGTATCTGATTTAATATCTTTTTTTAAAACCCAATACACTATCGCCTTTGATTCTGTAAAACACATTTTAAGCACAATAAAACAATGAAATACTGCTAAGTGATAAAGTTTTGTTGCGGGGGACTTAACAAGAAATCTACAATTAATTAACAGAAACATATCATCAGTCAGCTAATACTGTGGTCAAGGTAGATAGGCCAAATGACCTTCCCAAGGTTCCCAATTGTGTCCATAGTGTTATGCATTTATTTCACTTTCCAATGTTTAAAGTTTGTTTTTTGCTTCTTGTTAAACAGGAAGAAACTCCAACTAGGCAGACACACATATCTTTAGAGATGAGTGGACAGGATTTTGGAAAAGCCATTCAGACCGGAAATGGAGTGTTGAGATTTTCACTGAGGAGGACTGAATGCCAATGCAAAAGAGGTCATGGTGACTTTATACAAAATTACAACTAGGCTATATCTGGAACAGTGTGTGCAGCTTTGGACAGAGGACGTGCAGTGCAGATTTATTTGATGATGAGGACTATAGATGTAGCAAACAGCAACTAAGGTTGTTTTAGTTTGAACTAAGAAACTTGTTAAGGGGTGTTAAAATGATTTCTAAAACGCATGATGCAAATGGTTTGTATTGATAGTCAAATCAGAGACAAGAGGCTGTAATGGCAGGATAAACAAAGCCTCGAAACAAACCTCTTCACAGGAGTCATCAGGACGTAAAAGACTTTGCCACAGGTGTGATAGATGTTTCATCTTTGACAAGAAGTCAAAATATACTTTATAATTATTCAAAGAATTTTGTGATAGATTTTGGGGGGAAAACAGGAAAACTGGAGTGTATAAAATCAATACCCAAGGTGGGGCTTAATGTCAATTTAAACAGAAAGTGCTAAAAATTCAACTCCTTTGCTAATTTTTAATGTTTCTCAGTCAGGATTCAGTAGAAGGATATATTGATGGGGTAAAATGTAACATGACAGGAGGAGAATCATATGCAGCACCAACATTTACTGTATCCAATGGTCTGTTTTCATTCTGAAATACATATATAATGTAGAACCTTTGTATCTATCAATAAGTATTCTAAGCTCCATTCTTCAAACCACATCAAATGATAATACAGTTGGTTCTTGTGCTACCCTTTATAAGAAAATCACGTAAAAGCAGCACCATTTAAACTGAAGGGGCTGGAATCACGTTATACACAACACACACTTTAAAAGTCTGTGCTTTAGAAACAGTGTCCCCAATACGTCAATCGCGTTACAGCAAATTCACATTAACAAAACACACGTTAAAGTAGTATTGCATTTTAGGAGAACGTTATCAACACATCCTACTGGCTAGTCCAATGCTCTGGATCCCCAGCTGCAATTCCAACAATATACCCTCATGTGCAAAAAGAGGCTGAATCGCCTGCACTAATCATTATCAGTGAACCTTGTGAAGCTATTAAATAGGATGGATAATAGTGGACAATCTTCCCTTCATTTCCCCTGAGAGAAATCATTGTGTGAAATTGATTTTAAGATAATGTCAATACTTACATACGGCTGATACAATCAGGGATATAGGTGGTGCAGTAGGCAGTAAGCCCCATTCTAGATTCCAAATGCTCCAGGTTCATGTCCCACTCCGGCCAAGGACAATGCATTCATAATGCTGCCAAAATCAGGTTGTATCAACTTGCTAATTCTTCAACAAAAAAGGGTGAGGATCTTGTGGCACAGTGGTAATGTCCCTACCTCCAGGACAGAAGGTCAGAGGTCAAGTTCAACTGCCCTGAGGTGGTTCTGTAACATCTCCGAACAGGTTGATTTAAAAAAAAACTCCATATGTATATATAAATACATAAATAGACGTAATGCTCATTAATAATGAACAGAAATCCACCCCTCACCATCACTGCTACAATGATTCAAGTATTTATGAGTGTCACACGTGTTTTATACCTTTTCATTAAAAGGAATGCAGCAACATTAACCTCTTCCAGGATGATTCTTTTAAAAAACTGGGCTGATATTTACAGGTGAAATCTTATCTATCTTTAAAAGCTTCTTTTAGTGTTGCTCGAGGCAGTTGGAAGATGAATTCATCAGCAGCAGAATCGAGATATGTGAATGTATCTGAGACATGCAGAAAGAAAACGGAAATATACTTCCATTAAGACCTACTGTACTATCTCTCAGTGATAAATTTCATTCATTGGCATCCCAGTAATTCTCTCCCAACAGCAGATGTGAAACATGTTGAAGAAGGGATTAATGAGAATGTTGAGAGTAGGCTGCATGGAGTCCATTTTTTAACTCTTGCCTGGTTCTTGGACATGATGACAAACTGTTGTAACGTTAACCACTAGTTTTGGTTTAAAGTGGAGTGGGTGAGTTTCCTAACTGCCAGCACATAGTTGAGAGATTTAGAGAGGATGGGAGAAAGTAGATGATGAAAATGAACTGCATTTATATAGCACCTTGTGTAATCGCAAGTCTCCTTCAGTGTTGGGAGTACTTATGTTTTACAAGCACAGTCAACGCTGTAATGTAACAAAAATAAAAATCAGTTTTCACACAGCAAAGTTCCACATTTAAAGTATGCTAATAATTAGATAATTTTGTTTAGTGATGTCGGTCAAGGGGTAAACATTGGGCAGACCAACAGGAAAAATGTGCCATTCATCTTTAAAATTTTGCCATCTTTTGCATATAACTGAGAGAGTAAAGATTTTCATTTTACATTGCAGCTGAAAATGGCACTTTGGATAATGCAGCACTCCCTCAATAATGCACTTTAGTATTAGCCTTACAGCCATTTATTACTGTCAACTTCCTAGGAGAAGAAAGATCCATTTAGCTTAGGTGCCGAGTAAGTCTAGATGCTATGTAATATATGACTGAGTCAACTGTGTTGCAGTTTGCTTTAGTATCACAACATTGATTCTAAAATCTTTGAACGAATAAGACTCACAGAGGGACATTAAAATTTCTTGACAGTTGTTATTCAATGTGGATATCACAAGATTGCAACTTGACAACGTTCAAAATAATTTTGACAAGACCTCAAAACTCTCAGCATCACTGTGCTGCTGAAATACAACAACAAACCTGATCATAGGAATTCATGGCACACCATTGCCAAAATCAGATCTCTTCATTGTGCTACTATAAGACATTTTTTTAATGGAAGAACATAAATTATAGCAAATACACACACTGAAAAATTAATCAAAGTGCAGTTATTTATTGGGACAAATTGCCTCACAATCTGAACATTATAGATGACAATTTCTGCTTCAGAGATCCCACTGTACATAAGGAATACATATTGAAAAGTGATGAGCTTCCAGCAGCCAATTTCCTACCATTTAAAACTTATAGATGGCAAAGCTCGAACCGGGATATGTACTTCCTGCATGTGCTAGGAGTGACACCTCAAATCAAGAAACAGCTGACAACAATGATGAGGAATATCAATGTATAAAATCTGCCTCCACAATTCGTTTCTGCCATCCAACTCAATTCTGAAATCAAATATCACTTGACTCCTCACTCCCTTCCTCTGATTTTCTACTCCTGGCTTCCCTACTATTTCTGAAGGCCTACTTCTTGTGAAGGCAGTTGTTCAACAGGTTCTTAGGACTGCGGCCATTTTCCACTTGTCATTTTCTGAGAGTTAGCCCATCAAACTATATTTTCATGGTAAGTCAACATAACCAAAACTGCCCTGACTTCACACAGTGACACACTGGCTCTCCAGCAACAAACTGAGAAAACCATTGAGTAGTTTGATCCTGTGTTGAGCTTTGCCCTCAAAATAACTCAGGTGACTTTCGTAGAATCTCTATTGTATGGAAACAGGCCCTTCAGCCCACACCAATCCTCTGAAGAGTAACCCAGACAGACTTATTCCCCTACATTTACCCCTGACTAACGTACCTAACCTTCCCATCCCTGAACACTTTGGGCAATTTAGCATGGCCAATTCACATAACCTGCACATCTTTGGATGGTTGGAGAAAACCAGAACACCTGGAGGAAACCCACACGGACACAGGAGACCATGCAAACTCCACACACACAGTCACCTGAGGCGAGAATCAAACCAGGTCACTGGTGAGGCAGCAGTGCTAACTATGAGCCACCGTGCCACCCCATTGGTAGCCTTTATAGTCTTGCACACTGAATGGTAAATGCTATGCTAAGCAGATGTATTTATTTCTTAACAAGCCACTCCTACCTGTTACGTATCTCCATGGGTACAACAAAGTTTGGTATCGGTGAGCAGATTCAGCTGTGTGTCAGTGCATGAACGCTAATCCAAGGCACTGCAGTGGAAGTGGAAGATATTGAAAATAAATTATCAATCATATCACAGCCCAAAGCAGTAGGAGCTTCATATTATCTTTTATTTCAGATTGCTCTCATTAACATTTTTGTCGAAGAATATCTGTATCCTTCCTATTGCAAGAGGCTTATGCTGGAGGCCAATATTACACACACCAGTACCCATAGAGATGTGCCATGATTAATGATTAATCCAAAGGCAGACACAGATGAGAAAAGACAGTTGGTCTAACTGAGCTCTTACATTCAGGAAAAAACCCTGCAACTCGCAGGTTTCGGGATTCAACTAAAGGATTTGTATCCCAATACTCTACACTTTACAGAAGGGGGAATCTGACATCATTAAGAGGGAGATAATCAAGGAAAAACATTCCTTATAGAAGTAAAGGAGAAAGCAAAAGCAATCGTCTCTTGGGCAAGGGATGTAAAATTAAAACAGGTTTTAAATAGGGGAACATAACAATGTAATAGTGTAAAAAAAGTGAGCACAGAAAACATGTAGGAGAATTAAAGGTTAGAAAATATTAGAGAATGCATGAATAAGGAAAGCAAGAATGTGCCTTTATCACAGACACAGAAGAATCACAAAGTTTAACAGCCAATGAATTACTTTAGAAATATAAATCGTTGTTATATAGTCAAGAGAAACAGCCAATTTGCAGACCGCCAGATTGCGCAAACAACATCAACTGTTAGTTGACAGATAAGTACTTCAGGGGATGTCAGAAAAATATCCCTCTTGTTTCTTAAATAGTGCCACGAGATATTTCACACCTATCTGAAAAGACAGATGGGACCTTTACTTAACACCTAAATTGAAAGTCAGTACTTCTATCATTGCAGCATTCTCCTAGAATGCACTGAAGGGTCAGTCTGCATTATGTGCTCAAGTTCGTAGAGTGGAACTGAAATCTGCAACTGTTTGACTCAAGGGGTGAGAAATGGCAGCATCACTGAGCCAACAGGCAAAACAAAGGGAAATGGCAAACAATTTTATAAACATATAAAAGACAAGAGATGAGGGAAGTACCCATTTGATTGCATACCTCCATCTCACAAGTTAACCAAAACCATGACAATTGCACAGCCACCTTGAATCTGTTAAAAACCGAAAGAACTGCAGATCCTGTATAAATCAGAAACAAAAACAGAAATTACTGGAAAGCTCAGCAGGTTGACTTTTCAGGTCTGGTGACCCTTCTTCAGAACTCTGAGTTCAGAGAAAGAGTCACTGGACCCGAAACATTAACTCTGATATCTCTTCACAGATCCTGCAGACTTGCTAAGCTTTTCCAGCAATTTCAGTTTTTTTCCTTGAATCTGTTTCTCGCCTGGTTGTTGCTATGTAGCTACAAAGCTGAAAAAAACAAAACTTTTTTCTGCAGAGCTTCCAGCTCACTGTGATGGCTTCAGGACAATCTTCATCCAACAAGCTGCTCTAAAACTCCTGCTCACATTTTGACAACTGTGACAAAAGCACTGCAACAACAGCAGTGACAATTCACGACATTCTAAAATAATCAAAACAATTCAAGATCAAATAACCCAGAATATCCTTAAAGAGAAACATCACCTGAAATCCCAGATCATTTGAAAATTCCAGAATCTGGATCCAGACTGAAACCTTCAAGGAATTAATGAGTTCTTCCTTGGGCTATCCCTTATCTGTGTACCAGGCTTTACTGAAATCTGTCTTTCCATTTAGATGTTTTGTTTATAACCAAACAGCCTAAGAAACAGAGCAAAAACATTCCATCCATGTTCAGAATTAGAGATAATAAGAGCTAATGAAAAGTGTTATCTCTATTGGAGGTGAAAGAGGGAAATAAATCTTGCAGACTAATGAAATGGCAGGCATTCTAAATTAGTGCCTTGCTTTGAGTTTCCCAGAAGGCTGTGATAATGAAAGACTGGCTTACTCTACCTACTTTAATAATACTTAGTTTCTCTTGCGGCACTTCAAATGTTCTCATTTAAGAGAACAATTGTAACTGTTGTATAAACAAGTAAAAGTCTTCACACAAAATATGGTGGAAATCTGGACCTCTCTGCCCTAAAATAAATGAAACTGTTCAGGCGTGCTCGCGAGTGGCAGAATAGGGTTACGGTAAAGGGCGGAACTCTCCACTGTTTTGAGTGGCATGGGCAATGGCAAGAACGTTGCAAAAATACAGTGTAAATGAAGCAAATCAGGATATCGCCTACGAAAGAACATTTCCCAAATCTCCCCTTAAATTTTAAAGAGGTCAGATTCTCACTAACGACAGGCGTTTACATTATTTCTGTGTATTTGCATTATTCCCCCAGCTTAGCTTATTTCTATGCAGGTCACAGTCTTGTTCCCTGAAAATCTAGATGACACCAAGTCCTGATCTGAAACTCACAGCAGTTACCTCACTGGATTGACCATTGTCAGTCAGGTGCTTAGTACTTCCAGAGTTCTGCCATTTGTGTCTCTACAGTCTTGGGATTGGGCATATACTAATCCTGCAGTTCAAGTGTAATCAGTGTTACACCAGTCCAGGGGCTGGGCTGTTCTCAGTCAGGGTGGTCTGATAGGGAGAAATCAGAAGATTGGGAAGACTACAAAAACAGAGGATAACAAAGACAGAAATAAGGAAGGAGATGATCAAATATGAAGGTAAGCTAGCCAGTAATATTAAAATGATAGCAAAAGTTTCTTTCAATACATAAGAGACAAACGAGAGGCAAAAGTAGAATTTGGGCCACTCCAAATTGATGCTGGAAGGCTGGTGCTAGGAGATAAGGAAACAACTGAAGAATTTAATAAATATTTCGTGTCAGTTTTCACAGTGGAAGAAAGGAGTAATATCCCAACAATTAAGGAGAGTCAGGGGGTAGAGTCGAGTATGGTAGTCATTACAAAAGAGCAAGTGCTACAAAAGCTAAAAGGTCTAAAAATCGATAAATCTCCTGGCCCTGATGGGCTACATCCGAGAGTCCTCGGGGAGGTGGCTGAGGAAATAGCAGAGACATTGATTGTGATCTTTCAAAAAGCACTGGAGTGAGGGAAAGTCCCAGATGATTGGAAAATCACTGTCGTAATTGTTCAAGAAAGGATCAAAAACAGATGGAAAATTTTAGGCCGATTAGCCTAACCTCTGTTGTAGGTAAAATTCTAGAATCCATTGTTAAGGGTGAGATTTCTAAATTCTTGGAAGTGCGGGGTCAGATTAGAACAAGTCAGCATGGATTTAGTAAGGGGAGGTCATGCCTGACAAACCTGTTAGAATTCTTTGAAGAGGTAACAAGCAGGTCAGACCAGGGAAACCCAGTGGACGTTATCTATCTAGACTTCCAAAAGGCATTTGATAAGGTGCCTCATGGGAAGCTGCTGAGTAAGGTGAGGGTCCATGTTGTTCGAGGTGAGCTACTGGCATTGATTGGGATTGGCTGACAGAAGGCAGAGAGTTGGGATAAAAGGTTCTTTTTCAGAATGGCAGCTGGTGACAAGTGATGTCCTGCAGGGTTCAGTGTTGGGGCTGCAGCTTTCACTTTATATATTAGTGATCTGGATGAAGGGATTGGGAGCATTCTGGTGATGTTCACTGACGATACGAAGTTAGGTGGACAGGCAGGTAGTTCTGAGGAGGTGAGGAAGCTACAGAAAGATTTAGACAGTTTAGGAGAGTGGTCCAAGAAATGGCTGATGAAATTCAACACAAGCAAGTGCGAGATCTTGCACTTTGGAAAAAAAAATACAGGGACGGACTATTTTTTAAATGGTGAAAATATTCATAAAGCCAAAGTACAAAGAGATCTGGGACTGCGAGTACAGGATTCTCTAAAGATTGATTCGCAGGTTGATTCCATGATTAAGAAAGCAAATGTCATGTTGTCATTTATCTCAGGAAGGTTGGAATATAAAAGCAGCAACATGCTTCGGAGAATTTATAAAGCTCTAGTTAGGCCCCATTTAGAATACTGTGTCCAGTTCTGGGCCCCACACCTCAGGAAGGACATACTGGCACTGGAACATGTCCAGTGGAGATTCACACAGATGATCTCTGGAATAGTAGGCCTAACAAATGATGAACAGCTGAGGATCCTGAGATTGTATTCATTAGAGTTTAGAAGGTTAAGGGGCGATCTAATAGAAACTTACAAGATAATGCATGGTTTAAAAAGGTTGGATGCTGGGAAGTTATTTCTGTTAGGCGGGGAGACTAGGATCCTTGGGCAAAGCCTTAAAATTAAAGGGGGTTAATTTAGAATGGAAATGAGGAGACATTTCTTCAGCCAGAGAGTGGTGGGCTTGTGGAATTCACTGCCACATAGCGCAGTGGAGGCTGGACCATTGGGTGTCTTCAAGGCAGAAATTGATAAATTCTTGATCTCGCAAGGAATTAAGAGTTATGGGGAGAGTTGTGGGTAAGTGGAATTGAAACGCCATTCAGCCATGATTAAATGGTGGAGTGGACTTGATGGGCCAAATGACCTTGCTTCCACTCCTTTGTCTTACGATCTTATGGTTTTAGGGCAATCCTGCCAACTCAGTCCAGGGATTGGCCGATGTCAGTCCTGAGGGTCAGGGAGTTTATTAGGGGGACAATCCGTTGGCGATGTGGGGAAAGTGGATAGCTCAGATCTTAGAATCCACTTCATCATACTGGGTCACTGAGGGAATCATTCCAATGAAACAAGGCAATTCTGAATTGAAGAGTGAAGAGAGAAGCAAATTAATTAGCTTGGATGGCTGGCTTACAATGTAAGTGATGTAAAGTGGGTTCAATTCCCACACTGCCTGAGGTTACCTTATAGGACTTTCCTTCTCAATGTCTCCCCATGCCTGAGGTATGGCCACTATCAACCATCCCTTTATAATGAGAGAGCTGTTCTATCCTTGGGATATTTGAAGATGTTACTCATTTCTCAAATAGGTGAAATGTCACTCAATCTCACAGCAACAAAGATTCAAAAGCAGACATTTTAAGAGTGCAAGTATATACAGATTTACAAAATTTGCAAGGAAATTTACAAATGAAGTATCACCCATGCCCCCTCAACCATGACCCCACGGCCCACTTCAACCTCTCACCCTCACAACGCACTGCCCCCCAACTCCCTCTGCTCTAACCCAATCTCACCATCAAACCAGCAGATAAAGGGGGTACAGTGGGGGTTTGGCGCACTGGCCTCTACACCGCTGAAGCCAGATGCCAACTCGAAGGCACCTCCTGCTACCGCCCCTTTGACCATGACCCCACCCACCCATCACCAAGCCATCATAGGGCGGCACGGTGGCACAGTGGTTAGCACTGCTGCCTCACAGCGCCAGAGACCTGGGTTCAATTCCTGCCTCAGGCGACTGACTGTGTGGAGTTTGCATGTTCTTCCCGTGTCTGCGTGGGTTTCCTCCGGGTGCTCCGGTTTCCTCCCACAGTCCAAAGATGTGCAGATAAGGTGCATTGGCCATGCTAAATTGCCCGTAGTGTTAGATAAGGGGTAAACTTAGGGGTATGGGTGGGTTGCGCTTCAGCGGGTCGGTGTGGACTTGTTGGGCCGAAGGGCCTGTTTCCACACTAAGTAAATCTAAAAAAATCTAATCTCCCAGACCATACAGAACCGCATCACCTCAGGAGATTTCCCACCCAACCACATAGTCCGGGAACCCTGCACCGCTCGATTCTACCTCCTTCCCAAAATCCACAAGCATGACTACCCCGGCCGACGCATTGTCTCAGCCTGCACCTGCCCCACTGAACTCATTTCTACATACCGCAATACTGTCCTATACCCTCTAGTCCAGGAACTCCCCACATACATTTGAGACACCACCCATGGCCTCCACCTCCTCCAAGACTTCCATTTCCCCGGCCCCCAAAGCCTCATCTTCACCATGGACATCCAATCCCTCTACACCTCCATCCGCCATGACCAGGGCCTCCAAGCCCTCCGTTTCTTCCTCTCCCGATGTCCCCAACAGTACCCTTCCACTGACACACTCATTCATTTGGCTGAACTGGTCCTCACCCTTAACAATTTCTCCTTTGAGTCCTTCCACTTGCTCCAGATCAAAGGGGGTAGCCATGGGCACCCATATGGGCCCCAGCTATGCCTGTCTCTTTGTTGGCTCCGTAGAACAGTCCATAGTTACATTGGCACCACTCCCCAGCTCTTCCTTTGCTACAGTGATGACTGCATTGGCGCCACCTCGTGCCCTGCAAGGAGGTTGAGCAGTTCATCAACTTTACCAACACATTCCACCCTGACCTTAAATTCACCTGGACCATCTCTGCCACCTCCCTCCCCTTCCTAGACCTCTCCATCTCCATTAATGACAACCGACTTGACACTGACATTTTTTGCAAACCCACCGGCTCCCACAGCTACCTGGATTACACCTCTTCCCGCCCTACCTCCTGCAAAAATGCCATCCCGTATTCCCAATTCTTCCACCTCCACCGTATCTGCTCCCAGGAGGACCAGTTCCACCACAGAACATACCAGATGGCCTCCTTCTTTAGAGATCGCAATTTCCCTTTTCACGTGGTTGAAGATGCCCTCCAACACAACTCATCCATATTCCGCACCTCTGCCCTCAAACCTCACCCTCCTGTAATAAGGATAGAACTCCCCTGGTCTTCACTTTCCACCCCACCAACCTCTGCATTAACCGCATCATCCACCAACATTTCTGCCACCTCCAAACGGACCCCACCGCCAAAGATATATTTCCCTCTCCACCCCTTTCCGCTTTCCGCAAAGACCGTTCCCTCCGTGACTACCCCCCAACAAACCACCCTCCCATCCTGGCACCCTCCCCAATTGCAAAACCTGTGCCCACACCTCTTCCCTCACCACCATCCAAGGCCCCAAAGGAGCCTTCCACATCTATCAAAGTTTCACTTGCACATCCACCAATGTCATTTATTGTATCCATTGTTCGCAATGCGGTCTCCTCTACATTGGGGAGACTGGACGCCTCCTAGCAGAGTGCTTCAGGGAACATCTCTGGGACACCCGCACCAATCAGCCCCACCGCCCTGTGGCCCAATATTTCAACTCCCCCTCCCACTCTGCCGAGGACATGCAGGTCCTGGGCCTCCTTCACTGCTGCTCCCTCACCACCCGACGCCTGGAGGAAGAACTCCTCATCTTCTGCCTCGGAACACTTCAACCCTAGGGCATCAATGTGGACTTCACCAGTTTCCTCATTTCCCCTCCCCCAACCTTACCCCAGTTCTAACCTTCCACTGTCCTCATGACCTGTCCTACCTGCCAAACTCCCTTCCCATCTCTCTGCTCCACTCTCCCCCCGATCTATCACCTCCATCCCCACCCCCATTCACCTGTTGTACTCTTTGCTTTCTTTTCACCAGCTTCCCCCCCCCACCCCCCCACCCCCACCTCCCATTTATTCCTCCTCCTGCCTCTCTTTCTGATGAAGGGCTTTTGCCCGAAACGTTGATTTTCCTCCTCCTTGGATCTGCCTGACCTGCTGTGCTTTTCCAGCACCACTCTGGTCTATACAAAACATTTGTCAAACCACAATTGGAATACTGTGAAAAGTTTTGGGCCACTTTTCTTCGAAAAGAGATACTGGCATTGGAGGCACTCAGCTGGTTCTGGGTATAGAGGAACTGTCTTATGAGGTGAGATTGAGTAAGTTGGGCCTGTACTCATTGGAGTTTAGAAAAATGAGAGGTGACATTATTGAAACATAAAGGATATTATTTAGCTAGATGGTGTTCAGAAGAGATTACCTAGGATGTTGCATGACATGGAAGCTTTGAATTATATAAGTTAGATTGAGTAAAAGCAGCCGATTTACTTTCGTAACAAAACATCAGTGAACAAATTGAGTTTTTACAAGAATTTGGTTGCTTAATGGTGATCACTGCTGGTACTAACTTTGCATTGAAAATTTATTGCCTTAACACAATTTTGATTCACTCAAATCAACAGACCATTTGTCTCTGAATTCACAAGTCCACTAACAAAACCATATGCTACCATTCCCCAAAGGCTAGAGTGCAATGGAAGTTTGTTTTTTAAGTGCTCCAGGCTCCATGTTGGGACACCCTTCTGTTTCTGGTTCCAAATTGTTGCGTGAATGCAATCTTACTAAATCTACAGAGTAAGGACTCAAGGGCAACAGCACACTATCTTCCAAAGACTCGATGATAGAATCATAATGGTTCTAGTACAGAACCAGGCCATTTGGTCTATCAGAGCTATGTTGGCTGTCTGTCAGTCTCCCTCTGCTAACCATTCACTCTAGATCTGCTATTATTTAATTTTCAGGAGCGTATCTAATTCTCTCTTGAAAGACAGAAATGAATCTGCTTCTGTCACATTTTTCAGGAGCTACATTTTGAATTCTAACCACTTACTCAGCAAAGAAATGTTCTCTCACATCAGCTTTGATAAGGTCTTCAAATCAGTGCCTTCTGGTTCTTGACCCCTTTGCCTCTCATTATCTATACTCATTGATGCTCCATGCCTTTGAACATTTCGACTAAATTACTTCACAAACTATTTGAAGAAGAACGAGCTCAGCTTGTGTAATCTATTCTCATAACTAAAGTTCCCTGATCCCTGGAACAATTTCTGGAATCATTCTCATACATCTTCTATGCACCTTCTCTACAGCCTGAATAACCTTTTTAAAGTGCAGTGACTATAATTGAGCGCAATACACTAATAGAGGCCAAACCAATGTTTTATAAAAGGTTAGTCATAAGTTCCTTCCTTTCATACTCTATGTCTGTTTTTAATACAGCCTAGGGTCCCATGTGCACTTTCACCCACTTTCTCAAACTGCATTGCTACCTTCAATGAATCATTTATGTGCATCTCCAGATCTGCACTCCCTTTCCAATTATCCTTTAGTTCTTATTGCCTCTCCTTATTCTTCCCATCAAAATGCATAACTTCACATAATTTTCTGCATTAAATGTCATCTGCCATGTATCAGCCCTCTCCACCAAACTGTCTCCTTAAGTCTATCTTCATCCTCGTGTGGTTCACACGACTTCCAAGCTTTGGGTCATCAGCAAGTTATGAAATTGCACTCTGTGCACCCAAGTCTGTGTCATTAATATATTCTCAAGGAATGCAGTGGTCCTTGTACATAACCCTGGAAAATCTCACTGTATTCCTTTCTCTGGTTCAACAAACAATAATTCCTAGTCACTCAAGAACTTGCATTATGTGGTCGTTCTTCTTTTTATTCCATGAGCTTTAACTTTGCTGACAAGCTTATTATTTTAGAAGCACCTTTTAGAAGTTGATATATACTATAACAACCGCATTCCCTTCATCTGCCTTTATGGGTGGCACAGTGGTCAGCATTGTTGCCTCATAGCACCCAGGTTCAAGTCCCACCTCGGGCAACTGTCTGTGTGGAGTTTGCATTTTCTCCCCGTGTCTGTGTGGGTTTCCTCCGGGTGTTCAGGTTTCTTCCCACAATCCAAAGATGTGCAAGTTAGGTGAATTGGCCATGCTAAACTGCCCATTGTATTCAGGGATGTGGAGGTTAGGTGCATTAGTCAGGAAGAAATGTAGAGTAATAGGGTAGGAAATGGGTCTGGGTGGGTTACTCTTCGGTGGGTTGGTGTGGACTTGTTGGACCTAATGGCGTGTTTGTACACTGTAGGGATTCTTTGGTTATCAAAACACTCAATCAAGTTAGTTAACCATAGTTTGCCTTTAACAAAACCTAGAATGTGCTAGCTCCATAGTCAATTCACATTTGGCAGTGACTATTAATTTTGTCTCAGATCATTATTTCTGCCATTGCGGTTAAAGTGATTGGCCTGTAGTTGTGAGCTTCATCCTTTGACTTCACCTGATGCCAACAGCTCATCCCAAAGAATAATGGCTGGTGGCATCGAGCCTAAGTTAACTGCTTGTGTATATTTTGTTTTATCTAAGAAGAATTTAGTGATCCACCAAAGATCCACAGAGTCACTGTTCTTGAATCACTGACAGCATTCACTAGATTCAAGAGGTTCACTATCATAATGATTCAGGATTATAAAGAACCGATCGATGACGCTGAATTCAGAGCACTCAAAAATAAATTTTGTGAAGTTCTACTGAAAATGATCTCAATCTGCAAAACTCTGAATACAACTCAAGGTTCACTAACTGGTCTCTACTAAGACATGGCTATGCGTGAATATAAGAGGTTGAACTTTCCCTACTGTGCACTCTAATGGATAATTGAGCAAATAAAGTGATGTCAGCAGTTTGTTCCTTCATAGAACATAGAACATAGAAAAATACAGCACAGTACAGGCCCTTTGGCCCTCGATGTTGTGCCGATCCAAGCCCACCTAACCTACACTAGCCCACTATCCTCCATATGCCTCTCCAATGCCCATTTAAATGTCCATAAAGAGGGAGAGTCCACCACTGCTACTGGCAGAGCATTCCATGAACTCACGACTCGCTGAGTAAAGAATCTACCCCAAACATCTGTCCTATACCTACCACCCCTTAATTTAAAGCTATGCCCCCTCGTAATAGCTGACTCTATACTTGGAAAAAGGTTCTCATGGTCAACCCTATCTAAACCCCTAATCATCTTGTACACCTCTATCAAGTCACCCCTAAACCTTCTTTTCTCCAATGAAAACAACCCCAAGTGCCTCAGCCTTTCCTCATACGATCTTCCTACCATACCAGGCAACATCCTGGTAAACCTCTTCTGCACCCGTTCCAGTGCCTCCACTTCCTTCCTATAGTATGGCGACTAAAACTGCACACAATACTCCAGATGCAGCCGCACCAGAGTCTTATACAACTGCAACATGACCTCAGGACTCCGGAACTCAATTCCTCTACCAATAAAAGCCAGTATGCCATATGCCTTCTTCACTGCACTATTTACCTGGGTGGCAATACATCACAAACAGGAAGTGACAGAACCTTCCCGTTTGAGAATTCAGCCCTGGATTAGTCTCTCGCACATAATAGCTGCATAACTGAAACTCTCAAAGGTGCATTCATCTATTTGTAATACTTGGATACAGAGTGGGTACAACTCATTGAAAAATTTGAAAACTAATGCAGGTATTGGGGGATAAGCTTGTTATATTTTATTCTATCTGAGCTTAGAGCAAGGAAGTATTCTGTTTTGGCATTCAGTTTTTCTTCAATTTAAATGAAGGAACAGGGGTCTTGAAAATCTGGGATACAGGTCCATCTCTTGGCTGAGTCTTGTATATAAAGCCAGGTACAAAATCTGAGTGCAGCTTGAAGACTTTGTTTCATTTCCTTAATAGGTTTTGTCCTGAAAGTCAACTAACCCCAGAACTGCACTTTTTTCCATACATTAACCCAGTGGGACAGCTCATCTCAGCAATAGCATCTGCCCCTGACCTTGCCATAGGTTAAGGGGTTAGGAAAAGGTCATATCTTGGTATTTCTTTGGCTGGGTAAAGGTGCATCCATCAGAATTCCCAAAACTTTGACAGCAGACTCCTGGAAGAAGTAAGGATCACTAGATGGAAACATAAACTACCCATTAGCTTAATACAAAGAGAACAGTGATGAAACTTTATAAAAGGACAAGGGTCCAAATTTTCAAATCAGCCCTACATTCACTACTCAGCTATCCACTATTCCAGAGAAAATCACCTGCAAAGCCCTAAGAAGTCTCAAAGCTTGGGAATTTCATTTATTTTCTATCTAAGTCCTCATCCCCCCCTCATTAATGTTGATAGATTTGCAAGGGGCATATGGTGATTCCATTTCAAATTCACCCAGTATCCTCAGTTGTAGACTGAAAAACCAGGTTCCAATCTGCTAGGGCTGTGGATTTTTTGAGACCACTATATTTTTGAGGCAAATTTGGGTGACAAAATGGCCTAACCCTCAAAGCTGATGTGACAGTAGGTAGAGATGATAGCCAAGTGGTGTTGGTGATGGACTGTTAATCAAGAAACCCACTAATGCCCTGGAGACGCAGGTTGAAATCCTACCACGGCAGATGGTGGAATTTGAATTCAATTTTTAAAAAATTCTATTTAATGGTGATCATGAATCCATTGTTGATTGTCAGGGGAAAAAAATCCATCCAGGTCGCTAATATCCTTTCGGTAAAGAAACTGCCATCATTGTCTGATCTACATGTAATTCCAGAATGACAGCAATGTGACAGACTCTTTAACTGCCCTCTGAGCAACTGGAGATTGGCAATAAATGCTGACCTATCCAGTGATACACTCATCGTGTGAATGACTATTGAAAAAAGCAGTGGTATTTCACCTAGGCTACTAACAACAGCTCTTTCCTTGAAGCATTGAAAACTACACTAACACAGAAATACATGACTGATTAAGGTACTCCAGGTTTCTCAGGTATTATTACGATGCTCAACTGCTAAGACTTCGGTTAAATGAAACATTGGACCTCACCTTCTTGTCCAAGTGACTATTATTTGTGAGAGTAATCAGAAATATCTGCCTGGGATTATGCTCCCCAATACTGGCCACACAGTGTGAAGAGAAAAACAAAGAAAAAGATACTCATTAAACGAACAAAGTGATATAGTTCAGACCCAACAGCTCAGGCAGCCATCATTTACAGTTAAATATGCCATTACTCAATTGTTTGCATTGCCCCTCATTTGAGGTCTACCCAAGGTCATGGGTTTCTGCTATGTAGCTGAACAGGTCAACTCTTAACTTACAAATTTCTAAGCACATGTAGAAGGATGTCTGTGAAATAGTGGGATCTAAAATGCAGGATTTGCTTCAATTTTGTTCCTTCTCTGCCAACGTTCTGCATCACATTAACATGTCACTCAACAGTTTGCTGGACAGGTCATTGCCCATTTGATAGCAAACTGCTCTCAGTTACTAAAAATCAATGCTGACACAGATCAAAGAGAGCTTCAGAAAGTCTTGGAAGAATTATTTTTCTCTTTTGCTGCAACACTAAACATTTGAGAGTTAAGAAACATGGATCTGGAGGAAGGAGGTGCTTTTTGAACATTCAGACCAATATTCCTGAACAGCACCTCATCAGTACTGTAACTGTGGAAATCAATCCTTGTCTCAGCACAGAATCTATACTTCTTTAACACTGCCAAAGGCCAGTTGTGGCATTTCCTTGGTATATCCAAGCATATTAATTTTGCACAATCCCAGGGAGTAATACGGTATTTATAATCAATTTTTCTAAATCTACAAATAATCTTGAAATTTCTTTTCTCTGGGTCTGTATCTGCAATCTTATCGACTTCGTCAATTAATTTCAGCTTTAAAAATGCACTCCAGCCTGATAGAGAACATCCTAGATTATGGATGACAAAAAAAAAGAGATTATGTAATTTCTCTTCCCTTGTACCTAAGTTTTGCTGTGGGTCATGCCCCTGAAATTTCATTGAGAATGACTAAGTTTTAATATTTTTATGCCTTTTAAACCGGTCTGATAACACTGAGACACTTGCTCCAGTATCCAGTTTATCTCCAGTATCTTCCAGTATCCATTTACTTCCAGTTTGACACTCCAGTATTCCCTCCCAGAGTTGTTAATTTCTTTGCTCATTGTGCTGCTCAGGTTTTATGGTATTTCCATTTCTTGAACCTGCTTTGTTCTCACAGACTTCTGCATTTGTTCACCCTATTCTGTAATGGAACTTTGCAAGCTTTTCAAAAATGTCTCACAGGTAAGGCGTTCTACTCCCCCTGCTGGGCAATGATCCTGTTTCTGCAGCTTGTTCCATTCACATCTCGAAACAGCTCAAGATGGCTGTTGGCGCATTTTGTTTTCCATTTTGTTTTCACCTACTTTCCTTCCTCCAGCTTACAAAGGGAATCTCCTCATACAATTTCTTTCATGGCGCTTCGCTTGCGCCTCAAGTGAACATCCTTTTCTCAAAGGTTCTCCTTCACTAGCAATCTGCACTGTTTTGTCTCATGTCAAATCCTCTCTGGCGTGTAAAAGGCTTCATTCGAATTTCCAACCATGATCATATGGCAAATTAGTATTTTCTCTGCCCCTTGTACACTCAGTTTTCTGCTTGCCTATAAAAGTTGTTTGTGAATGAATTCATGCTTCTGTTCTCTCTAATTGAATTTTGCACCTCTATCTTTAAATTTCTCTTCATACTGAAGCATGCATCAAAAGCCATCAATAATTTTATATATAGTGTCAATGCCCTGTTTTGCAAATTCATCATTCCCAATGGCTCCTCTTTAAGGTACTAACCTGGTCCCTTTATCCACTTTTGCCCCAGCCTGAAGTTATTCTATACCTCATAAATCTGCTGTAGTTCATCAATTACAGAAAATAAAAGTCGGCAGTAGCATGTTGGCATGAAAAGAATTTGGAACACCCGCACCAATCAACCACACAGCCCTGTGGCCCAACATTTCAACTCCCCCTCCCACTCTGCCAAGGACATGGAGGTCCTGGGCCTCCTTCACCGCCGCTCCCTCACCACCAGATGCCTGGAGGAAGAACGCCTCATCTTCCGCCTCAGAACACTTCAGGGCATCAATGTGGACTTCAACAGTTTCCACATTTCCCCTTCCCCCACCTCACCCCAGTTCCAAACTTCCAGCTCAGCACTGTCCCCACAACTTGTCCTACCTGCCTATCTTCTTTTCCACCTACCCACTCCACCCCCACCCCCTGACCTATCACCTTCATCCCCTCCCCCACTCACCTATTGTACTCTATGCTACTTTCTCCCCACCCCCACCCTCCTTTCATTTATCTCTCCACCCTTCAGGCACTCTGCCTGTATTCCTGATGAAGGGCTTTTGCCAAAACGTCCATTTTCCTCCTCATTGGATGCTGCCTGACCTGCTGTGCTTTTCCAGCACCACTCTAATCTAGACTCGGGTTTCCAGTATCTGCAGTCATTGTTTTTACCTGACATGAAAAGAACATTGGGCAAGCAGAAAGTACTTGTAAATGAGTCTTTTTCAGGTTGGCAAGATGCAATGCATGGCAAGTCAAAGGAATCTGCACTGGGACCTCAACTGTTTATAACTTTTCCAAATATCTTAGATGAAGGGACTCAAGTGCATGACTCCCAAAAAGACAGATAGGAAAGTAAGTCATAAAGAGGTCACAAGGAGGTTTTGAAAGATAATGATAGTTTCAGTGAGTAGATAAAGATGAGACCAAAGGAGTATTCTGTGGGAAAATGTGAAATTGTCCATTTTGGCAGGAAGAATAAAATAGAACATCTGAATGGTGAGAGATTAAAGAGCATAGAGATGCAGAGGAATTTGATTGTCCAGGTGCATGAACCTCAAAAGGTTATTGTGCAAAATACAGCAAGTAATTGGGAAAGCTAAGAAAATGTGATTACTTATCATGTGGGGAATTAAACACAAAAGTAGGGAGGTTGTGATTCAGTTCCACAGAGCAGTGGTGAATTTGCATCCAGAGTACTGGCCAGCTTATTTACAAAAGGATGTGTTGGAGGCACGTCAGAGAATGTTTACTTGACTAATACCTGGAATGGTGAGGTTGTGCTATGAGGAGAGGTGAGCAGGTCAGGCTTATATTCACTGGAGCTTGCAACAGTAAGAGGTGGCTCAACTGAAACATCTAAAATCTTGACAGAATAGATATAAAGAAGTTGTTTCCTCTTGTAAGAGAATCTAGAACTAGGGGTGACTGTTTAAAATCGAGGGTCACTCATTTAAAACAGGCAAATATTTTACTCTCAAAGGGTTCTGAGTCTTTGGAACTCTCTTCCTAAAGAGGTGCCTGAAGCTGAGTTCTGGAATGTTTTTAAGGTAGAAGTAGATAAGCTTTTGCTAAACAAGGGTTTGAAAGTTATCAGAGATAAGCAGGATTGAGGTGACAATCAGATCAGTCATAATCTTATTGAATGGTGGAACAGGCTCAAGGGGCTGCTCCTGATTTACAATTGGCTGGAATAGCTCTGGAAGTGGCAGATTAGCCTTGCTTGGACCCTTGAGTTGCTCCTTTGACTGTGTGCATGTGCTTGTCTACTGCTTCAGGTCTGGACCTAATTGCTGTCTGACCTGCTCACTCAGTTTTCAGCTTTCTGCTGCTTCTGCAAGTTCCTCGTAAATCCTGGTGGGTCTTTAAAAATGTTCTCTTCCTTTTGACCATGAAGTTTACTTCAATAGTGGCATTCAGTACCTGTTTAAACTTTTGTTGCCTTTGTCACTATCCCCATGTTTTATCATGTATATGGGGTCTGTAGTGATTAGAACAAGGCTGGCTAGGTCGATCTTGGTGAGTATGAGATCCCTGATTGGGGCTGTTAACCTGGGCTGATCAGGGAGCCCTGGCTGACAGATATAAACAGGGGATTCAGAAGGTCCCTTCAGTCTAGGGACCGGCTCTGAGCCAGCACATGTACATAAAGGGTAATTTACAGAATACTGGCCTCTGTGCAATTATTTCAGGGTCTAACTGGCTTTAGTCTCCCAAGTACTATTTCCTGAGTCAACTCATACAACTCTTTATTTATGAGTTAGCAGTTACATTCATTCTGTTCAATTCTGGTCGAGTTTCTGCTTCCATCCAGAGCTCTTTATGTAATCATGTAACACTGAATAATAATTTATTATAGATTGTCTCATTACATCAGTGACCCTACCAGGAGCAAGAGATTTCAAGGCATTTCTCAAGGGAACTTCAGAGCCTCAAACCTCTTCACCATATCGAGGGAGGGCAACTACAGTAAAAAAACACATTCAGTCCAATATGACAGAATCAAGCAACAGTGAGCAATCCGATTTTGCAAGTCTTCATCGATCTCAGCCTCTAGCTGCAGTAATAATAAAACCATGTGTTCCATTTATATGGGAGGCCGAGATATCAAAAGCAATGTGCTTTACTCAAATAAATCTTCAGGCAGAGTAACAGTCTCTGAACTAACTGCAAGGTTTGAAAGGATGCTGAAATTAATATTCCCGAAAAGCCTCACAAAGTGTGGAAGGAACATCTCACCACAAAACTCAAAAGTAAATGAAATTTTCTCAGACATTTCTACTTGCACCAAATCAGATTACAGTTCCTCTAATAAAACTTGAAAAATAAAGATGTTCCAGAGTTTGGCAGAGCGGGGCTCTCACACATTGGCAACTTTTTATCATCACCCTTCAGTCCAGAAACATTTTACGCCACAGAATCCAGGAGGAATTTGACAACAGCATGGAGAAAGTAATAGGACACCTGGAACCTTGGCCCAAAACAGAGTCAGCAATCTGTCTTCTTTATCAGTGATACTTAATAATAGCAAAACAAACAGTGATAGTAAGTATATAATAGGATGAATTTAAGTAAAGCCACCACTGTCTCAGATGAGTACACCCTCATTAGAGAGAGAGACAACTGGTGATGGTTTAATCTGATGGTCACCACACCTCAGGTGAGGGGCAACGATGAACTGGTACAGGGATTGAACCCCCACCACTAGCATCAGAAAGCAACTGCCCAGCCAATGAGCGAAGATGAATCAGACTCAAATTCAATACTGAAAGAGAAAACTAAGGAACAAAAAGGTCCATTAAAAGAGAAACAATAGAGGTAAATGAAAAGTGAGAAAAAAAAACTTGTAGTAGCAATTCACCACCTGCAGAAATGATAGTTTAGAGTTTTAGCTGCTCCTTTTTGGGGCTGAAGGCATTGCAGGATTGTAAATATCATGATTAAACGGACTGTTAGGTTATTAAGTACCAATCCTAGTTTCCTGTGGTAGTGTAACTTGCTTTAGAGCACAACTACAGCAATGCTATAACTATAGCAATTACTTGAAATATAACAAGTGGGTAATAGCAAGCTGCCATGTTTGCAACATAGGGGTAAATGAGAGGCAATAACACTTTCTCTCTACAAACTGCTGGATTATTTACACATTAAACTCATTGCTATCTTGCAGGAAAATTCTGGGTCATTATTTTGAAACATAACAAATACAGAGGGGGAAGGAAATTCAGGGGAAGAGATCCCAATGTCTCAAAGTGAAACTTGAGCTTCTTCACAAAGGCAGACGGTGGGCCAACTCATTCTGAAGCTGGGAACGGAAAAACATTGAATCATTCTCTAATTATTTGCTAAACTTTGCAAAGAATTGTGAGAAACAAGTAGTGGAAGCTTTTCACCAAATCTGAGAAACGAAAGCTAGTAAAGATGAATAAGGTGAAATGGAGACATTACAACCCCAATTACCAAGATCAAAAATCTACTAGGCAAAAGTGAGGACTGCAGATGCTGGAAACCAGCGTCTAGATTAGAGTGGTGCTGGAAAAGCACAACAGGTCAGGCAGCATCTGAGGAGCAGGAAAATCGACGTTTCGGGCAAAAGCCCTTCATCAATCTAATCTAAAATCAAAAGTCTACCTTGCATCAATGATGTTTTGACCATGATAGGGATGGTGTAGACATTTTTGCATATAATTTTCATTATACTGTATAATTCAAGTCTGAATTTGTTGCAGAACAGCTTCCCAAGTAAATGGTCTAAATGGGTAATTATCTGGATAAATTAGTTGGCAGGCAGCATTAAATTATGCGCTTGTTTTGAGATTTCATCCACTAAGAAACCTGTCCATAAGGATGTTAGATGGAAGCAGCATGTTATCATGCGCTCACGTGAAAAAATATCCAAATTACAAATTGGATTTTACAGCAATGCATCCTGTTCAGAGTTCTGAACAGTGAGCAGAGAATTTGTTTTAAATTCACATTCGTCATATATTTTAAATAAAAGTGTAAATCTTCTTTAAAATACCTTTTTGCAATGAAGAACTGCAGAAGTGCTGTGACAGCAATGAAGATTTCTGCCTTTATGTTAACAGTGTGTTTGTGAGACCCCCTGCCATGGTTTAGAATGGCTCAGCAGAGTTGAGCGGTTTTAGGGAATGGTAGCAAGTTGTCAATAGACACTGTCAAAAATAAAGGTGATTTCATAAAGGAACATTTCATTGTAAACCATCCCTCCCATGCAGACCAACAATTGTGATTCAACACATCATGAGTTGCCATGGAAATAGAACCTGAGCTTGCTGTGAAAGTACAATCCAGGCTCCTGTCAGGTCACTGACTGTGACCTCTCACATCAGGACATCATGCTCTCGATTGGTCAGGAACATTGTGAGAATTGATCTTTTGTGAAATTACTGCAAAAGTGATTTCTGCCATTCATTCTTACACATTCCCCCCTAAGTTTATTGATTTATCCTTTCTATTCCACCCAATCCAACGATACTCAAGTCAATTGCTGTTAGTTATGGAACTGCTGTTCGCATCCTTATGTTGATAGCCCATTGTGAATTTGAGGCTCCATCCTCATTTAAATTTGCAAGATGGCCTGCGTGATGGCAACCAAGTGAGATGGCAAACAAAGATAGGCCAGAGCTACCTCTGGTACAATAAGTAATGAAGAAAGGATTGGTGGGCGAGAAATTCATAAGAGTGAAGGGTTGAGGACCCCAGGCAACCACGAGCCATATTATTTTGACACGTCCAGAAGATACAACTCTTGCTCCTCTGAGGGCTACAAGAACAATTCATCAACTACTTTAGTACTCCTCTGCTGAGGAGCAGAATTGAGGCTGCACTGTCACCTGGGAATCGAGGCTTATGTCACAGAACTTTTTTTTAATATATATATTGCCCAAATCAGGCAGGAGCTTTCAACATTTTAGTTTTAGATCCCTTTGACTACATAGTTGGTTGCATCACCAGTGTTATGAGGAAGATGGAACACTGACTCCAATTTGAGGCTGTTGGCAACCCACTAAATCCAAGCAAGAGTACTCCTATGAATCTTATTAATTCTTTCCAGTTCCACAGTTACTGTCTGTCGTCCTGTGTCACACCTATCTGCCATTAGTTATTTGAGCTTGGACATCAAGTATTTTCAGGCTTTTCAGTTGTGAAAGCTATCACAATCGAGTCCAATCATGGAGTCTAATGTCGCCCACAATTATTACTGGGCAGTGATCAGTAGAAGAAACCCTGATTGATTTCCTCTTTCTTAACCCACAGTATCACTTAGCCAGATCCAATTAACCAGTTCAGCACAAATTAGGAATTCTGTCATGGAATTTCCTCTCTGTATGGCTTCACAAGTTGATATTTATAATCAAAGAATCATAGACTTGAACAGCAATACAAAGGAGATGATTTAACCCATCGATATTCGATAAGTGTCAATTGGATCAAGTTTCATGGAGGGTTACTTTCCGTGAAGCCTAGTGAAATGTTTCATGCCATTGTGGCAATGCTGTCATTTTAAAAAGTTATTTTGTCCTGTTTTTCCTTTCAGAATTGGAGAACTACATGGAAGGATCTGTGCCTGAATTTGGCTTTTTGTCAAGGGGTGTATTTATGGGATGTTACTGTACTTGGACAGTTAATTAGTAATAGTTACTGTATCTACTATTCAATTAAGTTTTCCAACTGTTAAGTTATTCTACTTTTTTTTTCTTTTGTTTGTATTTTAATGACAGTGTTTAGAAAATTTGTGTTTTGCTTAACGTCAAGTAGTTTGACCAGTCACATTGCATCTGGAACATTAACATCAGCCTTTAAAATAAGAAAAGGTTAAAATCTGGGCTACCTTCTTAAATTATTTTGAGGGGGTCCGGCCTGCTCCATAACACTATCTTCCCAAAATCATCTCATTACCTATACACTGCACCTGATGGTGACCCACAAGTCAAATCCTCCACCTTGCCACAGACAAAACCAGTCTCCACTACTAGGATCTCCTGGGGTACCCTGTGCCACGAGCATATTTCAATTGCAGTTCTCCACTAGATCCTTCACTGTCAGTCCACAGCTGCCCTGCCTGCTTCATGTGAAATGATCCAGCCATATCAGACAAGGGGAAATTGGCACCCAGCTTCGCAGACAGGCAAGACAGACTCTTTTCTTCATCGAGGAAAGGTGGTGAGTGAGAGTGATTGGCAGCACAGAGGCCACACTGGGTTAGGAGAGTGGAGGGACTAGGTGGGTGAGAGCGAGTGAGGAAAGATGCAGCATGCAATAGTGAGGGTCGTAGAACATGAGCCTTGGTGGGAGATGGGCGTAGCAGCAGCAATAGAATGAGTGAGAGATAATAGTACAGGAGTTGGGATATTATGTTGCAGGACATTGCTTAGACCACTCTTGGAATACTGCATTCAATTCTGGTCTCCCTGCTCTAGGAAAGATGTTGTGAAATCTGAAAGCATTCAGAAAAGATTTACCAGGGTGTTACCAAAGTTGGAGGGTTTGAGCTGTAGGGAGAAGCTGAATAGGCTGAGGCTATTTTCCCTAGAAAGTCAGAAGTTGAGGGCTGACCTTATAGAAGTGTATAATATCAAGAGGAGCACGGATAGGGTGAACAGCCAGTGTCTTTTTCCCAGAGCAGTGGGGTCCAAAACCAAAGGGTATAGATTTAAGGTGAGAGGGAAAATATAGAAGAGAGACCTAAGGACAACGTTTTCATGCAGAGGGTGGTGTGGGTATGGAATGAGCTGCCAGGGTAAGTGGTGGAGGCTGGTAAATACAGCACTGAGCTGCCAGGGTAAGTGGTGGAGGCTGGTAAATACAGCACTTAAATGGCATTGGGATAGGTACATGATTAGGAAGAGTTTAGAAGAATGTGGGCCAAATATTGGTAAATAGGACAACATTCATTAAGGATATCTGGTCAGCAAGGATGAGTTGGACTGAAGGTTTTGTTTCATCCTGTACAACTCTATAATTCTGTTTTGACCAATTTTTCTGGAGGAATATTCTAAGTCTGTTATAAAAAGAATCTTCCAAATCTCTCATTTCTCAGTCTTAAATTTAATGTTGTCTAGTTCTTGAGTTATTAACTTGGGGGTGTAGGCTTTTCTCATTTACCTTGGTAAAATCCCTCAATCTCATGATTTCTTTTAACCTTCAATTTTCTTGTAAAAAGTGCTCCAGGTCCTCACCACTGTTTAATTACAATGTTTCTGATTCCTTGCATTACCTCTGTGGGCTGCTCTTATACCTTTCCAAGTCCAAGAAATGCTTCCTGAGATAAAGGATCCAACATTGTACAAATTTTATTGATAGACTAATCAATCATTTGTACAGCGTGAACATTACACTGCACGGCACATGCATATCAGTAGCTGACAACTTACCTGACATCACACTGAGATGTTAACATATGAACAGTTTACAGTTCTCCTGATGCTATCCCATGGGACACTGGTGTATGCAAAGGAATGGAACTGCCTTAAACTACAGTGGGATATTGCATTATTTCCTGAGAATGATCTTAACAGAAGAACTGGTGGGTGTTCTGAAGAACATCTCCATCTGCCCCAATAACACAGAAATGTAAATGAGAAGAAAAATCTGGGCCATAAACTGCTATTTGTGCCATAACTACTCGACATCAAAGCAAATACACATGCACAGAAACGCAAAAATTGTTGCATGCTCTTAACCCTCTTTAAGTTATTCAATTAAACTGCTTCCACCCTATAAACACATATTGTCCAAGGTACGGAAGACTATAAAAACCAAAGTGGCTAATTTTGGGACTTCTATGAGTTTGGTTTTAGTAAATAATTATGAGAAGGCAGGCAATAATTTTCTGTTTGTAATGGCATATATGGAAGTATTTACTGGTTTGTCAGCATTGTAGTCTTTGATAAAATTTTTATTAGTTTCTAATTGAACACTTTCATCAGTGCTCTGAGAAATGGATCAACAACCATCACTTTTTATTGGCCATGTTAATTGTTAATTGTTAATGCCAATTAATTCAGGCCTATACAATATTACTTACAAACAATAATAACAATTGAAACATATCTATTATGATGTTTTGTTCTAAAACATAAACATGTTGGTTTATAGTACTGAGCACAAGGCAATATATGACCTACTTTTAGGCAAAATTTACCCATGTTAAACCGAGGACTGCTCAATACAATGACGCATTATATGTAATTACTTAACTTTCAGATCAATAAAAGGAAAGAATTTACATAGCACCTTCTCACTCTGTGTGTGCCTTAAAATGTTTTGCAGGCAATGTATCTTTGAATTGCATTGCCTGTTGCAACATTGGAAACCTGAACGTCAATTTACACACAGCTGGATCCTATGAAAAGCATTGAGCAGATAATCTGAATACTATTGATTGAAAGATAAATATTCATCAGGAAAATCTTTGCGGCCGTTCTTCAAAGTTGGAGCAGGCATCACCACTCTTGATTGAAGTCTTTAACCTGCACATTTTAGTTTAATGTCTCAGCCAAAATACAGCACCTCTGACAGGTCAGCCCTCCCCCAATGCAATGGTATAGTGTAAACCTAGATTTTGTGCTCAAGTTTCTGGTGTGGAATTTTAATTTGCCTACTTTGACTGACTGAGTGCTAACATCTAGCCACAACTAACACTCAAAGATCCTTCAGAATGGAGTTTCATGATTGATTAAACCTTCAGGATTCAGTGAACAACAATCTGAAGTTCCTGCTTATTATCTCATTAATTTACGTTGACATGCTCAGCACAAAGTGATCTACCACCAGTTGGGGTTGTGACAGAATCAACAAGGACAGAACTATTTGCCTTGTCCTCACCTATCAACCTGTCACAGAGGCATCCGTCCATGGTAAAAGAGAGCACCACACAGTTCTTGTGGATATGATGTCCCAGCACACTGAGGTTACCCCCTTTTTGTCTTGTGGGGTTGTACCATTGTGCTAAATCTGAGAGATTCTAAACAGACCTAGCAACTCAATGTGGCACTGGTGGCCATGAGCAGTAGCCTAATTATATTTGACCACCATCTGTAACCACACCATTCCCCACTCAACCATTGCCATCGAGCCAGGTTATCAATCCTGCCTCAATAAATAGCACAGGACTGCATGCCTGAAGCAGCACCAAGACATGCCTAAAATTGAAATGACAACTTGGTAAAGCTACAATACGGATAGATAAATGCTAGACAACAATAGATAGAAGCCATGAAAATAATGTGATAAGGTGAATCCACAAACAGCAGATCAGCACTAAGCTTCAGAGGACTGTCACATGCAGCCATCAGTTGTGCATGGTAATGATCAATTAAACAGCTAATTGGAGGCTGCAGCTCCACAGATATCCCCATCCTCAGTGATGGGAGGAGCCTCACACCTCAATGTAAAAGGCAAAGCTGTCACATTTACAACCATCATCTCCCAGAAGTGGCAGCTATTTGTCCTTCTCTGCCTCTATCTGGCATTCCAAGCATCACTGATGGCAATATTCACAGAAAACGAATCACACACGAGGTCAGGAAATTGCTGAAGGTACTAGATACTTCAAAAGGTTCTGAACTCTGACATCACCCAGATGAAGTACTGAAGATTTGTACTCCTAAACTAGACAGCTAAGCTGTTCCAGTTACAGATGCTGCAGCTCCAGCAGTCTTGAAAGATGCCCAAATTGCCCTGTTCACAATATCAACATCATCCTTCCATCTTAAGGTCAAAACTGAGATATCCATTGCTGATCCATCACATACCATTCAGTACCATTCACGATTTCTCATCAGTTACTAAGGTCATCAGTGACCAACTGCAGCAGGACCAAATATTAAGGCTTGAATAGATAAGTGGCAAGTAACATTTATGTTACACAGCTGCCAGGCAATGACCATCTCCCATAACTCTTGTTTAGATTTAACAGTATCAGCATCACTGAATCCTTTATTATCAATGTCCTGGGCTTACCACTGCCCAGAAACTAAACTCAGTGAGCCACATATGTAGTATGATTACAAAAATGCATTTGAGGCTAAGCATTTTGTGATAAGGAACTCAACGCCTAACTCCCCAGTATCTGTCTACCATCCACAAGCCACAAATCAGAAACATGATGACATACCTTCAGTTGCTTGGATGAATGCAGCTCCAATATACACTCAAACAATTAGACATCATCCAGGAAAATGCAGATCACTTGACTGGTACCCAGGCTGGTACCTTAAATACTCACCATTGTGCACAGTTGTTGCGATGTATACCATCGACAAGAAAGTCATGCAGGAACAGACCAAGCACCTTTGACAGCACCTTGCAAGCCTGCAGTCTCCACATCTAGAAGGATAAGGGTTGCAGATGGATGGACTACCAAGTTCCACTCCAAACCATACACCATTCTGATTTGGAACAGTATCTCCGTTCCTTCACTGTCACTGAGTCAAAGTCATAGAATTCCCTTTCTAACAGAGGGTGTACCTACAGCACGTGGACTGCAACAGTTTAAGAAGAAGCGTCACCACAATCTTCTCAAGGGCAATTAGGGATGAATGATAATGCTGGTCTTGCCATTGATGCTCACCCATGAATGAATAAATAAAAGTTCATGAATACAACAACATGACAATAGTAAGGGTCAGAAAATTCAACATGCTCATTTCAAGTTCAGTATCCAGCCATTGTTAATTCATAACAATGGTACCACTGAAGCATCTGACATTATGCGTGTTCTCAATGTTTCCAGACAACTGGACAGATAGTGTCACAGTTAACAAGTAAAATTAATTATCACAGAAAAAACACAGGAACCCTTCTGAAAGAAACAATTTGCAAATTCATTGTTTTTAGAAGATGTTTGAATACTGGATTAAAGTCCCCTGACTAGCTTATTCCCAAATGTCATATACATATGAATCTTATTTACTGAAATAAGCAACGATATAATTTCTGATCACTCGCTTCAGTCAGCAAAACAAAACTCCATTTTACAACCAACCTCCCAGTCTTAGTGCAATTTACACTCCCGTGGACACGGATGTCCTCAAGAATACTACCAGTTGTTGGATACAAATGAAAATGTAAAAATCCAGCTACAGATTATAATGATCTCAAGACTTGCTCTCATAATAATGTATTCCAAATGAACTGGAAATAATTACTGCTGTCACAAGTTTATGAAGCGGAGCAGTAGAATAAAATAGTCTCCTGAACCTCTGAACAATAAAGGCATTTCAAAGCTTCAGGGACTTAGAATAAATTTTAGTGTCAAGATGTAATCAGGACCACACTAGAAAACTATGAAACTACTGCATTGCGTCAATATAATCATGTAACAGCATTATATATTCCGATGCTTGGTGCTATATGAACACTCAACCTATCAACTGAGAGCAGTACATAGAAATACATGGAAACAATTAACGGACTTGAATATGTGATGTTAAACAACATTAATGTCTGATATTAAACATTAAATTCACGCAAACAATAGGGGTACAATTGGTCCTTGTCGTACATGTTCTTTGCTTTTCTCCTCCAAGGGATTGGCCATTACGCCATTACCGGAGCTACAATTTTAGTTACAGAAATGAAGAAGCTGAGAATGAGAATTTCTGGAACATTGGAGCAGAGAAGGCTTTCTGAGGAAAGCTCAGAATCATGAGTCACTAATCTTACTTTGTTATTCACATTCCCAACTCCTTTCTGCCTTTTCAAGCAACTCTTTCATTTAAAATAATTTATAGACTTTGTAGGAGAGAACTGATTGCACATTCCATTGAAATTGCTCATGCATATTATTTCTAATTTCCACTTTAACCCTCTGCCAGTATTTAATTTTGTGCAGTTTCATTCATGTCTCGCTGACCAACAGAAAGAAATTGATTGCAAAGTATTTATCTATAATAAAGAAGATCCTATCTCAACTTCAGTGAAAAAGGCCTTAACCTATAATCCTTGGCATGACCCCAGAAAATTTACAGTCTGAATTTTTTCCAAGGCAGTTATATCATTCTTTGAATTGAATCTATCGATAATCTATTGAAATCGATGGATTTCAATGTAATGAAGGAGAATACCTTCTTCTTTATGAGACATTAAACTGAGGTACCATCTGCCCTCTTGATTTGAATGAAGAGGATGCCACAGTCCATCATTTTGTTTTAATGGCATTAACTGAACATAAACGTCGGCTAAGACACTAGTGAACTCTTGTGTCCTATGTTGCAGCATCAACAACTGACCTCACATGTGGTCGGGGAAAAGTGCCATATTCAATCCTATTTTCCATTATTTTCATGAACAAAAGTAAGCCAAGTTAAGCCAAAAGCACATGAGGGGACAATTGTCATCGCTCAGCTGAGTCTAAGCACCTACCTAATTAGCAGTTGCAGAGGATTCAACACTAATGAATTTTAATGAGAACAGGCACTTATTTAACATGTAAGTTGTTTATTATATGATAGCAATAGGTACAAAATATATTAACTAGTTAGGTGTAGGTTTGCTCGCTGAGCTGTAGGTTTGATATCCAGATGTTTCATTACCTGGCTAGGTAACATCATCAGTGGCGACTTCCAAGTGAAGCGAAGCTGTTGTCTCCTGCTTTCTATTTATATCTTTCTCCTGGATGGGGTTCCAGAGGTTTGTGGTGATGTCATTTCCTGAGGGGTTGATAGATAGTATCTAGATCTATGTGTTTGTTTATGGCATTGTGGTTGGAATGCCAGGCCTCTAGGAATTCTCTGGCATGTCTTTGTTTAGCCTGTTCCAGGATAAATGTGTTGTCCCAGTTGAAATGGTGGTTTTTTCTTCCGTGTGTATGGTTACGAGGGAGAGAGGGTCGTATCTTCTTGTGGCTAGCTGGTGTTCGTGTATCCTGGTGGCTAACTTTCTTCCTGTTTGTCCTACGTAGTGTTTGTGGCAGTCCTTGCATGGAATTTTAGCCAGACTACTAAGACCCCTCGGAATCCTAGTAGCACACAAACCCACCAACACACTCAAACAAAAACTAACAAACTTAAAAGACCGCGTACAACCCAAGGACAAAACCAACGTCATCTACAAAATTCCATGCAAGGACTGCCACAAACACTACGAAGGACGAACAGGAAGAAAGTTAGCCACCAGGATACACGAACACCAGCTAGCCACAAAAAGATACGACCCTCTCTCCCTTATAGCCCTACACACGGATGAAAAAAACCACCAGTTCGACTGGGACAACACATCTATCCTGGGACAGGCTAAGCAAAGACATGCCAGAGAATTCCTAGAGGCCTGGCACTCCAACCACAATGCCATAAACAAACACATAGATCTAGATACCATCTATCAATCCCTCAGAAAATGAACAGGAAATGACATCACCACAAACCCCTGGAACCCCATCCAGGACAAACATATAAATAGAAAGCAGGAGACAACAGCTTTGCTTCACTTGGAGGTCGCCACTGATGATGTTACCTAGCCAGGTAATGAAACGTCTGGATATCAAGCCTACAGCTCAGCGAGCAAACCTACACCCTAAACTTCAACCTGAGCTACAAACCTTCACAAACCTTGCATTAACTAGTTAGCCATAGTCCAATGACCAACAGGAGCCAAAATTGAAACATTTGTCTCCATGGAGCCTCATTCTATACTGCCTCTTTTCCACCCAAAGACTGTGTGACATCAACAGCCTGGGTGGAGCTTAATGCAGTTTGATCATTAATGCTTTCCAGAACCAGTATCATAATCAACAGTCTGCTCTTCAAATCTGGCCATGGGATATTTTATCTCAGAACAGGCTGCAGAATAGGTGAAATTTACTCTCTTTGTTGAACATAACATAGGAGGATTACAGAGGTTCTCCTATTTACAGCTCTCCAAACACAGGGTCCATTTCCATTTGAACCTTACTATGATCTTGCTCTGTTTACACATGCTCAGTCGATATGCTTACAGTAAAGGTGGCTTTCCCTGCATCTACACCCGATTCCACCACAAATTCTTTAATGTAATCCCATTTAACCAGGAGCAGATAACCTCCACATCCCTCCCTACAAAGTGTCTACTAGTGCAGGTATCAAAGGGGAAGTCAGCCTGCTAGGATTTTATTCTGCTAATGATTACAGAGCTTTCAAATTCCACTTTCAATATCTACAGATAATAAAGCAGTGCGATTCAACAGACAGCATTCAGGCTTGGGCTGACAGTGTAAAGCAATATTTGTGCCATATAAGTACTAGGTAATGCCCATCTGATTTCTTGCTGCTGCTGATCCCAATCTTTCCTTACCTTCTGTGTAAGTTTTCCCAATGCTTGGTTCAGTGCCTGGGCATGCCTCGAAGCTATCACTAACCAGATCTGACCACTGTGGAGTTTTAGTTTGTATTTATCCAGCTGGGTTTGGATTGCCAAAGTCACCTCACGGTCTAACATCACAGGGCTTCACTTCAGGTGCTTACCACTCACCTCTGGTTCCATTGAAATGGTCTTTGTTGCCACCATGTAAGATCAACTTTCTTCTGAGTGAACAACAAGAGGTTTTTAATGGGTATGAGAATGTATGAAGGATGGTAAGAGAGGACCTCTTACTGGGAGCCCTACAGAACCAAGTTTCAATTCCATGTGATCTAACTATGTCACTTCGACATAGTTCCCTGTTACAATGCTACCCTAAGAGTGAAAGTACAATTTCCCTTGCACTACACATGAATGGCCGCAGATAAAGATCTCAATCAAAATGTGGCACCTCATACAATGGCCTAAATTCTGGGGGAAGTGGCACAGATGGTGAGATTGTTGTTCCAATGATGATGGGGGTTGGGGAGGATGAACAGGGGAGTTTAATGGAAATCAGGCCCATCACCTCCAGAAACAGCTTAGTGGCGGACACACGATATAGAAGTAAGCTGTTTCAAGGCACCTGTCAAGAAAACAATAAAATGATAAACAAGCTTCCAGACCACACACCCCATCACTCCCCATACAATCCCAAACCTGACAAATCATCTTATGTCCCTGCCAGCTCTTTCGCCCCTCATTACCTCCACTCCAAATTATACCCATCCATCCATCACCTCCTATGGCCCTTTACGGAGCCATGCCAATGTAATACCAACCCATTCTCATTGATTCTCCTGCTCCTCAAATGCTGCCTTACATGTTGTGCTTTTCCAGCATCGCACTCGTGACTCTGATCTCCAGCATCTGCGGTCCTCCCTTTCCTCTCATACCTACTCATGCCAACCCAAGCTCACCCCAACCACCACCTTATGTCATCCAGGCCAATCTATCCAGTATCCACCATGGGGGAATGCAGGATCAATGTCAACGTTAAATAAAAATGTTACATGTCTATTGATGAACTCACTATTTAAAAATACTATGTTCATGAATAGGTCTGCTAGCATCTGTGGAAAGAGAACAGTGATAGTCTTTTAGGTCAATGACTTTGCATCAAAAAAGGTTTTAAGTCTTACTTGAGAGATTCTGCAATCCTGAGAGAATGCTAAACTGAGGTTTAAACTGAACTATTGTCTGCCCCATGCAAAAGATCCATTGCAATAATTGATAAACATCAGGAGAGTTCTCCTGATGAAAGGTCATTGATCTAAAATTAAACCTGTTTTGCTCTCCCCAGATGATGCTTCCTGACCTGCTGAGTATTTCCAGCATTTTCTGTTTTTATTTCAGCACTCCACCATTCCCAGTATTGCACTTCTCAACTTTTGTGACGATCCATTCAATTGACTGTTCCAATTCTAACACTGCTTGATCGATTTGCTCCTTTGTGCAACAGTTTGTTATAACACAGCACGGGTTTCAACAAACGTAAGTTGGGTTGAATTATTAAATGTCAGATAGCAGCTGTATGCAACTTTCTTTAAGCTACCATTCCCTGAGTCCAACTATCAAGGTAGATTTGAGCAACTGGTCCCTGGACACAGGATTGAACTGGACCTGGATATGAAAGCGTAATTTCAAAGTTTGAAGATGATACAGAATTCAAAATAGATTAAAAAAGAGAAAGATAAACACAGAGGAGAAAAAAAGAAACTTGCATTTATATAGCACCTTTCATAGCACTGAATGCCTCAAAGCAAATTACAGACAGGCCATTCTGGTTGCCCTGTTATCAGAAGTGCATTTAGAAAAGATTTACCAGGGTGTTGCCAGGAATGGAGGGTTTGAGTTACAAGGAGAGGCTGGATTGGCTGGGACTCTTTTCACTGGAGCACAGGAGATTTAGGGCTGACATTATAGAGATTTATAAAATCATGAAGGGCATATATAGGTGAATAGCAAAGCTCTTTTCCCGAAGGTGAGAAGTTCAAAACTAGGGGGCATATTTTTAAAATGAGAGGAGAAAGATTTTAAAAGGATGAGGGACAACTATTTTACACCGAGAGTGGTTCATGCATGGAATGAACTGCCAGACAAAATGGTGGATGCAGGTACAGTTACAACATTTAAAAGACATTTGGGGACAGGAATAAGAAAGGCTTGCAGGGATATGGGCCAAACGCAGGCAGATGGGACTAGTTCAGTTTGTGAACATGGACTAGTTGGACCGAAGGATCTATTCCCATGTTGTATGACTCTATGACTCTAACAGCTTTTGAAATGTAGCTATTGTTTTAAAGTAGAAAATGCAGCAATTTGCAGACCGCAAGTTCCCAAAAACAACAGCCGGAGCTGGGTACCATCAGCATACGTATGAAAACTGATGCTTTGGAGAATGTCATCAAGGGGCAGTGTCCAGATGGAAAATAGGAGGGGGTTAGGGAAAAATCTTTAGTGGACACCAGAGATAATGGTGCAGGAAAAGGAAGCCACTGAAGGTTATTCTCTGGCCCTCGTTAAACAGATAGGAATAGAACCAGGCAACAGTTGTGTCCCCTAGCTAGCTGGCCAACAGCAAACAGCCACTGCAGGCAGAGATCACTTTGTCAAGCATGTGAAAGGCTGTAGGCAGATGGAGACAGCTGAGGAAGGAAAGTTTGCCTTTATCACAGTTACATTGGATATTATTTGCAACTTTGATAAGAGCCAATCCGTACTGTGGCAGGACGGAAAATGAATTACACAAATTTAAACATGGAGTCTAGGAAAGATTTGGGAGGAGGTAATAACACAGGTAATGACTGAAAACTGGAAGTACTAGTGAAACCCAGAGGGTGCAGCAGTGTTTGTGCTGAGAGATTTACATTTTCAAGAAGAAAAGAAAGTTGGAGGCAGAACAGTAGTTTTCAAGGACAGTGGGTGAGGGATACAATTTTAGGAAAGGAGCCCCAGATTTCTCTCACTAACAGCATTGTGGGTCTCCTTGTAGCACATGAACTGCAGCAGTTTGAGAAGGCAGCTCACTCTTCTTAAGGGCTACTACAGATGGGCATTAAATGCTGATGCAGCGAACAGTAAATAGGCTGTTCACTTTGATGTTGATTGAGGAATGAAGATTGTTTAGGCCGCCACAGTTACTACCTTGCTTTTCTTCAAACTTGTGGCATTTCATATCTTTACCTCTTTTACATCTGTCTGAGAGAACAGACAGGCCCTCAGTTTCACAATTTATCTAAAAGACAGCACCTCCAAACAGCAGCTTTTCATCAATACTGGACTGAAGTAGCAGCCTTGAATTTCATGCTCACGTCCTGGAGTGGAACTTCAATCCATAATATTGTGACTCAAAGATAACAGTGTGACCAACTAAGCCTCAATTGACACTGACCAAACAGGTGAAAAGGGAATGCACACAACGGACAAAATTTAACAGATAATAGTGTAAAATCGTGACTTTTAATAGAAAGAATGGGGAAAAGCAATATGAACTAAATCATACAATTTAAAGAGCTGCAGATGCAAAGACCTGGCGTTTACGCACACAAATCCTTGAAAATTTCAGACCGGGCTGAAAGACTGCCAATTTTGTCCAGATTATGATCTCCCAATTTAGTAATTTCACGAAGTGTGGATTAAAGTTCAAAAGTCAACAAATCTCTCCAAAGGTACACAGTCCGAACTTGGGCACTCCAGTATATATAAACTGAAACATGATTCACTACAAAGTTTACACTACTCCCAAGTTTGAAATCAGAAATTTTGAAATCTGCGAGTTGAACACCCAAGTCCAGGTCATTAATATTTAATCAAGAAAAGCAGACATTCTAACTGCAATCCATGGGAAATCCAACTCTGTACTGTCGTAAATTAAAGAGTCAACCTATTCAGATATGTTGTGGGACTTGAGCCTATATTTTCAGGCCTAGAGGCAGGGACATTACCACTGCACCACATGCTGTTGTATGATGAAGCCGTGTATTATGTCCACTATTTGAACTGTTGGCCACCATTTGGTAAGCTTGCTGCGACCATCCTCCTTTTAGGGATCTACTGTGCCCACTTGGTCTACTAATAGAGGAAAACCACTAAGTAGTGTAACAAAAAGAGGGTCTGATCTTATGCAGGATGTAGTTTATTGTAATGACAGCAATCAGGCGTAAGTTATTTTGGTATGGCAGATATTGTTACAAAGACTATGAGGGAGATCTGTCTCCTTTGAGATCCAGAACAGTTCTCCTGTCCAAATCATTATGTCAACATCATATTGGATGGTACTTAATGTACACCTAAGCGTTAAACCTTTCAAAGCCTAACACTTTATCCCACATATGCCTTTTTCCAATCCAGCAAACAATCATTTTAAGTTTTCTGTCACTTAGGCAATTTCATATTCATCCTACTTCTGTTCCATCTCGGCCTCCTCCAGTGGTCCCCAGCATCACAGATACCAGTGTTCAGCCAATTCGATTCACTCTTCATGACGTCAAAAATCAGGTAAACGTACATGATACTGCAAAAGCTATGGGCCCTGGTAACATTCCAGCAATACTACTGAAGATGTGTGTTCCAGAACGTGCTGCTCCCCAAGCCAAGCTCTTCCAGCACAGTTACAACACTGGTATCTATCCAAGAATGTAAAACATTGCCCAGGTATGTCCTGTCCACAAAACGAGGACTAATACAACCTGACCAATTACCATCCATCAGTCTGTTCCTGATCATCAGTAAAGTGATGGAAAGTGTCATCAACAGTGCTATCAACAGCAACTGCTCAGCAATAACCTGCTTAGTGACGCCCAATCTGGGTTCCACCAGGGCTACTCAGCTCCTGACTGCATTACAGACTTGGTTCAAACATCGACAAAAGAACTAAATTTCAGAGTGGAGGTAAGAGTGACATCAATGTTGCATTCAACCAAATATTGATTCAGGGAGCCCTATCAAAACTGGAATCCATGGTATCAGAGGGCAGACTCTCTACTGGTTGGAGTCATACCTGACACATAGGAAGATGCTTGCAGGTGTTGGAGGAAACTCATCTCAGCTCCAGGACATCTTTGCAGGAGTTCCTCAGGATACCACCTTCTTCAGCTGTTCCACCAATGCCTTTCCCCCATCTCATGGTCAGAAATGGGGATGTTCGCTAATGGTCGCATAATGTTCAGCACCATTCATGACTCCTCAGATATTGAAGCAATATATGTTAAAATGCAATATGATCTGGACGATATCCAGGCTTGGGCAACAAGTAGCAAGCAACATTCACAACACACAAGAGCCAAGTAATGACTAAGTCCAATAATAGACAATCAAACCACCTCCCCTTGATATTCAATGGTGTTAACATCACCGAATCCCCCACTATCAACATCCTGAGGATTATCCTTGATCAGAAACTCACTGGAGTTGTGCGCACTGCAGTGTCTTCCTAGAACACTTATAGTTGAGCGACTTCCCTCTGCTTCCCTTTGCAGTAGATTCCAAAGAAATCCTCTTGGGAAACTCTCCAAAGGTGGGTTTGAGCTCACACACTTTCCTGAGAAGAGTGGCAATAAAAGACAGGGGAAGAGAGAGAGAGAGAGAGAGAAAGCAAAATGGCCTTGAGACCATTTGGCAGATCAAATTCTCTCTGAGTCCAAAAATGCAATTGTCTTATCACACTCATACACTAAGTCATGTGACTGCTGTCTGGAAGTTCTCCAGTCTGTCTGATTCCATCCACACTCCTTGATCCTTGGAAGTGCAACAGCATTTCTATCATACCCACTGCCTTTTCCTTGGAAAAAATGTCCTTTGTTTAAAAGTGCAAGGTTTTTATTTGGACCTATATAATCTGTAAAAAATGATTTACATCACTTATTTTTCAGAACAATTAGGATATTTTAAATCTGACATTATTGTCCTTGTATCTCTGCGTAATTTCCTTGAAAATTTGAACCACACTCTGCACCTTTATACCCATTCATAAACATAAACATCATTTAAGCCTCTTACTCTGACACACCTAACACTATTTTATTCCCTATCCTACTGCTGTCTCTCCAATTATTGCCTTGCGAATATAGCCTTCTGGTTTCCATACATCTGCCAAATGAACTTAAACCATTACCAACAGCAAATACAAATCTCCCCACAAGGATATTATTTTACAAATTTTATAGGTTATATTCATTTTGAGGACGTGGGTTTTGAGAGATTGTGAAAAATTGATTTATTTCAACCTGTGGATACTTGGATTTTTCATTTTTACATGTCAATGAAAAGACATATTTGAACTTTTTATTAAAAAATAGAGATTTTGAAAAATCACATGATTTCACCTTATTGCTTGGTGTCACTTCTTTGAAGCATCTCCTTATGCTATCTCACTGTGATACTGTTTTGGATCGCAATGGGGACAAGCAAGCTAAGAAACAGATTGACCAGCTTTCTGAAATATTCTGTTAGGATTCTGAAGTGAAAGCTGATTATCTTCTTGAAAGGCATCTTGAGAACTCCTTAATATTGTGTTTCCTGAGAAAGCTGTATCTGCCAATACCTCCGAGACTACTTCAAGTGTCCAATGGCCCATCTAAGTGTTCCAGGATGGCAGAGCACCTGAACATTCCACATGGTCTCATGTTTTTTCCTGCAAGGACAAACCATTATTGGCCAAAAATGTTTGATTGCCCGAAGTAAATTTCTACAAAGAGAAATGCATTTTTTCGCACCTTTACCTGCTGTGTATGCTTGTGCATGTGTGTGTGTGTGCGCGCGCGCGTGTGTGCACGCGTGTGTGCGCGCACTTACATACGTGCACATGTTAGGTTATTCAGAAGGTCAACATTTATTTTTCATATGTGAACATTATGGGAGTTAACCATTGCAGTTGTGTTGAATAAAATTTGTTTTAAAATGAATTAATAATTTTGTGTTTATTAAAGAAATCTCATTGACAGATATGTTTATTCTACATATAACATATAGAAAATAAATGCTTGGTCATGTCAGGAAGTGGTTAAAACAATTACATTTTTGTTGTAATATGTGGAATACTAGAACCAGAGAGAGACAATAACAATATTGTTCTTGGCAGTGTTCAAGCATAACCTGTACAGTTAGTACAGTTCTCATCTCTCCCAGAACCAGCATCTCAGAACTCCATGAGAAATGGGTTCTTTGGCAAATGCAGAGGAACCTGTCAATAAACACTCAGAGGCTGGAAGATAAGCTAATTAACCTGTGTGACAATGGAATTCCAGTCACATCTTGGAGATGTCCCAAATCCCATAAAGCAGGAAGATTTGGGTCAATAATTGCCCTGAGAGCTTCCCGCGGAATATTGAAGAACAGGTGTTTGTTACTCACTAGCTTTCCTGTGAGACTCAAAATTACCAGCAGCATGATGCTAAAACAGAAAGTGAAGGACACCATTCCCCCACTAAACCAGACAAAGGCCGTTTGTGTAAGTCTGTCTGCAAAGCAGCAACTTACACCTTAATTATCATGACTCATCACAATATACAGTGGGAATGAAGAAACAGTACTGATTTATTCACATGACAGAAATGGTGAACTGGTGTGGTCTTAATGCAAGTGGCATCCTTTTACTTCCAATCTCTGCTTCAGCAGTATACCGGTATAGATATTTTCTAAACAACCTGTTCAAGAATTTTATTACACATCCCTGGATCAAATGAGACTTGAACCTAGGCCTCCTGATCCAGACACAATTACTGTTCCACAAAAGCCTCTTCAGTATACCAATACATTCCTGTGATACGGTACTCTATTAGACAGTGTGTGGGATATAGATAAATTAATGTTGCTTCTGCAATTCTGCAATTATAATTTCTGATACAAGGTGAATGAACTCACACCAGTGTGTAATTGCTTCAGCCAAGAGCTGAGTCAATAAGAATGGAAACTATATGGAGGAAATATATAATTGTTTTTGTATTAGCTAATAATGTATGCAAGAAAGAAACTGGACTGCAAGACAATGGTAGATATTATGGGTGAATAGATAAAATACTGTGAAGAGAGGCAGTTAAATTAGATATGCCTGTATAAACAGTAGGTATAAACATCTGTTTCCCACTTTTACAGAAACACAGGAACAAACCCCAATTAAAAGGGCTTAGTGATAAGATGCTGTGAGGGAAAGGCACAGATGGAGGGGGTAGATAATGATGAAGAAAGAATATGCCTAACAATGACCTACAGTGGGATGAGGTCAAACGGCCTTGTGAGGCCAGAAATAAGCATTTTGTCACAGACAAGGCCGGATAAGGCAAGAGATAAACAGGAGTAATGGGGCCAATCTTAGGGAAGTGGAGGATGTAAACAGGGGAGGAGCAATGTAAAACAAAAGAAACCAAATTATATAAATATTGTGTATGAATTGAATTTGGTGTGTGTATGTCCTCTGCCTTATAGACAATGGACATCACACCCACTTGCAAGTGTAAAATAAATGACACTACTGATTCAGATCTTGTCTCGGACTGAAATTATTGAAGTGAGTGAGCTTTGTTTCTCATACAGTGCAAGGAAAACTTATACCAGAGAGCCAAATTCAAGATTTCATCTTTTGTTTTAAACACTCAGCCATAAATTTTCTGAAGAAATTGACTTTTCATAATCCTTAAATCCTTTAATTATTCATAGGTTAATTTTATTTTGCAAAGAGTTCCTGAAGGCTTTGTGAGTTTACACAGTGACTGAGTTAGGCAAATCAGATTGCAGTTACCCCAAGGTTTACGCCAACGTAGACGATCCCAGCTGGAGTGATAATAAAGCTGCTACAGGTCATCTCACATCCTGAGATGCAGGCCAGCGAGTACTGGGTTTCTGATCACCAGAATGTGTGTGTGCATGCCCACTGAAGGTGCAATTGTCCCTCACCTTGCTATCTCCATGAATTTAAAACTCAGTTAAAGTTCACTCATAAACAGTGTCACTGAAATTAAAAAAAGACAAAAGAACTGCAGATGCTGGAAATCAGAAACAAAAACAGAAGTTGCTGGAAAAACCCTTTTCAGGGACACTGGGTCCGAATCATTAACTCTGCTTTCTCTCACAGACTGGCTGAGTTTTTCCAGCAATTTCTATTTTTGTCACTCAAACAATCTTGGCGTTTGTGCAGCCATTCTTCCCCTAGCTAACACAATCCAGGTCTTTGTACCAGGAGGAACTGCAATTCTTTGAGTTATTGTTTATGATTTTCATTTAATTGATTTTGTAATGTTTTCACATTTTTTCTGTCTTGCTAACCTTTTTTTATAAAAGATAGTTTTATTGAAAATTTTAACATGTTTTAACAAGTTTACAAAATAAAACAAAAAAAAAGACCCAAGTGTAAACATTGGTATATAGTTAAATCTTAAATAAATGATAACCAAAATCTATCAAACAAGAAAATAGAGATACCAAGAGAGAAAAAAAAGACAAAACTCAACTAACTACTCATCTAACTTACAACTAACCAGAGTGTATTAAAATTCTTACATTATTCAAGAGAAAAAAAAATCCAACGGATAACACATAAATTGAGCAGTGATATACATGCTCGGAATGTGTTAACATCAGATCACAACAAAGCCCGTATTTATCCAAAACATCCTGAGCATAGAGCATATAAAATTCACAAAAATAAAAGCTCTTTAGTGCATTCAGATCAATATAATTAAAAAAACTATTTCTAAATAGTTTTAAAAAAGTATAAAACGTATTTAAACGGCGATCTTCCCCCTTATTCCCAGGGGGCATCACTTCCTTTCCAAAAAACCCATCATAACCTCTCCCAACCAGTGCCCCACCCTTGACTCAGGCACCCCATGATAGGATAAAGAAAAGTCAAGTATACTACTGAACTAGAACTAACAGTGAGTACCCTATCCCCCACCCCACCACCACCCCCCCACCCACACCAATACCTGGATATATTTGGTAATGTTAATACCATACATGAACATATATGACTATAAAATTACAGTCTCAGCAAATAATAATTAAATATGTTAATACAAAATAACAGGGGAAAACAACCCCGCCCCCAAGGACAAAGATAAAATAAGATAAGGTAGCCACCTTCCCCCCCATCTACATTAACTAGACCCCCTGGCTAAGTAAAGGATGAATAAATAAACCCTTCTTCCCACCCCCCGGAGATAATATTAAACAGTAAGATAATGAAAGGAAAAAAAGGGACGTAAACTGGGGTAAACATCAATTTACACTTATAATTTATCTAAGAGAATCGAAAAGTTCCTTGGCCTTCTCCGGTAATCCGAAGTTATACACGGACCGTTCATGGCTAAAGCGTAGTATAGCTGGGTAGCGCAAGGAGTATTGAATGTTTAAATCCCTTAAACGCTTTTTTGCTTCATCAAACACCTTCCTCTTTCGGACCAAAGCTGCGGAAAAGTCCTGAAATAACATAATCTTGGATCCTTTATAAGTCATGGCTTGGGGATCTTTCCCAAGATTTCTGGAGGCTTCCAAGAGCATCTGCCTCACCTTATAGCTCTGCAGCCGGAACAGGACCGGGCGGGGGCGCTGGTTCGAGCCGGGCCCGCGTATTGCAACCCGGTAGGCCCATTCCACCCTTACCTGGCCTGATCCAGCCTCCAGATTCAATAACTGTGGAAGCCACTGTTCAAGGAACCTTGTAAGCTGGCCTTCTTCTTCCCGTTCGGGAAGGCCCAGCAGACGAATATTTTTTCGAGGAGCACTATAGACTCAGACTTGCTGAGTCGCCGCCATCTTGGATCTCCCCTTGCTCACCTTTTTAATGAAGATAAATCTTACAGCTGAGCAGCATTTTCAATTGTTTGCCTCAAATAAATGAGGTCCCTGTTTAAAGGCAAACAAGGTCACATTATAATTGTGCTAATTTGCACATGAAATTGGAAATATCTGAGAGTATTGTATGTAATAATTATATCATAATACACATGTATGATTTGTAGGTTTTCTACTTTATTCCTTTTGGTATGTTTAGACCTCATTCAGGATATTGAAGTTAATTATCTCAGCTACCCTTATTCCTACTGGCTTTCATTAAATTGTTGGGATTAAACATCGGTGACTATTCTTGAACATTCATGAGTGATGAGGCAGTCATTATTGACACAAATCGTTGCGATCTTCTCCATTGTGCACTTACTCCAGGTTCCTAGCTCCCAGATACTAACGTCAATGTTACCTTGTTGCACTCTTCTTGGGAAATGGCCTGGATTTTTAATGTACAGGCTCATTCAGGCTGCCTCAGGGGACATCAGTGATGTTGACCAACTGGTTGTGCACAGAAGCGTAAAGTAAATCACATACACATTGTCTGCTGTAGGCATCCAACACAAGTTTCCCAAGGGCAGCCTAAGGACACTACACCACAGAGCGACGAAATTACATTTCCATAGCCATATACTACCTAGATCAATCCCAAAAGGAAAGGATTCTCCCAATTCATTCTGGATAACTGACAAAAGAACCCCAACAGGAAAATGAAGAGAAATATATTGACATGATAAGAAGTTGTTTGACAATATTCTTTCATGAGATGTGGGCATTGCTGAGAAAGGTCAGCATTTGTTGCTAGTTCCTCATTGCACCAGAAGTGAGTGACTTGCTAAAAGAGAGTAGTTAAGAGTCAAGCACAATGCTGTGGGCTTGGAGTCACATCGAGGAAAATGTTCTTCCCTTTGATCTCAATGGCTCATTGATCTAGAATATAATTTGTCGGGCAATGAAGCAGCAGTGTGTGGCAGACACACTGACTTTAATAGTCCATTCATGTACTGGATAATTCTATGATTGCCCTGTTGTTTGGAGATACCAGCACTACATCATGCCAGTAAAGAGTCACTTTCTGGGCAGTTGTTATAGTCTCTGCACTTTAAGGTAAGTTACTATTTTGCCACTCCTTAGCCCAAAAGAGCATGCCTTTGGAAGGATAATGACGATAAGGCCATTGATGTAGGAGCAGAAGGCGGCTATTTGGCCCGTTAGGTCTGCCCTGCCATCTAATGATATTATGGCTGATCTAACAATCCTCAATGCCACTTTCTTGTCTATCACTACTGATTTCCTTACCCATTAAAAATCTGTCCATCTCAGACTGAACACACTTAACGACCAACTCAACTGCACTTGCAGCAAAGAATTCCACATATTCCTAACACTGTGGGGGAAGAAGTACCTCCTCACCTCTGTTTAAATGGACAGCCCCTTACTGATATTATAGCGTTTGGATCTATACTATATGACAACAGAAACTCTACATCTTACAGACATAGAGATGTACAGCACGGAAACAAAACCGTTGGTCCAATTCGTCCATGCTGACCAAGTATCCTAAATTAAGCTAGTCCCATTTGCCAGCACTTGCCCCATATGCCTCCAAAGCCTTCCTATTCATATACCCATCCAGGTGCTTTTTAAATGTTGTAATTGTCCCAGCCTCCACCACTTCCTCTGGAAGCTCATTCCATACGCACACCATCCTGTGTGTGAAAAAACTGTCCCTTTTAAATCTTTCTCCTCTCACCTTATATCTATGCACTCTAGTTTTGGACTCCCTTATCTTGGGAAAATGACCTTGGCTATTCACCCTATCCATGCCCCTCATGATAATATACACCTCTATAAGGTCAGTCCTCAGCCTCCAACACTCCAGAGAAAATAATCCCAGCCTATTCTGCCTCTCCTTATAGCTCAAACCCACCAAGCCTGGCAACATCCTTGTAAATCATTTCTGAACCTTTTCAAGTTTAACAACATACTTCATACAGCAGGGAGACCAGAACTGAATGCAGTATTCCAAACGTGGCCTAACCAATTTCTCTCTGATCTACCTCTCATGCCCCCTAAGAATCTTGGATATTTTAATAATATTTCCTATCAGTATGCTAAACTTCAATGAGTACAAACCTAACTTACACAACCACTCCTCATGAGAAAATCCCTCCATGCCCTAGATTTGTATTTGACTTGTGGTCTGACGACTACCTTGTAAAGCTCCAGCAACACTTCCCTATTTGTATGCTCCATTGCCTAGGATATTGGCTAATCATAGGAACATAGGCACGGTAGTAGGCCATTCAGTCTCTCAACCCTATTCCACAATTCAATTAGATCATGGCGGATCTGTGGTATAACTCCGCATATCTGCGTTTGACCCATATCCCTTAACATCCTTGATTAATAAAAAAACTCTGATTTAAAATTAACAATTCATCTTGCATCAACTGTCATTTGTTGAAGAGAATTCCAAGCATCTACCACTTTTCATCCATAGAAGTGCTTCCTAACATCTCTCCTGAATGATTTGGCCCTCATTCTCAGACTAAGCCCCCAGCTGACAAACCCCCAACAGTAGAAATAGTTTATCTTTATCTTTATCTAACATGTCTTTTCAAGTTAACATTTTGAAGCCTTTAATTGAAGAGGCTGGGGCTGTTTTCCCTGAAGCGTCAGAGGCTGAGGGCTGACCTTATAGAGGTTTATAAAATCATGAAGGACATGGATAGGATAAATAGACAAGGTCTTTTCCCGAGGGTGGGGGAGTTCAGAACTTGAGGGCTTAGGTTTAGGGTGAGAGGGGAAAGATTTAAAAGGGACCTAACAGGCAACAATTTCATGCAGAGGGTGGTGTGTGTATGGAATAAACTGCCAGAGGAAGTGGTGGAGACTGGTACAATTACAGCATTTAAAAGACATCTGGATAGGTATATGATTAGGAAGGGTTTAGAGGAGCATGGGCCAAGTGCTGGCAAAGGGAACTAGATTAGGTTGGGATATCTGGTTGGCATGGACAAAAAGTCTGTTTCCATGCTGTCCAGCTGACTCTATGACTCTATAACTATTACAGTGCTTTGATGGGCATTAACTGAACTTTGCTCCGATGAGATCTATTCAATCACACCAGTCGTCATGCAGCTTATAATTAGCATTCTAAATACATTCATGGTATCCTGAATAAACTGACAGGGCTCTCTACAATACAGTTTCGCCATGATGTAGAGTCATTATGGTATGCCATATATAACTGCCTTAATTTTACCAAAAACAGGTTAAATTGGGAGTTAAAGTTGAAGCAATGCTGTTATTGTCTTGGTTATTTTAATTGCAGATTTTTGGGGGCAATTGAAGCATCTGTCTAACCCATATCTGGGAGCAACTAACTTATATTAGCACAGTCAGCTGAATATTCACAGCAGAGAGAAAGTGAAGACTGCGGATGCTGGAGTACCAGAGTTAAAAAATGTGGTGCTGGGAAAACACAGCAGGCCAGGCATAAGCCCGAAACGTCGATTCTCCTGCTCCTCAGATACTGCCTGGCCTGCTGTGTTTTTCCAGCACCACATTTTTCAACTCTTGAATATTCACAGCAGCTTTGCTCTGTACAAGCACTGACAGCAGACATAGATGCACCAAACTTTAAGTAGAAATCATATCTTTGCATGGATCTGGAGAACCAGGAATTCCCACCCAGATTGCTTGGGCTGATTGAGCCTTCTGCTTCTACGCTGGTAAAATCTTCCCATATCCATGCCCAGTTGACTTAGCCAAAGTGCCACTCGCCTCTGAGCAGTCATACATAGACCCATCAGAGCTCAACACTCTGTCTTTAAACCAATTCATATTGGCAGCTTCCCACAACATTTTGTGGCCTGGCCATTGTAATAAAGAGAATGCAGAAGGCAACACATGATCAACTGAAAAGAAGGAAAGAATATGTATTTATATGCAAGCCTAGGAATAGGAATAGACAATTCAGATCTTCAAGATTATTTTGCCATTGCTGGAAATCAGAGCTAATCAATTTCTTAACATCAACCACCTGCCTTGACCCCAGTTCCTTGACACCATTACTGGCAAATATCTATTGGATTTAAAACTATTAGATGAGTTAGAATCAGCTGATTTTTGTTGGAGAGGGTCCCACACTTTGACTATGGGAAAATGCTTCTTAATTGAACAGGTTGGGGCTGTTTTCCCTGAAGCGTCAGAGGCTGAGGGCTGACCTTATAGAGGTTTATAAAATCATGAAGGACATGGATAGGGTAAATAGACAAGGTCTTTTCCCTAGGGTGGGGGAGTTCAGAACTTGAGAGCTTAGGTTTAGGGTGAGAAGGGAAAGATTTAAAAGTGACCTAAGAGGCACCATTTTCATGCAGAGGGTGGTGTGTGTATGGAATAAACTGCCAGAGGAAGTGGTGGAGACTGGTACAATTACAGCATTTAAAAGACATCTGGATAGGTATATGAATAGGAAGAGTTTAGAGGAGCATGGGCCAAGTGCTGGCAAAGGGAACTAGATTAGGTTGGGATATCTGGTTGGCATGGACAACATTGTATTTTTAACATTTAAGACTTTTAACACTCTTAACATTGTATTTTCTTGTTCTTCACCAAAAGAACGTTTCTCACAATTTTGTCTATCAATTTCTTTCAAAATCCTAAAAATCTCCATCAAAATATGCCATAATCTTCTCTAATCCATGAATATAACCAACCTGAGAGGACAGCTGAATGTCCCTTCTGAAAGATGATCCCTCTGACTATCCCTCTGAATACTGCATAAATGTTTCAGCCGAGAACATGTCCTCAGTTTTCTGGAGTGAGATTTGGACCTTTTACCTCCAGTCAGGTGTGATTTGAAGTATCCATGCCAATCTGAAACTGCGGACTATTTTGAAGTATTAAATATGGTTGTTGCATTGATAATCATGTCACTATTTTCCCTCTTTTGCACTGTCAAGTTTTTCATAGGTAGTCATACTAACGAAGTTACACACTTTCCATTCATGCAAACAAACCCAAGGCATTCCTATACCTTCACCACCTTTGAGCATACAATTTTAACTCAAGCATAAATTTCATAAACAAAACATTTTCATGTCTCCATATTTTTTCTGTCAACCATGCATCCTTTTGGCGCCCATCTCTTATGTGCTCCTTCCAACCTAACCTCAAGTATCGCCTGTACATTTCCTTAATAACAGAAGGTTTTTTTTAATTTGTTGGATGAGGGCATTACTGGCTGGGCCAGCATGGATTGCCCATAAGGCAGTTAAGAGTCAACCACACTGCTGTGGGTTTGGAGTCACATGTAAGCCAGACCAGGTAAGGATGGTAGATTCCCTTCTCTAAACCACATTAGTGAACTAAATGGGTTTTACAAACAATCAGACCTTACTGAATTCAAACTCTACCATGGCCAAAATTGAACGCAACACCAGAACATTACCTGAGTCCCTTGATTAGCAGCCCAGTGATAATACCACTAGGCCATCACCTTGCCATACGGTCCTCAAGAGTCTTTTGAAGCTAAGGTGAACATGACCTTAACACAGCTCAGGCACCAGATGTCAACTACATCCCTTATGAATAAATAGGTTGATGGATACATAGAAACAAAGAGAGACTCTGCCTGGACAGAGCAACAGTTAGGACACAGCAAAAGAAACAGAGAGGCAGAAAGAGAAATACATAAAGCAAATACATCAGCCACATGGGAAAGAAAGAGCAACTCTAGTTAAAATTTTAAAACTCACACAACACCAGGTTGTAGTCCAACAGGTTTATTTGGAAGAACTAGCTTTTGGAGCACTGCCCCTTCGTCAGGTGGTTTGTCTTTTAACTTTGTACATCCCAGTCCAACACTGGCACCTCCAAATCATGACTAGTTAAAAATGAACAGCATTTTCCTATTTAGCACAATGCATGAACAGAATATATCTATTTATGCAGGAGTCACTGGAACTGTAGAATTCTGGAAGCAAGGAACAGCTTATGGATGCAAATACATGAATAAAATCTATAAACTAACTTAGCTTTCAACGAAGCCCTCACAAAATCAATGAATGGCAATTAAATTATTATATACTGTTAATTCCTCTTCAACAAGAATATAATCAGCACAGGAGCAAAATATATTAAAACTGGGAGAGGGGGTGACAAAACTTGCATTTGTCACATCAATTATGAACATTAAGATATTTTCCACTGCTTGGAATGCAGTGGCTATTATTCCAGAGACCAATGTGACAAAATGAATGACCATTCAATCTGTTTTTGATAAGGGAGAAATGTTGGTTAATTGCCTTTCCACTTTCAAATATTGATCTTTAAAACCCACCTGAAAATCTCTTTTCAACAACAGCAGCTCCAACGATGCTGAACCTCCTAATAAGCTCTGCAGAACCTCAGGAATAAGGCATCAAGCTAGATAATGTGATTACTATGACTTTAATCCACAAACTTCTGAAGTAGGTATTTTACCAACTAAGGCAAGCTGACCATAAACCTGGTATTTTGTAAATGGTTTAATTAAACAGATATTTGCATTCATGTAGCTCTCAGCAAGGCACTATTTAGTCAAGATCTCATACACCATGTAACATCTTTGTTGTGCGGTCATCTTTATAAGCCACTTCCAGAGCATTAGAAGCAACCTGTGCACATTTTGCTGCTCACAACAAAGAAATGCGTTGCTGACAGTGAGTGTGACACACTTACGTATTTATTGTTTAGACCAAGACTAAAACACTTTGTAAATTATAATTTCTAGTATTGTTTACTCCATTGGTCTTCCAAATTGATCTTCGCCCGAAGCCTCAAGTTGGGATTTCCACAGACCTGCAGTCTTCCAAAAACTGCAACAGCTGGCCATTCTATGTGAACATAGACAATCTACCATTAAACACATAGTAGCAACATCTCAAGCTGTTCATCCAGCACATGCCACCATAAACTTTTTATAAAATCCCTACAGTGTAGAAACAGGCCATTTGGCACAACAAAGTCCATATCAACTCTCTGAAGAGTAACTTACCCAGACCTATTTGCCTATATTTTCCCTCACCAATGCACCAAACCTCCACACCACTGCACTGCACTATGGGCAATTTAGCATGGCCAATTCACCTAACCTGCACATCTTTGCTTTGTGAAAGGAAACCAGAGCACTGGGAGGAAACCCCGCAGACACTGGGAGAATGTGCAAACTCAACACAGACAGTTGCCTGAGGCAGGATTCAAACCCGGGTCCCTGGCACTATGAGGCAGCAGATTAACCACTGAGCCACCATGCCACCCCTAATAGTGATCAGGAGTAGAAACCACGGCTGGTATTTGCACCTGTATCAGGATGCTCAAAACTGAGCTGATTCTAGTTTCTTCAGCTGCATAATTAGTGGAAAGATGCCATTGTTTTTTCACAAGATGAACTACTACCACTGCAGGTGGAGCAGGAGCAAATCTGCCAAGTGTTGCAAAGGTATCTGCTTAAAACATTAACATAATTTTGATGCAATTCAATTCCAGTCGTGCAGATTTGCTCCTGCTCCACCTGCAGTGGTAGTAGTTCATCTTTTTTTTAAATGGATTTTCAGTCTGTGATTGAAAGCTCCTTACATGTGATAGGTGTACAGTTTTGTTAAGCAACAGCTGCCATGGAAGTGAAACATTCCTGGATTCTGGTGCTACTGAAGCTAAGGAGAAATGCTCCCCCAATTCATGTGGATAGTTTCTGATTAACCCATTCAGAGATGTTATTCCACACCTCAGGAGGAAGTGGGGCTTGAAACCTCCTGGCTCAGAGGCAGATGCACTACCACTGCACCGCATGAGCAGCCCGCACCCCAATTCACACAAGTCAACAAAAATGGACACACATTTTGATTCACAGATCAAACAGCATTTGATGCCAATAATAATAGGGCCAAATGAAATTGGATAAGAAAAAGCATGTGTAGAGTATAAACACTGGCACAGAGAGGTTTGGCCACCTGGTCCATTTCGAGCCAGTGAATTCAATGTTATTCAATATGAATATGAAGACCTTAGAATCATACAGCACTAAAGGAGGGAATTTGGCACCTCACCCCTGTTCAGATTGTTCACAATTAGTCCCACCCCCAACATCTTCCCAGAAGTCCCATGATGTTTATCTTTCAATTATTTATCCAATTCATTTGTGTAAGTATACTGCTGAATCTTCTTTCAAGCAGTCCAAGACAGATCATAATAACTTGCTGCATTAAACAAGTGTTGTCTATTCACCTGCAAATCTTTTGCCAATTAACTTAAATCTGTGTCATCTCATTCGCCAATGTTCAGTGGAAACAGTTTCTCTTAACTCAGTATTTCATAACCTATCACAAATTTGAATGCCTCTGTTAAATCTGCCCTCTATTTTGACTGATTAGAGGAGAAAACTCTGAATTTCTCCAATTATCTGAAATCTCTCCTCCCTAGGGCCATTCTAGTAAATCTTCTCTGCACATATGGTGGCTTGGGTAGCTGATTTATGAGAGCATTTGTCCACATTTACCAGTTGGAAAATGACACCTACTGCAGCAAAATGCCAATTGATACCTGGAGGGCACATTAAAATTGATCGCAATTGTACAATAATCCCTCATGCGTTTGGATCCAACTGAAGTATAATGTGAACAATAACGTGCATTTATGTAGGTTTTTTCACATGGAGAAAATATGCTGGATGCCACACAAAGGTCTAAGAATATGTGGACAGCAAGGTAAAGCAGAAGTGGCTAGGCACTAACCAAAAGCTTTGTTAAAGACTGAGTTTCAAGGAAGGTTATAATGGAGGAGTGGAGGTTGTGACTCAATGTTACTGCTGAGCCGGTTGTCACAGAGTTCCACTCCAACAACTAACAGCCCTAGAATGAGCATTCATTCCATGATTCTAGCAGGTTGATAACCAGCCTGTTAATCTTCCAGTGCTCCCCCACTATTCCCCAAAAGGGGAAGAAATGAATGTGTGAAGGCACATAACAACGAACATGGAAGTGAGTGAAATGGAGAGAAAGAGAGATTTCGGGAACTGGTTCTTGACTGTGGAGTCTAACTAGCTGAAGATGCAGCTATTGATGATGGGATAAAGGATGTAGGACTGTACTACAGGCTGGAGTAGCAGAATGGATAGTTTGCAGTGGTCACAGGCAGTTACAGAGATCGGGAAGGTCAGGGAGTTAAACAGAAGTGACTGCGGGAAAAGACTAAGACGTGTACACAAAGAAGTGTGGCGGGACTGGGAGAAAAAAAGTACAAGCAATACTGCTGGCTTGTATTGTTATTGTCATTCTTAATAAAAGACATATTCGGTGCTATATACTTAGATGTGTTTGGAGCTCTTTCCAGAAGATCTTGAAGTTCCTGTAAACTGCCCATTATGTGGGGTCTCACACAAGGCAGTGTGCCACTATCTATATTACTGTCTATAAATAGTCTCTATATTGTAGTCATGCTGTGGAGGTGTCGGTGTTGGACTGGGATGTACAAAGTTAAAAATCACACAATACCAGTTATATTCCAACAGGTTTAATTGGAAGCACTAGCTTTCGGAGCGCTGCTCCTTTATTAGGTGGTTGTGGCCACATCCATCCGATGAAGGAGCAGCGGTCCGAAAGCTAGTGCTTCCAAATAAACCTGTTGGAATATAACTGGTATTGTCTATATTATAAGCTTTGATAGTGAGTGGCAACAGATGCTTCAGCTGCAACTAGCACCATGCTCAAAACTGACCTTGTTCTTAGCCAACAACAATATGATGACATAACCTCCTGGCACAGGATACTGATAACATTAAAGCCTCAATCAATTCTTTCATTCTCTAAACAAGCAACTGTCACCAATGTAATAAGAGATTGAGTGAGATCAGCTAATGCATCACAAGGTGGGGAATGTTAAAAGCCTGAAATGCTTAGCTGCTGACTAGGACTGGTAATGGGCTCCTGGCACAGCACTGTTGGGTCCATTGCCTCTGAAAAGCTGTATGGACCTATACCCAAGTTAAAAACTAAAACGACAAGCTGTCAATGTGTATAAATATTTTTCGACTTTTCCTTGTATTTAGAGGACTACAGATAAAGATATAATGATTATTCAGGAACAAGCATATGATAAAGGGTTGATCAGCTGTTATAAAAATTCCTGAAAACATTTTGCCACGAGCCAGAAAGGATACTGTTATGATCAGGTGAGGAGGGCAATCAACTCCCCTTCATTTACAACCCCTCCTCAGTCTGCTACAAATATTGTTAGTTTCTTTTTAGCATACAGCTATTACACTTCAATTAAAATGCAGTCCACCAGAAAATAAAGGCGCCCATTACCTAATTCTCAATTGAACAAAAGTTTTAATTTAAGGAATAATAAAATGCAACATCAAACGCATGCGCTCTATCACAATTAATAAGGTCAAAAGAGAAAACATATGGTACAGACATGAGAATAAAGGCCAATTTTGTTTTTTCACTTGGGCACAGTATTCTAAGATACTGGGAGAAACAGGCAGGGGAAAGAGTGAGTCCCAGAAACAGAAACAAAAGCAGACATTGCTGAAAAAAAACGCAGCAGATCTGGCAGCATCTGTGGCAAGAAATAGAGTAAACGTTTCGGACCCAGTGACCCTTCTTCAGAAGAAAGGTCAAAGGGTTCTGAAGAAGGGTCACCGGAACTGAAACATTAACTTCGATTTCTCTCCACTGAAGCTGCTTGACCTGTTAAGTTTTTCCAGCAATTTCTGCTTTTGTCTTTGTTTCCGATTTCCAGCATCTGTAGTTCTTTTGTTTTTTTTGTTTAGAGAGTCCCACATCTTGTTGTCATAAATTATTTTTTCCTTCACTTTACACAGCTATCAAACACAGCTGTAAAAATTTAATTTGGTGCATTTTCAAGAGTTTAGCTCTATTGTTTTTCCAAGCTGGCTAACTAGAAGGTGAGCCTTTTATCTTCCAATATGTGAAATTATCATACCTATGTGAATTAAACAGGCAATGCAAATTTCTCAACACTGATTTAGCTGCCAGGTTTAAATGTCCTTGGATAAAAATTGCAACCAGTGCAGACAACTCAACTTATTCCTTGCTTCAATCTGTGGTTGGTTGACCGCTGCTGCCATTTTACTTTCATGCCTCTTCCTTTTTACAAACTGTTAAAAACCAATGAGCTGGCACCGTGGCGCATTGGTTAGACTGTTAGCACAACGTCAGGGACCTGATTTTGATTCCGGGCTCGGGCGACTGTCTGTGTGGAGTTTGCGCGTTCTCCCCATGTCTGCGTGGGTTTCCTCCGAGTACTCTGATTTGCTTCCACAGTCCAAAGATATGCATGTTAGGTGGATTGGCCATGCTAAATTGTTCCATGGTATCCAGGGATGTGTAGGTCAGGTGGATTAGCTATGGGAAATGCAACAGTTCTGGGAATAGGGTAAGGGGATGGGTCTGGGTGGGATGCTGTTTAGTGGGTCAGTGCTGACTCAATGGGCCAAATGGCCTCTATTCACACTGTAGGGATTTTGTAATTTGTGATTTTAAGGTACCAAGTATAACAATCAGATGATGGAAGTTAAAATTCAATAATCCATTTTTACCAGTATCTTAACTATACCATAAAGCAGTAAAATGAGTACAGGAAGGTGGTGCTTCTTGGAGGAACAGAAGGAGTAGGATACTGTAGGAGACCACATTTCCATTTTGACTATAAACTGAAAATGAGTAAAATGAATGCTGTTTTAAGAAGGAGAGAAAATACAAAGAATTTATTCACAGGTTTGGAAAAACAAGTAAAACTAACTTGTGCACAGTAAATTATGTAACTTCAGGGATGCTATGCAGGGTATGTTTGCACAGAGACCCAGTCTTTTGACTTTTCAATTGGTGCTATTTGTTATAGGTTCAGGAAAGCTCGGCACAGCAACAACCATTTGATTGATCAGGTTCCAATGTAACACAAATTCTGTGAGGAGAGTGACGGGAATACCGAGGAGATTTCAAGAGGTTGGCAGCCTCAATCTTCTTATCTCCTTTTTTTTGGTGGCTTACTCTGAAAAACTGCCTTCTCCAATTCACTGCTGAAGGAACTGGGAAAAGGTCCATTCAGAGCTGCTCAAAGGAAGAAAACAAAATCTCACCGGGGAAGAAACATCCCAGGTCCAACCAAGCACCAAAGGATTGATCGCTGTTGTGCAGATAACATCAAGGCAAAATCAAAAGGATTGTGGACCCAATGTGTTGTTTTGTGGTTTTGGAGTATGATGCCAAACTGTGTTCCTCTATTTATTTGCTCCATTCATAATATTTGGTGTGTGTGTGTGTGTGTGTGTTTGTGTATGTGTGTGAAAAAAGTTTAATTGACGACTCAGAAATCCTGTTCTTTTTTTGTTCTCACTAAAGTTAAGCAAGCTGCAATAAATATTTTTTTCAACGTTTCTGAAGAATCTTGGTGTAGTTTGCTTTTAACCTGGATAAGAATCGGTCAAAATTAAATTGGACTTTCAGTAGTTTCATTAAATCCTCACATTTGTCGTGATTGCGGAAATGGTGGGGCTTCATTCCCAGTGCTCTATCCCTCGTGAGTCGTGAAGATACATTCACTTAAAAGCTTCTTCTGAAGTATTAAATGTAAACGTGACTGTGCAGAGCTGATCGGGTTCGTCTGGAATCAAGTTTCATGGTTCTAGCAGGCATTGCGAGAAAAATCTGCATTTGCATTTTTAAAGAAATTATACTCATAGCTGAACCAGGAGAAAATAATTGCTGTAAGCATCGAAAGAACAGGTGATTACTTAAGATGTGCCTTATGGAGGCATGATTATAAACTAGCCTCCCTTTAGCACAACAATCCGCTGTATCCTTTCTGAATGTGTCGGATGGGGGAAGAACATCTGAAGAATACGATCCTAATGCTTTTCTTTATTCTCTTGGAGCTCTCATTAGAGTGCATGCTCCGACTAGCTGTGAGTATTCAGCAGCCTATCCAGCAATCTTTAAATGGAGGCTGCTCCAAGAAGATCAAAAAGAATCAGCATTTACATTCTGCAGAGCAAGTTTGACGGGAGCATTCCACCATAATCATCCTCCACAGTCCAAATTCCTGATTTTTGACATTTTCTTAAATATGCCCTCTTTAAGTAATTATCCAGTTTAAGTACTGGATTCAATTTAGCATTAGTCATCATTTATTGCTAAAGGGTCTATGGACAGATTATTCCCAGGCCCTGAATGATGCAGGCTTTAGCAGGAAAGTTGGCAGAATCGCACAAGTTCAGAACTGAGGAACTTTGGCAATGTCAAGACCAAAAAAATCCCTTTTCCAACCAAGTGTTGAACTGTGAGGCACGATTCTCACCTGTGCGCATGGAGAGGCCTATAAACATGCAGTTATTTCTCATTAACTCCCCCACTTCATTGATATGCAGGTTCTCATTCCCTCCACATGCCAGATGGAAATTTGACGGCAACAATTCCCAACATGAAAGTCAAGACAGAAACTTGGCAGCTCTTGCTCGGCGTTTGCTCCTTCTGACCTACATCAGTTATTAACATGTCAGAGGATGCTCCATGGACAGTGACTGCACTCTCTGCCCTGTTCAGCAAGACCTCCAAGTGTCCATGGGCAAAGCTGGATGCCAATTACCCTCTGACCAACATGTCCAGGGCAAGTAAAACAAACCGTGAATGGCAGCAATAGACTGCCAGTGCTTGACCAGGTAGACAGCTAGGCTTTAAAGATGGTGCAAGCAATAGGACTCCTGGGAGCTCCTGACAGTGGTCAATGGTCCTGTCTATGGTGAATGGGAGAATAGGACCTGCGGAGTACCATGGGAATGTGCTACATAGTTAATAAGAGAAACACGAGAAGATAATGTGAGAAAACTCACTATGGACCTCTCAAAAATAAACCCCTCATGAAACTTCCCAAGAATGATGCTTAGCCAACTTCTGGCATGATTCAGAACCCAATTAATATAATAAAACTAATCCTGAAATCATGACTTCTTGTCTTTGTTACATACACCAACAAAAGGATTCCGTTTCCACATTTACTTTACATAGCATAAGAACTAGGAACGCGAATAGGTCATCTGGCCCTTTGAGCCTGCTTCGCCATTCAATAAGATCATGGCTCTTCTGGATGTATGTTTGCTCGCTGAGCTGGAAGGTTCATTTTCAGACCTCATCTTGGAAATGACTGCCAGATTACTCAGACCCCTTGGCATTATGGTAGCCCACAAACCCACCAACACACTAAAACAGCAGCTAATTAACTAGAAAGACCCTATACAGACAACAAGCAAAACTAATGTCATGTACAAAATATCTTGCAAGAACTGTAACAAACACTACATTGGACAAACAGGTAGAAAACTAGCCACCAGGATACACGAACATCAACTAGCCACAAAACCAGATGACCCTCTCTCACTAGTATCCTTACATACAGATAAAGAAGGATACCACTTCAATTGGGACAACACATCCGTCTGAGGACAAGCCAAACAGAGCATGCACGAGAATTCCTAGAAGCATGGCATTCCAACCGGAACTCTATCAACAAACACATTGACTTGGATCCCATTTACTACCCGCTGAGAAAAAGAACTGAAAATTACATCACCATAGGAAATTATATCACCACAGGAAATGACATCACCAACCCAAGGAAACTCAAACATTAAAATGAGACCAGGCTACACCACCAGTGCTTCATTCAGAGGCTCACTGAAGACGAAACCTAATATGGCGACGAAACGTCTGAAAAAGAACCTTGCAGCTCAGCAAGCAAACCTACATCCAGAACCTCAACCTAAGCTACAAATCCTCTCAAAACTCGCTATCATGGCTCTGCTTTTCATGGGCTCAGCTCCACGTACCCACCCTTTCACCACAACCCTTCATTCCTTTACTGTTCAACCTTAGCCTTAAAAACAATGAAGCCTCAACTCTTCACTGGGGAGGAATTTCCACAGCCCTCTGACTGAAGAAGTTTCTTCTCAATTCAGTCCTAAATTTGCTCCCCCTAATTTTGATGCAATGCCCTCTTGTCCTAGTTTCACCCGCCAGTATAAACTTCCTCTCTACGTCTAACTTATCTATTCCTTGCATGATTTTATATGTATCAAAAAGATTCCCCCTCATTTGTCTAAATTCCAATGAATATATAATCCCACTCTCTCCTCATACGCCAACCCCCTCAACTGGAGGAATCAACCGAATGAATTTCCTCTGCACCCCCTCTAGTGCCAGTACATCCTTTCTCAAGTAAGGAGACCAAAACTGCACGCAGTACTCCAGGTGTGGCCTTGCCAGCACTCTGTACAGCTGCAGCATAACTTCCGTGCTTTGAAATTCAATCCCTTCAACAATGAAGGACAAAATTCCATATGCCTTCTTAATTACCTGTTGCACCTGCAGACCAACCTTCTGTGATTCATGCACAAGGACACTCAGGTCCCTCTGCACAGTAGCATGCTGGAATTGTTTAGCATTCAAATAATAGTCTTTCTTACTATTATTCCTGCAAAACTGGATGACTTCACATGTATTAACATTGTATTCCATCTACTAGACCTTTGCCCACTCACTTCAAGTATTTATATCCCTCTGCAAAGTTTCACAGTCCTCTATACGCTTTGCCCTACCACTTATATGCCTTCTGCTATTTTGAATTCTTTATCAAGTCTTTCCTCAACTTTTGCAGTTCAGCTTGATCACTGGTTGTAGTGATGTAGTTGCAGCCTTACACCATACTTCAGGCTATTACCAAGCTGCTAATTCCATGTTGCAACTCCCAAGGCTTTTTTTGTCATTTCTGGAGTAAAGTTCTATAATGGTACATGGTATTCCAGGTGTGACACGATGGGCTGAATCTTCGCAGCTTTTGACCACGAGTCATTTGTATCAAGTTTAATGGAGGGTCTTCCTGTGTGAGCCCTCCGAGGTTTCTCTTGCAGTTATCGCAAACTTGCCTCATGACCTACCAAACACAACTTTACGTTGACCCTCTCATTTGATGCAAGCAAAATCACGGTTGCCAGGATATGTCGGAATATACCAGCAACCTTGATGCCATCCTTACAAGGCCATTGCACACCTGAGTAAACACTAAAAGGCTGGTCCTGCCTTAGACAATCACAGGAGACATGGGGAAATTAATGCCCCACTTTGCAGACAAGGACGTGGAGGCCCTGGTGAATGGGGTGGTGCATAAAAGAGATATCCTCTTTCATCATGATCTGCAGAGAAGAACACAACATCAACCCGTGCCAGCCTGGTCTGAGGTCACTAACCCAGGTCAGTGTAGCACTCCTGGTTTGGAAAAACACCCAGCAATGCAGGAAATAGGTCAATGACCTTCTCTGCTCCTGCATGGTACGTGCCACCAGCAGCTCTCTGCTATCTCGTACACACTCTATCTCTGTTGTTCTATCCACCTCCCACCAAGGCTCACACTCTCCCATTCTCACTGCCGTATGATCTGCATTTTGCCAGGGAAGAAACAGCCCACCTCACTAATACTTGGAGCTCTGCCAGACTAGGCACCTGCTCAGGCCCAGGCAGGAGATCAGCCATGGTGTCAGCAGGTGGGGACTTTATTCACCTGCATAAGCACACAGCCAGGTCTGTTGGGGGATCTGGGCAAACTAACTCAAAAGGGCTGTACAACTGTAGCAATGCGGGTGGGATACTGCTGCCTCTGTGATTGTCCAGATACGTCCATGAGCAGGTTGGCAACTGCCATAACAGCCAATTCCAGCAATCCCGGAGTCTACTGGATATAAGCACGATCACCCTAGTCACTGGGGCTTACCACCAACAGTAAGGTGACTTGGGGAATGAGAGACCATGACTGCACTCCTGATGCCACTTGCTAACAAGGAGACAGGGTGACATCAGGAGGCATCTGGCAATGGAGGAAGCATACACAGACCCGCCTGAAGTCTCCTCTTAGGTGTTTGGGCCTCCAATATGGACGAGTTGGGTTGAAGCATGTTTTTTTTTCATTGCTGCATGATTCTATGACCCTATCACCTCCACCAGGCTACCACCTTCAGCCCTGTGAGAATCAAACCAAGGAGGGTATACCTAGCTCTAGGCAGGACACAATGAACAAGTCTGGGTCTCAAGATAAAAACACCACTAGCACCACCTGACCAAACCTCCAAGGTCAATGGTCTACACTGTAGGGCAGGCTCTCTCTACACCAGCTACAGACCACATGAATATACCGAGATGTGTCAGAGGGAAAGAAAGAATATCTTCTGAGGGCACATTGGTGACACAGGTGACATGTCAATGTAAATATGTTTCTATTTTTGTACATATATATAAATATTCACCAGAATATTTGTGTGAGTCTCTTATCTTGCTGCTACTACAACATTGAAGATACCGAGCCCACTCATCCTTACTGCTACACAACGCTGGATGGTCCAAGATGTGAAATGAACAGCTCCTGCACCATATGCAGGCAATGGGCAAATGGAGGGTGACTGCTACTTTAGCAACAAGGCTCAATCTTTCCAGGTAAACAAACAAAGGCATTAGAGGGACTCAGTCATTATTTTGCACGATACGGTCAGGAGTGATCGGGGCAAAGATTGACTAAAGGTGAGGGGTACAAAGAATGTATTGCCTGTAGGTGAGTTTCAGCTTCAGAGTGTGGGTGTCTGTTTAATAAGTTGCCCTTTGAAGAGCCTCACATTTCCCTTGAACCTGAAGCCCCTCCATCATGTAAACTACACTGATCCAGCCATTCCAGATATTCCTGCAGGCATTTCCATCTCAATTGTGCACTTGTCATTTACAGCATATTGGAAGGTTACAGTGATTGTTCCTTGAACAGGCTTAGCCGCTCTGTTTTGGTAAACTCCCAAACAGAAACATCTCCTTCCTGGTCACCCTCCTTATCAAAACCATAGACTTTTCACTAGGTCAGGTCCCCCACCTAAACTGTTCATTCAAGCCTTGATCTGCCCACTTTACCCCCTCTCTCCCAGCACCAGGCATGCCCGATGTAGTAATGAATTGTTCCTACATGGGAGCCAACATGCTGCTTACTGACAGTGCACTTCCCCCACGATCCAGCTCCACTACATATGATCCCTTTCCTTTCCATGCTCTATCATCTCTCTCCCTCCCTACCTTATAATTTGAATTGCCTCTCTTTAGTTTTGTTATCCTCTCTGCATCCCACCATTCTGACTTCAGCACCGAGAATTAGGTTCCCTAGCCTCTCTCTGACAGCAGTGAGACCTAGTAACCACGCTTCACATTGAATGACTGTAACCCTAGGATTGATCATGGCCCACTCCCTTGAGCAATGTAGCCTCAAACAAGAAGTGACCAAACTCTTAACTGATTTCTGTAGAGCTCCATGACTGTGTCCGCAGGAATCCCCAGACTGGTTGCACTGGACCAAAAAAGTGACTGTGGCCCACTCCCTGGACTGTAATTTACAAACCCCTGAATCCACCTGTCTCACTCAGAAACTTAGTGTCATGAAGTCATAGAGATGTACAGCACAGAAACAGACCCTTCGGTCCAACTCGTCCATGCTGACCAGATATCCCAACCCAATAATAGTCCCATTTGCCAGCACTTGGCCCATATCCTTCTCCACCCTTCCTATGCATGTACCCATCCAGATGCCTTTTAAATGCTGTAATTGTACCAGCTTCCACCACTTCCTCTGGCAGCTCGTTCCATGCAGGTACCACTCTCTACATGGTGAAGCTGCCCCATAGGTCCCTTTTATATCTTTCCCCTCTCACCCTAAACCTATGCCCTCCAATTCTGGACTTCCCCACCCCAGGGAAAAGACCTTGCCAATTTACCCAATCCAAGTCCCTCATGATTATATAAACCTCCATCTGATGCCCCAGAGAAAACAGCCCCAGCCTGTTCAGCCTCTCCCTTTAGCTCAAATCCTCCAACCCTGGCAACATCCTCATAAGTCTTTTCTGACCCCTCTCAAGTGTCACAACATCATCCCAATAGGAAGGATGATGATGCATGCAATATTCTAAAACTGGCCTAACCAATGTCCTGTACAGCCGCAACATGACCTCCCAACTCCTATACTCAATAAAAGAAAGCATACCAGACACCTTCTTCACTATCCTATCCACCTGCGACTCTACTTTCACGGAACCTGTACTCCAAGGTCTCTTTGTTCAACAACATTCCCTAAGACCTGACCATTAAGAGTATAAGTCCTGCTCTGATTTGCTTTTTCCAAAATGCAACACCTCGCATTTATCTAAAGTAAACTCCATCTGCCACTCCTCAGCCCATTGGCCCATTTGATCAGAGTACACTCTGAGGTAACCTTCTTCGCTATCCACTCCATTACACTTGACCATGCCCAAACCCCCAGCTCAATACCCTTGACTTACTTTGCTGGGGTCACCTGCCTGAAGGCTGACTCCCTGGACTTGGAGAACTACATCACCACTACACTGCCAAACCACCACCCACCCACTAGACTTTGAGATACAGTCACTCAGTTGCTGCACCTGCAGTGTGTTTGCTGTTTATGCAGCTGGAATATAGTGCAGGTGTGAGACTGAAGGAGGACTGTGACATTCAGCAAGAACCATATAGCCTTCATGGACGACTGCTGACAACTGTGACAAGCTGCCTGGGATTGTGTCTGCTCTCAACTGTGGGGCAGGGAAAAAGGTATTGTGAGACTTTAAGGTGCGGCTGAGACGACAAAGCAATAAAACACAAGGCAAAGCAGGGACACTGTGAGCACCCAGACAGGCACAAAGTGGGTGAGCACCGACAGAGCTAGTAAGCAGCCTGAGGCACAGCTTGGTCCAATTGGTACTTGTGCCAATGCAGCATATGTGTCCTTGCTGCAGCATCCAATAAAAGGTGTCAGTGCGCTCCAAAGTGTAGTATTACAGTAAAGAAATTAATTCTAAGTGGGTCAGAGATGTGCCATGATGCTATGCAGAGGCTGCTGAGTGTCAAATGTCTGTGTCTGTGGAGCTAGGGTGCATGTGATCGCTGACCTCAAGAGCATGCCCTGAGATGTTGGCGCTGGGTGCCCAAGATGCGGTCGCCTGGTGCCAGCTCGGACTTTCATGTTGGGAATTCTCAACATCTAGTTTCTGTCCATTGTGTGGGAGAATGGGAACCTGCATATTACGGAGGTGAGATTAGGTAATAATGACGAGATAGAATACCATTAGCAGGCCCTGTGCCTCTCTTCAGCAAGAATTGCATCTCACCATCTGGGATTTGTTTGGAAAAATGAGGCTTGGAGGCCTCAACATCAAGAAAGACTTCACTTGACATCTCACACAATTCTCCCTAATTTCACACCATAGCCCGGGAAAATTCTGACCAAACTTATTCTTCAGTATGAACTCTTCACTTCTGTTGAAATCCCTCAATATGGACACAGAGATCTATCCTGCCTTCTAAATTCTATTCAAAAGTAACTGGATTTACAAAGGGTTGTGTAGCCTGTGAATAAACACTGGCATGGAACATGAGTCAGAAGATATGTTATTATGCTGTACGTTCTATATTATTCGATGGAATATTTTGTCAGCCAGATATCTTGGCCTCTGCACCATATTGAAAAAAAAAATCACCGTTTCAAAGTATTCCCATAATTTATTCTTGTCCTCAAAATGTATTCTCATGTTTTTCTACATTACACTTAGTAGCCACTCAGCTTTTCATTTGCAACAACCATTTATATCCCCTGCTAGACTATTGCATTTTTCCTGTAGATTATTACCATTGGCAGGTAACTTGTGATAAAAGTCTGTCATCACAAAGAAGTGCAAATTGGTGTGGTGTAAAGGAACAAGAAACAGAAACCGAATTTCGATCTCCCGAATTTGGATCTTGATGACTGTTCCCTTTCTGGAGCACTCGTTGATTATTGTCACTGCACACATTACGCTACAAATGCTAACAAAAGTAATGTCAGTCCTACATTCTCTCTCCCAGCTCCTGCACAGTAATATAAAGTTCTCTAGATGAATAGATAAATATGCTTAAGGAAGATCTTAAGCTCAACAAAATCATAAATGCGTACAAAAAAAAGATCAGTGCACTATTGTGGAGTGTGAGATATGGAGTCTGGGCATGAATATTCTCAAGGTCAGGTACTTGTCTGAACCCATGACCAAATTTATCTCTAAATGATGGCCATTTATAAGTGTTATCACAGGGGCATTCATCTAAAACTAGTGCATCCACTGAATCCACAGAAATGTCTCCTTCTGTCTCAAAAAGCAATTCCATCAGGTTCACAGAAAATAAGGCCTCAGATAAGATAACATGGGCTGCTGGAATGTATCTTTGATCAGCTGCATTAATTTTACAACTTATCTCTTACATGTAATTTCATGGGGTCAAATATCTGATCAGGTCCTCAAGGACATGGCTTCTAGACCGGGTCTTCGGCAGGTGGAGAGGGAACCAAAGAGTAGGAATAACATACTCGACCTCATCCTTACCGATCCACTGCCTGCAGATGCACTTGTCCATGACAGTATCAGTAAAAGGGACAATTGCACAGTCCTTATGGAGACTGAGTACCATCTTCTCATTGAGGATACCCTCCATTGTGTTGGGTGGCACTATCACAAGAATAAATGGGACAGACTCCAAACAGATCTAGCATCTCAAAACTGGGCTTGCATGAGGCACTGTGGCTCATCAATAGCAACATAATTGTATTTCAGCGCAAGCTGCAACCTCATGGTCCAGCATATCCCATCAAGCCAGGGCTCAATCCTGGTTCAATGGAAAGTAATGGAGGGTATGCCAGCAGCAGCACCAGGCATACCTGAAAATGAAGAGTCAATCTGGTGAAGTTACCAAACAGAACTATATGCATGCTAAACAGCATAAGCATAAGCAGCAAATGATAGACATAGCTGAGCAATCCCATAACTGATGGATCATATCTAGGTTCTGCAGTCCTGCCTCTTCCAATCTTAAATGGAAGTGGACAATTAAACAACTCAGTAGAGGAGCATGTTCTGCGAATATCCCCATCATCAATGATGGAAGAGTCCAACACAACTGTGCAAAAGATAAGGCTGAAGCTTTCACAGCAATCTTCAGCCAGAAGTGCCAAATGAATGATTCGTATCAGCCTCCACCAGTGGTCCCCAGCATCACAGATACCAGTCTTCAGCCAATTTGATTCATTCCATGTGATATCAAGAAATAGTTGGAACCACTGGATGTGGCAAAGGCTATGGGTCCTGACAACATTGGACTGAAGACTTGTGCTCCAGGACCTGCAGCTCCCATAGACAAGCTCTTCCAATTCAGTTACAACCCTGTCATCTACCTGACAATGTGGACAATTGCCCAGGTATGTCATGGACACAAAAGGCCGGACAAATCCAACCTGGCCATTTACCACCTATCAGTCTACTCTCGATCATCAGGAAAGCGATGGAAGATGTCATCAACAGTGCTACAACGCAGCATTTCTCAGCAATAACCTGCTCAGTGACGCCCAGTTTGGGTTCCCCTGGGGCCACTCAGCTATTGACCTCCTTACAGATATGGTTCAAACATGGGCCGAAGAGCTGAATTCCAGAGGGGAGGTGACAGTGACAGCCCTAGACATCAAGATTACATCAATTGAGTATGGCATCAAGGGGCCTGAGCACAATTGGAATTAATGGGTATCAGGGGGCAAACTTTCCACCGGTTGGAGTCATACCTGATGCATAGGAAGATGGTAGTGATTATTGGAGGTTAGTCATCTCAGCGCCAGGGCATTTCTGCAAAAGTTCCTGCAGGTACTGCCCAAGGCCCAACCATCTTCAGCTGCTTCATCAATGACCTTCCCTCCATCATAAGGTCGGAAATGGGAATATTCGCTAATGACTGCACAATATTCAGTACCGGTCATGACTCCTCAGATGCTGAGGCAGTTCATGTTCAAATGTAACTTAGATGTGGACAACGTGCAGGGTTGGAATGACAGATGGAAGTAACATTCACACCAACACATTCCACGCAATGACCATCTTCATTAAGCGATAATCTAACTACCAGCCCTCGACATTCAATGGCGTTACCATCATTGAATCCCCTACAGCAACATCCTTGGGGTTACCACTGACCAGAAACTCAACTGGACTCAGCACATAAACACAATGACTACGAGTGCAGGCCTGAGACTAGGAATATTGCAGTGAGTAACTCACCTCCTGTCTCCCCAAAGCCTGTCCTACATCCAGAGTGTGATGGAAGATTCTCCCCTTGCCTGGATGAAAGCAGCTCCAACAACACTCAAGATCCTTAACATCACCCAGGACAAAGCAGCCCACTTAATTAGCATCACATCCACAAGCATCTACTCCTTCCACCGACACTCAGTAGCAGCAGTATGTATTATTTACATGACAGTCACCAAATTCCTCAGACAGCACCTTCTAAACCCATCTAGAAGGACAAGGGCAGAAAAAACAGGCCACTCACCATCCTGACTTGGAAAATATATCGCTTTTCCTTCTCTGTTGTTGAGTGAAAATCCTGGAATTCCATCCCTGATGGTATTGTGGGTCAAGCCACAGCACATGAACTGCAGCAGTTCAAGAAGGCAGCTCATCACCACCTTCATCAGGGTAGCTAGGGACAGCAGTAAAAAATACTGGCCAGTCAGCAATGCCCACATGCACCAGTGAACAAAACAAAACACCACATCAAATATGTCATTTAATGTGATTCTGGCATACTATCAGCTTATTTTAACACTTCTGTGAGTTAATGTACAAACAATATTGAATTGATTTGCATCATTTATTGTCACGTGTATTCAATATAAAATGCAGTGAAAAGTGTGTACCATCACACTGCGTAGGCACCATTCTCACTAATTTGAAATAAAGAATAAAGAAAGATAACTAAAAAAAAGAGTTCAATTTTTCCTTCTCTGCTGCTACAGCCCCACTCCGGGCTACATGAGCACATGTGATGCTGCCCCAGAGTCCCACTCCAGGTTACATCAGCCTACACCATACTGCCACAGAGACCCACTTCAGGCGACACCAGCCCATGTCATGCTGCCCCAGAGTCCAAATCCAGGCTACACCCCCACACCATGCTGCCCGAGAGACCCATTCCAAGCTATACCAGCACACACCATACTGCCCCAGAGTCCCACTCCAGGCTACCTCAGCACACGCCATGCTGCCTCAGTCTCCCACTCTGGCCTACACCAGCCCATACCATACTGCCACACCTCATCCTAGTTTCAAACTTCCAGCTCAGCACTGTCTCCTTGACTTGTCCGGACTTGTCCGACCTGCCTATCTCCTTTTCCACCTATCCACTCCACCCTCTCCTCCTTGACCTATCACCTTCATCTCTTCCCCCACTCACCCATTGTACTCTGTGCTACTCTCTCCCCACTCCCACACTCCTCTAGTTTATCTCTCCACACTTCAGGCTCACTGCCTTTATTCCTGATGAAGGGCTTTTGCCCGAAACGTCGATTTCGTGGCTCGTTGGATGCTGCCTGAACTGCTGTGCTCTTCCAGCACCATTAATCCAGTATACTGCCCCAGAATCCCACTCTGGCCTACACCAGCCCATACCATACTGCCCCAGAGTCCCACTCTGGCCAACACCAGCCAATACCATACTGCCCCAGAGTCCCACTCTGGGCTACACCGGCACAGCCCCGATGCCCCAGAGTCCCACTCTGGGCTACACCATCACAGCCCCTGATGCCCCAGAGTCCCACTCCGGGCTACACCAGCCAATACCATACTGCCCCAGAGTCCCACTCCGGGCTACACCAGCCAATACCATACTGCCCCAGAGTCCCACTCCGGGCTACACCAGCCCATACCATTCTGCCCCAGAGTCCCACTCTGGCCAACACCAGCCAATACCATACTGCCCCAGAGTCCCACTCTGGGCTACACCGGCACAGCCCCGATGCCCCAGAGTCCCACTCTGGGTTACACCGGCACAGCCCCGATGCCCCAGAGTCCCACTCTGGGCTACACCATCACAGCCCCTGATGCCCCAGAGTCCCACTCCGGGCTACACCAGCCTATACCATACTGCCCCGGAGTCCCACTCCGGGCTACACCAGCCCATACCATTCTGCCCCAGAGTCCCACTCTGGGCTACACCAGCCCATACCATTCTGCCCCAGAGTCCCACTCTGGGCTACACCAGCTTATACCATACTGCCACAGAGTCCCACTCTGGGCTCCACCAGCACAGCCCCGATGCCCCAGAGTCCCACTCCGGGCTACACCAGCACAGCCCCGATGCCCCAGAGTCCCACTCCGGGCTACACTAGCACAGCCCCGATGCCCCAGAGTCCCACTCTGGGCTACACTAGCACAGCCCCCGATGCCCCAGAGTCCCACTCCGGGCTACACCAGCACAGCCCCCGATGCTCCAGAGTCCCACTCCGGGCTACACTAGCACACTCCACATGGACACCAAAATCCCATTCCTGGTTTCACTGGTTGGCTGACTCCGTAGCCACTCTGCTCTGAATGTGCCACCGCTCCAGACCTCACCAAATAGTGACCTTTATAAGGTAAGTTTGAGCGAAAACTATATAAAACTGAGAAAAGAAGAAGGGGAGAAAATGAAGAAGGAAAGAAAAAGCAGTTGAAGAGGACAAGCCCGGAGACAGGAGCCTGCATGCTGTATCATTGAGATTAGATGCCTTCTGACTGCATCATGAGGGTTGATTAAAGAGCTTAGGACAGTTCTGCTTGCAGAGAAGAGAACTAAGAGGATATTTGACAGAGCCTTTCAAAATCCTGAGCAGGCTGGACAGAGTAGCTAGGCAGAAAGCGTCCCCACTTGTAAAAGGAACAAGAATAAGTGGGCATAGATTTAAAGCAATCTGCAAAAGCAACACGGGGTGCAGTGAGGAAAATCTTTTCCACTCAGCAGGGAGTTAGGGTGTGAAATGGACAGCCTGAAGTGTGGTGGATGAAGGTTCAATTTAGCCATTCAAGAGGGCACTGGATAATTATTTGGATAAAAGTAATGTGCAAGAGTTTGGGGAAAAGCAGGAGATCAACACGCAGGGGACTGGCACAAAGTAATCCTGCTCATTTAACAAGCCTGTATAGGCACGATGGCCAAGTGGTCTCTTCTGCAGGCTTACACCATGATTCTGCATTTGACCAGCTTCTCTTGTGCCAACTTGATTCATTCTGTGAACATCCAGTTTGACTCTGAATTGATTTGATTGGGTTTATATTGACAACCTCCAATTCCAATGGTACCCTCTCTGCACAAGCCAGCACAAGGTTCTAACAGTATCTGCTAGTTGAGACGCAATCATGTATCAAACAGACATGTAGTTTCACCCCCATACTCTTTACACAGCTTACAAGCATATAAATAATTTATTTTTGTAAGTTACAACTGAATCTGCTTCCACCACCTTTCGGGCTGTGCGTTCTAGACCAGGAACCTTTCTGCACAAAAAAAAATTCTTCTTTCCAGATTTTTTTTTGCCAATTATCTTAAATTTGTGCCCTCTGGTTACCAGCCCTCCTTATAATTGCTGTTATTTTAAATGTGCTATTTTGCCAGTGTTAAGATAACACCAATTGCAAAGCTTTCATTTCAATTAATTTGTTAAAGGACATGCTGACATTTGGGAAAAAAAAATCTATTTGTCCAGCATTATTTCTGTTTTCTGAATTGTTCAAATTTAATCATCTATTCTGAAATTACAGGAGTTAGTCACAGGTTTTCAATGACGTTCTGACCACCTTCACAAGGGAAATCAATTTTCACCAGTATTATTTTGCCTTGTTAGAAGCAAGACAGAGTGACTAATGCTTAACTTAAAACAATACACTATCTGCCCTCCTCAGCTGAATTGATGATAGCAAATGTACAAATGTCATTGTGTCCATGGAAACGACACACTTTGAGGAGTGACTGTTCACTAAACAGCATCCAAATCATTCAAACACATCCAGCCGCATTTAATGGTTATTTCGAGGTCAGTCATGAGCACATAACCACAAATTCAAATTTGCAATTCAAAAATTACAAAGAGCTGCCAGGCAAAAACCAACTTTCACACCTTGAAGTGGATATTAACTTTCTGCAATGGATCTGAAGTTAATGTAGTAGCAATGGAAGCAGTCTGCCAATTCACTAATACTCAGTTGACACAAACATGCTGTCAAAATCAACCTCATTCTAGATATACCTTTTTTTAATATTATGCATTAGTTCCCAAGTATTTCACAATCATAAATCTAGAATGGTAAACAGAGTGAAACTTGAACAGTTAATAAGAGAATTATAGAACAAAACATTCTCACAGACTGAAATGTCTGTGGTTTGTGCTACTTCGTTTGGCTACATTCAGATGCTACTCTTTTGGTATCATGTTGTCAAGGAAGACCTTAACAGGTTCTTTATTGGAGAAGAATTATAAGCCTCATAAATGAAGCTAGCAATACGAACATATCCCCATGATCTTCTGATCGTGTAGTAATTGTTCTGCACTAGGACTGGAACAGCTCAAATGCTTGATCAGTCCCCTATGTGGAACAAATAATCTTAGAATCAAAGAGGCTGATCTTGACTTTGCACAATAGCATGAAGTAGGTGACAGTGACTCAGCAGCCTGCTCTACATCTCTACTGACACTTATTCCTATTGATTTTCAATCTGACTGAGGAAGAAAGAATTTTGCTGCTTCACAAGGTGAGTAAACCTGGTGGCCTCCATAACAATCTTCAAACATTTTTAAGATGTACTTTGTTGGTTTGTTCTGCTGGTCTTCTTAGTGTAGTCTATCATTCAATGGTCAATGTCACTGTGGCCATTAAGTTTATAAATTGCAGCCTGCCACCTCATTCCCCACCAAACTTCGAACAGTACCACCCATGGTCTAAATCTGCTTGATAACTACACTACCCAAAGTGCAACTGAGGCAGATTGGTTGTTTGCCATAGTAACCTAATTTAATTTGGATCACTGTACAATGACTCACTTTGTATCGAGTATACAGTGTAGATAGTGCACAGCATAATATTGCCCCAATTTTAAAAGTGTCTGGTTTTCAACTGGGGCTGTTGAGGAGCAGAAATCTAAGATATCCAAAAAATTTTTCAAAATTACCTCACAGCCCTCAGTCACTGATCTGCCACATTCTCCTGCCCCAGAAATGTCAGGGCCTCACTGTCTGGACACACACTTGAACAGGAGTCCCTTAGATGCTGTTCCTTATGCCACTCATGAGTTATTCCTGGTATATACTATTCACTCATTCCCCCCAACTCAAAGCATGTTCTCATCGGTTTTTAGATTGCTAAGTTGTAACTATTAATATTATGAATGGGAGGAAGGAAGCAAGATATCTTTACAGATTAATTTACTACTACATGAAAATTCGTAACCATTATTTCACCACAGCAATACCATTCATGACAAATAGTGTTTCCCAGCAAATTCTACAAGCTTGTCACCCTGTGAAGAATGCAGCTCCCGCTGAGCTGAGTGACAGAAGAAACAAAAATCAAGAACAGTCAAGTGCTTTTCAACATCAATGCCAACCATCTACAGCAATTACAGAACAAAAATCATTACAGCATCTCAAACTGCCATAAACGACACTAGCAAATTCTCACTAGCCATTCTACAATTGTATTTTTCATAAGACATGAACAATTACTTTGAATTTCAAAATTATAAAATATTATTAAAGTAAAATGAAGTAATGACAACATTTTCATTCCCTCTGCATATCTTCTTTATTCTACAGGTTTTGCAGGTGCGTGTTGGACTGCGGTGGACAAAGTTAAAAATCACACAACAGCAGGTCATAACCTGGTGTTGTGTGATTTTTAACCTTATTCTATAGGTATGTACAGTGACTGACCAAGCAGAAAATATTCTGTTCTTAATATTTGTACTGAAACTGTAGGTGTAATCATTACATCTGAAGTAGGAACAGAGGGGTTAACATTAGGAGAGTTAAAATTGAAGCGCTTGATAGTCTTGAAGTAAAGGGTGCAGTTACACTTGACTTCCTCCTCACATGATGAGATGCATGACCAAGAGTGGTTTGGGGAACGTTAATTTAGCAGTTGTAATACTCTATGTAAGCACATTTATTCAGGGCTATACAGAGCAAAGAGATAAGGAAAACTAGAGGCAGTTTAAAGATAGTTGAGTCACCTTGGAAACTAGCAGACCCAAGACTAAAGGTTGAAATAACAAGGGTCTGCAAGAAGTTGACAATTATAAATATCTGCTAAAAGCTCTTACATAACCGTAAGTTCCTTTGAATAATCAAATCGTCTCCCTTGTCAAATTCAAATTTGCTTTCTTCACTCACATAGATTTGAGGGTGGCTATTTTTCACTATAACAATATCTTGTTTTATGTCAAAGAATAAATAGACAAATTATTTTGTGCAAAATGAAATGAGTTTGTAATATGAATGCATGCAACCATTAATGGTCCTATGGTTACATATTAACTCCAGTGGTATCAAATATTCATAGATATATTTTATATTTTTACAGAGCTGTTGACATGCCACTGGAGTCGTTGCAATATCACAGAAATCATGAGTACGCTTTTATAACAGCAGACTTCCTGATGCAAACTTACAACTGTACCTCATGTGGTGCAAATCAATCATTGCCGCACTCTGCAACTGAAATCAGACACTAATCTGATAAACAATGCAATTGTTCATCTCCTACATCAAAGTATCAAACAGACCTTGTCGCTGTGTGACATTGCACAAGATTTTAAAATGCAGATACTACCACAAAGTATCTAAGCAAATAAATATCTTACCTGCCAAAATATGGAGTCTATTGTGCTGCCATGAAAACCTTCCCGCACCTCAGATGACAATAGTTTAGGGCCGAGTATCGTCATGAATTCATCAAAGTCCACTTGCCCATCACCTGCGGTACACAATGAGTTAATAATCAGTCTTGTTAAAGCTCCAATTTTGACGGTTTTCTTCTTAGGATAGTGGAATTAACATCATGTTCTGTCATGAGATTTTCCCTAGACTCCCACACTTAACAACTGAGTCCATTATAACTCCCCAACTCACTCAACTGAACTCCTTTTAGCTGAGGGAGCAGTGCAATGAAGGAGGGATATCAAATGTACGAAGAAATGTTCAGGGTAAAAAAGATGCATTTATCTTCCTGACTACTTTGTTGCTGGTAGATTCTTTTTATATGCATGTGTAAGGTCATCCAATGGAATTCCAGAGTTTGGTGCCCTGTAACCTGGCTATGGATGATACCGTCAACCAGAAAGATGAGTTGATGGGTCAATTGATCGCAACATTAAGATGCTACAGGTGCACGTGGAAGGGCATGAGAGGAACACACAACTTCAGGAGTCACAATTAATAGCTTTGTTATTTTTATATTTCTATTAAAAATTGCAATTTGCTCCAGCATACAGTGACAAACAATCCAAAATGTATGCATATATTTATCAAGGTACATGGGAATACAGCCCACACAGATTCAGCAAACTCCATCAGCTCTCTCACGCTTCTACTCTTTTGCTTCATTGTTTTATCATAGTCCATCCCAGACAATCTTGGCCACACTGAAGCCAGCTGTTACATGCTATGATGGCAAACACAGAGCTGTTATGAGTGCCAGCATCCCACTAGCACCTTCTGAGAGCATGGGCAATAAGTTCAAGCAAGTGCTGGGCACCTTTGAACCAGGAAACCCAATTTCTCATCAATAGCTTCAGGCACTAAATGACAACCCTCCCACCCTCTTCATGTAATGCAGGTTAATGGCAGGAATCCAGGTGCCCCATCCAGTGTTCCATCACTAAAACAAATGGACAGGCACTCCAGTCCCACACATTCGGAATGCTTATTTTTAAAATCTGCACTAATACTGTGTTCTAAACTAAATCTGAGGCAACACCCTGTACAAGCTTGATCTTATATTTCATTATCTTTGTTATCAACTACAGTATACTCTTAGCCTGTTGCTCTATAAACAAACATAAACAGCCCCGATCTGCTGAATTCCTTTGTTCCTTTAGCCCATCCAAATATCACTACATCAATACTTTTCCGTTTACATTGTTTTTCCACATACCACTCTTGCGCTTAAAGTCTACCACTTTACAGTTAAGTAACAAAACACTGTATTGACTATTGATTTGTGATTAAGATTAGTCAGGAGCCCTGTCCTCCATCTTAGGTCAAAAATTCCTTTCAAACATCCCAAACACCATTAAAACAAACACATTGGCAACCTTTACCCTTCTTTAAAAGAAAATACTCTTTTGATGCAATGTCTGTTAGATTGAGCAGCTGCTTTCTGTAAATAACAATTTAATGAGAAGCTTAGTGATATATTTCCCATTGTACATTTTTAAAATATACTTATTTCCACTGTCAGCTTTCCAATTATTAGCTTTTTTTACTCTGAAGTTATTAAATTCTGAATTCAAAAACTGTGTCTTATATATCTTTTCATACAAGCTGCGATAAAGTTAATTTGAAAAGAAAATTGGTGTGATGCATTGCTGCTGATTGCTCTCTGCCTGTTAGCACCTCATACTATTGCTTGTTTTATAATAAGGTTCATTCAGTCTCCACCACTGATGGTCTGTGTGTTGGTATTCATGTAATTTGCTTTTAATAACTTTTCAGATGTTGAAAGGATCATACCATTGCCATTGATCAAGTCTGTAACTAATGTTACTTGTACCACACTTCCTAAAATCTCAATTGCATAGCTTTCAGAACATTTCAACTTGATGAAACAATTAGTTCTACATTAAAAATAATATTTACAAATTATACAACAGAAATTCTGCATGTCTGTGACAAAGAACTCTGGAACTGGAGTCTGAACTCTGTCAACAGCAGTATGGCCATCAATCCATGTCTATATTTGTGAGAGTCCCCTGGTCTTGTTTCAGAGAAACAGGCTATCCCATAACAATGTGAGCAGTGCAAAGTGAATGTCAGTCAGCCTCAACATAACATGATTTTTATTACAGTCAACACTGAGCAGTGCAGGCTGTAACCCATAGCCAATTAGAAGTGGTTAACTGTGTGAAGCAATTGCACTTTAATGAGGTGTAAAGGACTGAGTTCCTGTTTCCACCCAGAGCACTTAACATACTGTAAATTACAATTTTATATTTGACTATTATGGAAGTGAAACAATGGCAAACATAGTTTTGGTCAAAAATGTATTAGCTGAAGGGTGATAAACAAAGCACACGCAAATATTCCTTGCCTAGAGATGAAGACAGACTTGCAGTGACAAAAGGAGAGTCTCAGGACCAGATATATTTATTTGGACGAACTGGGGTTAATTATCAAAGGTTTGCTAGAAAAAGAAACCGGAAATGATTGGGAAACTTACCAAGTTTGGCAGCATCAGGTGGCTCAGTGGTTAGCATTGCTGCTTCACGCTACCAGGGACCTGGATTTGATTCCACTCTTGGGCGACTGCCTGTGTGGAGCTTGCATGCTGTCCCTATGTCGACATTGGTTTCTGCCAGATGCTCGAGTTTTTTAGCCATGGTGTTCAGGGATGTGTAAGTTAGATGTGTTAGCCATGTGAAATGCAGTGTTGCAGAGATGGGTCTAAGTATGCTCTTTAGAGAGTTGGTGTGGATCCATTGGGCCAAATGGCCTGTTTCCACACTGTAGGAGTTCTAAGAGAGAAATAAAGTTAACGTTTCAAGTCCAATATGACATCTTCAGAACAATATGGAGTCACATTAGACATGAAATGTTAACTCTTCCTTTTTTGTAATTCATTCATAGGCTAGGCTAGCATTTATTGCCCATCCCTAATTGCCCTGATGGCGGTTAAGAGACAACCACATTGCTGTGGGTCTGGAATTACATGTAGGCTAGACCTAATAAGGATGGCAGTTTCCTTCCCTAAAAGACATTAGTGAACCAGATGGATCTTTCCAACAGTCAACAAAGGTCCCCAGGACACTATCCAGGTCTCTGGACTAACAGTGTTGCTGAGTTTTTTCAGCATTTTCTGTTTTTCTTTCGATCTCCAGCATCCTTGGTACTTTGCTTTTACATAAGAAGAACTAGACTCAGGTATGTGCATGTGATTGAGCACCATTTTAAATGTAAATTCTACCTTCAGTTTTAAGTAATTCTTTGACTTAATATTTTAAGCATAATTTACAGCAATTTGAAAACAGGAAAGTAGAGTTAGTTGACATATAGGATTTTATCTGCAGTACAGTCTAAGCAGTTGGGAGAGGGAAAACCAAGGTGTTCGGAAAGCCACCCTTGGTGGGAGAGTGTAGTTATGATAATTTTATACAATCAGCATAGGCACTTAAAGCAAAATAAAAATTATAATTTTATCTATCACTTAGGTAGCACCCATCATCACCTCCATTGTTCTGTAGTGCTAAATCTTATGTTATTTTGGGCTAAGTTTTACTTTTGTTGAGTATCACGGAGGTTTGCTCCCTGCAAGGCTGAACAATTCTACCCTTATTAAAATCATGTGATTAACTAACCACCCTGCCCCTGTGGCAGAAGTTGTGCCCAATTCTCACTCCATTCTACAGTTATAATTAAATTTATTGTCACATTTATGCAAAAATACAGTGAAACGCGTTATATTGAGTGCAAAACGCAATGTGTTGTCATGGTTCCAGCACCATATTGAAATACTGAATATAACACAAGGTCTTACTGCAATAGTGTTCAGCTTTCCCTCTTCTTATTACCCTCCCCTATTCCTCTGTTCTCTGCTCGACATCAGCCAGTCTCTGGGGTCTCTGTAATGGGCTCTGGGGTCTCTATAATGATCTCAAGGGTCTTTGTAACAGGCTCTGGAGTCTCTAAACTGGTCTCTGTAACAGGCTCTGGTGTCTGGGTTGTGGGCTCTGGGGTCTCTGTAACAGGCTATGGGGTCTTGGTTACGGGCTCCAGAATCTCTGTAATGGGTTCTGGGGTCTGGGTTATGGATTCCGGGGTCTCTAACTGACTCAGGGGTCTCTGGTATGGGCCCCAGGATCTCTGTAACAAACTCCACGGTCTTGGTTACATGCTCTGAAACCTCTGTAACTGGTCTGGGGTATCAGTTATGAGCTCTGGGGTCTCCGTAACTGACTCTGGCGTCTTGGTTATGGGCTCCGGGGTCTCGGTTACGTGCTCTGGGGTCTTGGTTATGGGCTCTGAAGTCTCTGTAACAGTCTCCAGAGTCTCGGTTACAGGCTCTGGGGTCTGGCTTACAGGCTCCAGGACTTCTGTAATAGGCTCTGGGTCTGGGTTATGGGCTCTGGGATCTCTGTAACAGGTCCAGAGGTCTCTGTAACAGGCTCTGGGGTCTCTGTAAGGGCTCCAGGGTCTCAGTTACGGTCTACAGGTGTCTCAGTTATGGGATCCAGGATCTCTGTAATGGTCACTGCGGTCTATGTAACGGGCTCTGGGGTCTCAGTTACGGGCTCCAGGTTCTCATTTATGGGCTTTGGGGTCTCAGTTACAGGCCTGTTACTGCTGTCGCACCCATTCCCACAACTGCTGCATCCAAATTGGAGCCATGGAACTGGTCTCATACCTCCTAATCGCCCTCCGACACTCCTCCAGATGCTGATGCCAGTCACCATTTGCCAGAGTTGGTAAGACCTACCACACAAAAGGACCCACCATGCACCTGACACCCTTCAACAGACCAACATCCCTGGCACCCATACCAAATTTAAAAGGCTATGCTGCACCCTGACAGGCATGATGACGCCCTGCTTGGTGACAGACAATAAAGACCAAGATGTCAGAGATGAGGAAGTAAGCACCTCGGTTCTCTGACAGGGTTCTGGAAGTGCTGCTGGGCTGGGAGGGACTAAGAAGGGCCCATTCTCTTTCCTAAGGAATGGCAAGGGAGGCCATGCTCCTCAACCCTGCCTGTTCCGTCCAAACTTGGCATCCAGATCAGTGCTGCCTCAACAGTCTGAAGGAGCAGCCAGCAATGCAGAAAGAAGGACAATGACTTTCTCTGCTGTGCCAGGATTCAGAATGTAGAATGAACGTTCTTTCATCCCTTACTCTCTGCTACCTCTGCTACAGCATTCAGCTCCCACCAAGGATTGTGCTCAATCACTCTCACTATTCCAAGAAACATCTTCCATCACTTACTCTCCCCAAATCCCTGACCTATTAATCCTGCATGGCCTTTGCACTGCCTGCCCACTCACTTAGGTCACTTCATCAATTTCCTGCTCCTTGATCCAGCACTAACAGCTGTGCCACACACTTACAACTCACTTAGTTCTTCCCTTCCTTTCATGCAGGGTAAAACAACCACAAGAGGGCAGAGAATGAGTGGAGGGGCTCCCAACATGAGACTCCTCACCCCCTACATTGAGAGAATCCTGTCCCTCACAGAGAGGACCAGGACAACTCCAATGGAGAAGCCCAGGCATCCATGAGTAAGTACCACTCTTCGTTCCATTGCAACTCTCACAGTAGCCCCCGCTGTCAGCATCATTCACTGCACACTATTTCCAACCCCTGGCCACGATGCCTTCTCTCTCGTGTCTTGAAGGTGCCAGCGAGATCGCCACACTCTTGGCCCAAAGTGCCTGAAGGGGAGTTACTGCTGAGGAGAGAGGTGCCAAGGCCAAGGCTGTATTATCTGGACCCAGCAGGTTGAAGAATGCAATCCTCTGGTTGCCTTTATGGACAGGTTGATGGATGCCAATGGAAAGCCAGGTCCAGCACCCTCAGGCTCTGCTGAATCGGACACAGAACCTGGACTCCATTGGCTGTGCTGCTGGTCCTCAGGACCAAACACAAGTTTACAAGGGAAGGAGGACATTTTAGATCACTCCAGGTGTCCAGTCATCACATTAAGACAAGCAGATGGCTGGGGGCACCCAGCCAGAGAAGGAACTACATACAGCCCCTTAGAGGGTGCCTCTTAGGACATTCCAGAAGTGGTAGGGCCGTCCACCTTCACTCTGCCTGCCCACCTCCGGCCTCAGGTGGAGTCAAGGGTTTTGCACCAGAATAACTGTGCCAGAGCCCAAGACTGATGGGTGACTCTCTCAGCTTGCCTGAGGACTACTCACTGAAGACTTTGCAATGTGACTGGCTGCACACTTCAATGTGTTTGCCGTGAAAGCTGCTGGCACTGGGTCAGGTATCAGATTAACATGGTGACATGTTGTACTGTAAGATGTCTGTCCCCTTGACTGAGGACGACTGACCAGCAAGACAAATTGCCTGGATCCATGACTGTGCAAAGAGGAAAGGCAAGGCAAGTCAATGCAGAGAAGCTGTGGGCATGCAGGGAGACCCAAAATGAGTGTGTGCTGAGAGAGTGAGCAGGCAATGTGGAGATGCAGCCTGGTCCAAGCTGTTGTCTGGGTAACTGACCCTCACAGCAAAGTTTCCTTTGTGCAGCCATGTGATGCTAGTTGCCAGTAGGGGCTGAACTTCATAAGCATCTTACAAGTGGATTGCTGAGAGGTTGGCAAGTTCCAAAGGTCAGTATCAGGTGCATGGTGCTGATGCCAATTGATCATGCCCTGTGATGCTGCTGCATGGTAACCAATATGTAAGTTCTTTGCGGCTAATGGTGAGTTGAAATAACCAGATAATAGCTTCATGTCATGAATTCTTGGTGTCTACTTTGCCCATGATGGATGGTAGGAGAGAAAGCTGCATTTTAATGAGGCAAAATGTGAACTAACCAGGTTGTTTACAAACAATAAAAGGCAACTCGCTGCTACCTGACAATTTAGTCTCATGACATTCAGAACTTGGTTAAAAATATGCAGCGAGTTGTTCCAATACCAAGATAGACCTCGCTGTTATTTCTCACGATTCTGCTACTTTTCCCACCATAGCCAAATTTCATTCAGGGCCCTATAAGATTCTGCTTCATGTGTTTGATGGCTCATGAGGTACTTTCAATCCCAGTCACTGTTGTAACAAAGGAAACGCAAAAATTTTCATACAAGTTCACACAAACAGCAATGTGCCATTGACCAATTCTCTCTGTACTGATTTGGTTAATATTGATGTTGATAAATATGGCCCAGGAACCACAGATAACACTCCTGCCCTTGTCTGAAATCATGTTATGGGTTCTTTGACATCCACCTCACCAACTGACAGGGATTTGGTTCAACATCTCACCCTAAAAGACAGGATCTGCAATAGTGCAGCACTCCCCCTGTACTAAACTGGAGGACCAACACAGCTAATGTTACACCACATCATGAGATAAAAGTGCCAGAGTACAATGGGACCTTGATCAGGTGGTGTGATGGGGCGAGGAATGGCAAATAGAGCTTAATCTAGACAAAGGTGAGATTCTACATTTTAGTAGGACAAATCAGGGCAGGACTTATACACTTAATGGCAGAGTCCTGGGGACTGTTGCCAAACTTATGCACCTTGGAGTGTAGGTTCATTGTCCTTGAAAGTGGAGTTGCAGGTAGAAGGATAGTGAGGAAGATGTTGGTATGCCTGCCTTTATTGGTCAATGCATTGAGTGTAGGAGTTTGGAGGTCACGCTGTGGTGGTGTAGGACATTGTTTAGGCCACTATTGGAATACTGCATTCAATTCCAGCCTCCCTGCTGTCGGAAGGATGTTGTGAAACCTGAATGGGGTTCAGAAAAGATTTACAAGGATGTTGCCAGGGTTGGAGGGTTTGAGCTCTAGGGAGAGGCTGAATTGGCTGGGGCTGTTGTCCCTGGAGCATCGAAGGCTAAGGTGCAATCTTATTGAAGGTATATAAAATCATGAGGGGAATGGAGAGAGTGAATATTCAAGGCATTTTTCCCCCAGGTAGGGAAGTCCAAAACTAGAGGATATAGGTTTAAGGTGAGAGGGACAAGATTTAAAAGAGACCTAAGGGGCAACTTTTTCACACAATGGGTGGTGCAAGTCTGGAATGAGCTGTCAGAGGAAGTGGTGCAGGCTGGTACAATTACAACATTTAAAAGGCATCTGGAAGGATTTTGAAATAGAAGGGTTTAAGAGGGAAATGGGCCAAATTCTGGCAAATGGGACTAGATTAATTTAGGATATCTGGTCAGCATGGACCGAAGTGAGATTCTAAGGAAGTGAATGCAGATGGAAGATCTTTTGATATTGCACAAATCTGGTCAAGGTCGCTTACAGTTTACTCAACTAGTCAGAGATGTTGCGGTAACACATACTTTACATGCACATTACAGACTGGAGCTGCTCAGAGTGACGGTAGAGGCTGTAACTTTCTGTCCATCACAAAACTGACTGAATTCCCTCACTTTTTGCAGCTGCCATGAGTATGCATTTGAAGGTTGATACTCAAGACTGTTTTGACCTGTAATGAAATCACCATGACATGCTGGAGGTTTCTGGTTCAGAAGCAGTGACGCTACCCCTCTGTTCCACATGGAGAACTTCTTGAAATTTTTCCCAAAAAGTTTTACTCCCCAAGAGAACATGAAGAGGAAGAGTCCTAATACTCATCACTCAATCAAATACAGCAGAAATTGGAGGATGTGAATACAGCTGAGGTTACTATTCTAATTAGACATTCATGAAATGAGACACACTGACGTCCAGTCATTCAGATTAATGGCAGTCCGAGATATTCAGTTGATTATTTGATACTCTTTAAATTTCTGACTTTAAATGTAAATTTATAAGTACAGAATGAAAGACAAAATAAGTCTGTGGGATTAATGCATTAAGTCTGAAATAATTGTTAGAAATTCATTAAGTCTTAAATAATTATTAGAAATATTAATATAAACAATACCTTTGCAAACTAACGAAAAGATGACAGAAAATTAACAGGGACAGCTTAATTAAAACAAATCTTAATTTGATATGCAAATTGTCTTTGTAGTTGTGAAATGGGAGATGGCACAGGATAGGGTGACACTTGGCACACAGACACACAAAGATGGCAGCTGGATCACAATTTGGAGAGAGACAGCAGAGCAAACACAGACACCTCTCTCTACAAGAATCTCAGGGAGTCCCCCTCCCACTGCAACTCCCAGGTCATTTCCTCTGCCCTGCAGCTGTACTCTTTGCTACCTTCCCCCACCCTCCTCCCCAACCTATCACCTTCATCCCCATCCCCACTCACCTATTGTACTCTATGCTACTTTCTCCCCACCTCTCTCATTTATCTCTCCATCCTTCAGGCACTCTGCCTGTATTCCTGATGAAGGGCTTTTGCCCGAAACATCGATTTTCCTGCTCCTTGGATGCTGTCTGAACTGCTGTGCTTTTCCAGCACCACTCTAATCCAAACACAGACACTGCTTGGGGCCACCAGAATACCAGCACAATGCACTCACAACCTGGTTGATTAGTTTAAGGCAGGTGTGGGAAAAGAATACACATGAATACTGCCTGCTGAAGTGTCTGGGTCCAGCCAACACCTTTGATAGAAATGCTAACTGTTTGATACAGACTCAATACAAAGTGCTAATAGCCAGGGCTGCAGTAATCATCTTTCTCAGGAAGAGCAATTAGCGTCCATTACTACAGCAATGGACTTCCGCGCAGACATTGAAACTGACAACGACCACACTGAAATTAACAAAGGCTGCGCTGGAACTGACAATGACTGCACCAAAACTATCAACAATTCTGCAATGTTTACAATAAACAAACTATGTTACAGAGACAATAATCTCATCACTGACCTATTATATCACAAAATGTATAAAAATATCTTGACATGTGCTCTGGGTTGAGAGAAGACCCACAGCTGCCCACTGTGATGTGGGTGCCTTTCTCTACCTGGTGCTCCAGTGTTTCCTTGTACAATAAACTCTGTCGTCGAACCCTGACTCTGACTCCGAGGCTGGTGAGTTTTCCCACAACAGCTGCACCTGATTGACCAAATTCACTTGTTCATTAAGAGAACCTAAAGTATTTAACACACATCAAGATTTTCACAGTGTTGTGTGCTTTTATGTTTCACTTTTATTATAGGTGAATTAATGAAAGAATGAAATAGTTTCTTGCCAATCTGTATTTCACAATAGAACAAATCTCCACTTTACAACAGAGTGAAATTCACTTGAGATCTGGGGCAGGAATTTTGGACATCAATAAGGGTGGGCACTCAAACTAGTACTGCCAACCAGTGTGCCAGTTTTAGGTCATAATTAATGAAGAGGGTTGATCCCATCATGTGGTTCCCTGAGCAAGCTGTCAAAGCTATTTGGCAATTGCCTCATCGCCAGAACTTTCCAAAGAGCACCAAAATGTCGCTTGGTTGTTGGTAAGAAGGGCACTAACTATCAGATCCTTCATGTACACCCAGACTCTCTGCAGCACCCTGCCCTCAAGGCAGCTTAGTGGGGAGATGGTAGAGACTGAGCATCTCCTTCTGGAACTTGCCTTTGCAAAGAAGGTCTGCAGAGATTACTTACAGTGTGGAAACAGGCCCTTCGACCCAACAAGACCACACCGACCTGCCGAAGTGCAACCCACCCAGACCCATTCCCCTACATTTACCCCTGCCCCTAACACTACGGGCAATTTAGCATGGTCAATTCACCTAACCTGCACATTTTTGGAATGTGGGAGGAAACCGGAGCACCCGAAGGAAACCCACACAGACACAGGGAAAATGTGCAAACTCCACACAGTCAGTCGCCTGAGGCAGGAATTGAACATCGGTCTCTGGCTCTGTGAGGCAGCAGTGCTAACCACTGTGCCACCGTGCCACCCATTGCCACCGTGCTGCACATTGCCATCGTGCTGCCCATTGATTTGTGGTTATAGTGATTTTTGTCAATGTTCGTCCCAAGCATCTCTGTGACCTGGCATACTGTGCTCTACAGTCTATCCCCCTCAAATGTAGACTGAGACAGACATTGACTGTGCCTGGAGGACCATCAATTTGGTGGTTTGCCCGAAACTTTCTGATCTTCCAAAGCAAAGAGTTGACCTTAACCGAGTGTTGCAGACTGGTACATTCCAGGACTACATGCTGAGGGTCACACTAAAGCTTGGGGCAGCCACTGCCAAGGTGCATTGGGGAAAGACCACCATCTAAGGTCTTTCTGCCAAAGTACAAGAGGATCTATTCGGTTATCAGACCCTCAAATGTATGTAAATAGTATTCTACATGAATAGGAAATGACTTTGTTCGCAACTGCAGGGAATGTCAAATTCCAATGCACATATTCTTTTTATTTGCAAAGACAGTATAGAATTGGTTAGTCCCTTGTGTTGTACATAATATTGCAATAAAAAAAAGTTTTTGGTCGTCATTGTGGTGGGTAGGTGAGGGGTGGCATCAGTTTTAGCTGTACCATTAAATTGGGAGATGTAGGCATAAAGGGAGCACAGCTGTGGGGTTTACTCCATCATTGGACATGTAGAGATTGTGAAGCAGATCATTTCAGCGTGCTGAGGTAATGCAGGGATTGGGATTCTCCTGGTAATTCACAGCTCTAAGTGGGGTGTGTGGGAACAGTTTCAGGAGCCAATGTTATTGTGAAGATAGCTAACAACAAATGTGGCAACAGCTGAAACTACAATGACAGCTCTCAGCCATTGAGTTGAATAGCAATAAAGCTTAACATCCTCAGCAGCAAAGGTGGAGCATGACAGAGGAGCATGACGGAGCAGCTGGAAGGCATTGGATTTCTCACCAAAGAAGATAATACCAAGATACGTCAGAGAGTCAGTGCTGCATACAGTGTGCCCCTCCAGGCAGATAGTCACTGAGAACTGTAGTCTTGTCCTCACATCTCACAACAACATCCGCATTCCCTATCAGTAAGCATCAAAGTCAGTGTGGCCTTGCTATTCTAGATTCTGCCACCTTCCAAGAATCAAAAGTGAACCTTCATCACATCTCGAAAGCCAGGTCATTACATCTCACAGGTCACTGATGACCTATTTGCAAGAGTTGAGCAGTACATAAGATTTCTAATAGGTACCAAGGCCAGCGGGATTCACTTCCATCAGTGGACTCCATTGTAAACCCACTGCCATTAAGGTTCTGAGTGAGGGACCAGGGAGATTCATGAACAGACTCCCAATACCTCAATGTTCAGCTCATCTGCAACTAAGCATCATCTTTATTGGGCAGTGTATTGAGTACAAGAGTTGGGAGGTCATGTTGCGGCTGTACAGGAAATTGGTTAGGCCACTGTTAGAATACTGTGTTCAATTCTGGTCTCCCTCCTATAGGAAGGATGTTGTGAAACGTGAAAGAGTTCAGAAAAGACTTACAAAGATATTGCCAGGGTTGGAGGGTTTCAGCTACAGAGAGGGGCTGAATAGACTCAGGCTATTTTCTCTGGAGTGTCAGAGGTTGAGAAGTGACCTTACAGAGGTTTGTAAAAACATGAGGATGAATAGACAAGGTATTTTTCCCAGGGTAGGGTATTCCAAAACTAGAGGGCATAGGTTTAAGATGAGAGTAGAAAGACTTAAAAGCGACCTAAGGGCCAACTTTTTCACGGAGAGGGTGAGGCATGTGTGTGGAATAAGCTGCCAGAGAAAGTGGTGGAGGCTGATACAATTACAACATTTAAAAGGCATCTGGATGGGTATACGAATAGGAAGAATTTAGAAGGATATGGGCCAAATGCTGGCAAATGGGATTGGACTTATTTAGGAAATTTTGTCAGCATGAACAAGTTGGACTGAAGGGTCTGTTTCCATGCTGTATATCTCTATGACTCGATGACATCTCTGAGCTTGCAGCTGCCTTGACTCTTTCATCTTCTAGGCTGCCATAGCTCTTCATTTGACACCCCTACTCAACCAAACATCACGAGTAGTTTCCTCAGGGGCAAGGGTTACCTCGTAAAGAGACAGCTACTGCTTTGTGTGACTCTGAGGCAGAAACACAGAGATGTTACATTGCTCCCATCTGCTCACAGTGCATACCCCATTTTGCAGCCCTCCAACAAGGAGTGGACCTCGAAGAGGGTGAGACCTTGCACCGACACTTTTCATCAGAGAAAGCAGAGGTGCAAAATCTACAGCAACTCAAGATGGTATCTCACTTTGATCTTCTCAATGCACTGCGGGTGGGCAGTAAATGCTGGCTTAGCAAGTAACACCAAGATTTCAGCCCAATGGTACGTAGGGGCAGACCAAGAGCCAGAAGGCGGGTAGCTGTCCTCAGCGCTGTCACCCCGGGCGGGTACCAGGGCGGGCTGCCCCAGAGGTGGTCGAAAGGTGCTGAGGGTGGTTAGTGAAGCCGGAGGGTGGGTAGGCCGTCCTGACCGCTGTCACCCCGGGCGGGTACTGAGGCAGGCTGTCCTAGAGGTGGTCGAAAGGTGTGTCAGGGCGGACCGAGAACTGGAAGGGGCATGAGGTGGACCGAGAACCAAAAGGGAGGTAGGGGCGGGCTGCCTTAGAGTGGTCGGAAGGTGGGAGGGGCAGGGGCTTGCTGGGTCTGTATTGTCTGCACTTTTGTATGTAACAATATTGTCTAATGTACAAATATCATTGTTGATGTCTCTTTATATTTTTATATGTGAAACTGGGATTTGAGGTTTGTCCTCGTGTCCCTGTAAACTGTTTGAACAGTCGGGTTTGGGGCCTGGCTTTGCTGCTCCTCTCCCTTGTAAAATTGCTGTCTCTTGTATGCAGCTGTAAATGTAACTGTTTGTTGTAAACTGTTTTTGTAATTTGTTTAATAAAATTTAAAAAACACCAAGATTTCTTGAGCAAATTAACAGACAAAAGTCACAAACAGGATTATATCATGAACGTGCAGCTGGTCTATATAGAATAATGCAAAATAATGCCCAATGCCCTAACAAACAAGACGATTTCTTTACTGGAATTGGTACCATCTCATGAGAAGGACCTACAGGTGGATGAATGGCTGCTGGGTAACCAATGGTATTCACTGGAGTCTTACAGGTTCAAGAACTCCACTGATAAATAGGAAGAAATTAATATCAAGGTACATGGAAAGCACAGGAATTAAGGAGCAGGTCATCAATATAGTAAATCAAAGGTTGCAATGCATTGATCAATGGATTGCTCTGAAATCTTCCGTGGAGCTTGGAAAAAATATTTTTTTATTTCGTATTTTTAAAAGCAATTTATATTTTCTCAAAATTATTATTAGCATATAGTTGGAAGGTTGTTAATATGCTAATGGTGAATTACTTCTCCCAGAGACTACACAATAAGAGATTCGTTTGCTTATTTGTCTATATATTCAGAAGGGAACACACTATTGTGTTGAAAAACTCTTTAATATCCTTAATGTATGAAAGAGTCAGGCGTACTGAAACAGAGAGACTGTAAGACAAAGACGCCAAGACAGTCATGTCGGAGAAAAAAAATCAGACTGTGACTGCAATATGCATTATCACAAATAGCAATTAGCCTTTTAGCATCTTCTAAATCCATTAATTCCACCCCATAGGTCAGCAAGGTCAGCAAATCGTGAGACATGTTCACTTCCAGGTCTTTTCCAAGTCACACATCATTCCAACTTCAATGTTCCTTCAAACAAAGGTCAAAATCTTCTGAGTGGGGCAGCAAGAGGTCAGTGTGGGGGCTACTGCTACAAGAGAAAGTCCCAACACTGAGGGGCAAGTTCACAGCTGCAGGCCTCTCAGTGAGGCAACGGTGTGACACTGTGATCAATCTCCCAGGCTGAACACTGCTATGGATTAACTCCACAGCTAAAACTGTAAGCCATGTCAATGTTTTGGAACATCAAAATCAGCCAGGTATCAAAGGTCCTGCTTCAACCCAGCAAGAGAGTGCGGAGAGGGCTAGAAAAACCAGCCTCATAAATTTTGTTTCAGTTTTATTGGAATACTATATTTTTCACATTACATAAAAAAGAAAAGATGAATGGTGATTATTAAGTCATGCAATATGACAAAATTAATTCAAAAAACCTGGGTTTCATTCAGCAAATACACTAATTTTGGATGGTGGGTGTAATAGGTTATTGAATTTTCACTTTAAGACAAATTGAAATCTGGAAAATAAAATGCATAACCCAAGTACAGATGAGATTATACTTACAGTTATGATGTCAATGCAACTGCAGTCCATTCCATATAAAGTTAATGATGGTTAAATGCATTGCATCTATCAGTGGTATGTAAGGAGGTGTCTGTGAGAGGGGAGGTGACTCACTCAACTCCTTTGAAGAAGGCCCACTACATCAAATGCCTGTCAGGTGACTGGTCTCAGTGGCCCGCTCTTTTGGATATGAAGGTTAATTCCTGTTCTCTGCTGACAAACAGCCTCCAACACAATTGTATACGTGCTGCCTTTGAAAGAAGGTCCATCAGAGAGAATTATGAACCCACTCCAACTCAATGAAGAGAATTATCTCAATATTTGGAACCAATTTTAGAGTTTCCTGGAAGCTTACATTTGCAATTAATAATGTAGCTGGTGTCTATGGTTGATTCACCTTTACCCTGATGAGTTGGCTTAATAACATAGACCTGGCAAAGCTGACAGACTGCAGGCAAACAGCAGAGGTCATCAGGCCAATTAATTTAAATATTTTGATGATGTTCCAAGTGCTTTAGTATCTGATGCACTGGGAGAACTCAAAGATTGAATTGGGATTTCTGTGGTGGCAGGGGATTTTGAATTGCTCCCAGTCACATTTACAGCTGAATTCGATTTCAAAGAAATAATTGAGGCTGACTAATTCCATTCAATTTTCAAGAGTTTCAAGTCTGACTGTAACGAGTTCTTGTGACAGACAATGACCTGATTTGGAAGAGAGACCCCCACAAAGAAAGTTAACCATGTATCAGGATCATGATTTGGAGATGCCAGTGTTGGACTAAGGTGTACAAAGTTAAAAAATCACACAACACCAGATTATAGACCAACAGGTTTAATTGGAAGCACTAGCTTTCGGAGCGCTGCTGAAGGAGGTGAAGGTTAATTCCTGTTCTCTGCTGACAAACAGCCTCCAACACAATTGTATACACTTGCTGCCTTTGAAAAAAGGTCCATCAGAGAGAATTTGAACCCACTCCAACTCGATGAAGAGAATTATCTCAATATTTGGAACCAATTTTAGAGTTTTCTGGAAGTATACATTTGCGATTAATAATGTAGCTGGTGTCTATGGTTGAAGGAGGTGAAGGAGGGCACAGCAATAGACAGGTAAGTGGGTGAGGCCTAGGGGCTCAGGAGGCGCAATCAAATATGTAGGGAACCAAAGGTAAAAATGTAGAGTACCCACTGAGGATCAAGTGTGCTAAAATGGTAGGAACCCTCCTCCAAGGAGTCTGCCATGAGGCTAATCAATTGGGCTGTGAGGGCTGTGCCTCCCTGAGACTAGCAACATGGCAGGACAGCAGTAAGATAGTGGGCATCTTTCCCATTTTCCCACAGCATCTTTACTCCTCTGGTGATGTCTGTAAAAAAAAACTGGTGCTCACAGTCTATCTCTTACAAATCAAAGCCTAAAATGGTTGCTATTCCTAAACTGGCAAAACGATGAGTTGGCTTTGGCCTGGGATACAGACGCTGCTCTTATAAAGTCAAGGTGATTTTTTAACTGTCTCAGCTATTGGCTTGGATTGCTGACACTGTCAGCTAGTGGTGAGCTAGAAAGAACTGTTTTTTATTCACTTGTGGGACATGGGTTTCAATGGCTAGGCCAGCACTTATTGCCTGTCCCCAGTTGTCCTAGAGAAGGTGGTGGCAAAGTGCCATCTTGAACTGCTTCAAACCATGTGCTGTAGGTAGATCCACAATGCTCTTAGGGTGAAATTCCAGGATTTTGACGCAGCAAAAGCGAAGGAACGATGATAAATTTACAAGTTTGGATGGTGAGTGGCTTGGAGGGGAACTTGAAGGTGGTGGTGTTCCCATGTATATGCTGCCCTTGTCCTTGTAGATGAAAGAGATCATGGGCTTGGAAGCTGCTGTCTAAGGATATCTGGTCAAATTCTGAACACACTGCTGCTACTGAGCCTCGGTGGTAGAGGGAGTGAATATTTGTAGGTGTGCTGCCAATCAAGCAGGCTGCTTTCTCTTGGATGCAGTGAAGCTTCTTGGGTGTTGTTGGAGCTGCACACCTGAAATAACTCCACCGAGTCCAGTATCCCATCATCAAGTCACTCATTATTTGCATGTGCAGAGTCCTCGACACTGATCAAGTTTCTTCAGAGCCAGCTCCCAGAGTGAACAGGATACCTGATAGTCCTGGTTATATCTGTCAGCCAGGGTTCCTGATTGGACCAGATTAACAGCCCCAATCAGAGAACTCACATTCTATGACGTCCACCTGGCTGACCTTATTACAATCACTATATTCCACCCCTTCCCCCTCTCCCCCAACCTGGGTCCAAGGATTTTTTTTTAAGCTCTTCTTGTAGTATTTTAGCATTACTCTGCCTCTGACGTGGGTAGTGTGTAATGTACAGTAACTCGCCTGCTGCGCCCAGAAGAAATTCATCTTCCTCTTCAGGTGGCAAAGGCGTTGAGGCAGCAACAGCTGTGTCCATCTCAGATTACAAGGTATCTTCAATGCTGGACAGACAGGGAGAACCCAAGGGTTCTTAAACAGTCAGAAAGGCTGCTGAGGAACGGGCCTGTTTTCTTCCCTCACCATTTGCAAGCTTGCAGCTTTCATGTGGTCCACTTGCTCATTCAGGACTTTCGCACCTACCCAAAAACTTTATATGTCACTGGATCCGACCACGTATCGACAATGCCTCTTACCCATGTAGGGCTATTCACATGGTTTCTACATCAAACTGTCTCTCTTGCTTAGCGAAGTTTTGTGTCTGGATTGGGGTTGCCAGGTCCGGGAAGATCGGGTTTAACCTGGTGCGGCGTCTTCTCCCCATAGCAACTCAGCTGGAGCTATCTGTGTAGTTGTGAGAGGGATGGTCCTGTAATCAAATAGGAACCAGTATAGACTGGTATCTAGCAAAGCTGTAGGCTGTTTCTTTAAAGTTGCCTTTAAAGTTTGGACTGCTGTTTCTGCCAGACAATTGGATGGTGGATGGCATGGAGCTGAGTCTACATGACAAATACCATTCAACTTTAGGAAATACTTACATTCCCTCTTGGCAAATGATGGCCCATAATCTGTGACTAACACTTCTGGTCCCATATATTGCAAAAGACGTGCGCTGTTTTTATCTCATCATTCCGGTGTGTGAAGAATGGACTCTATGCATATCCAGCCATTTTGGGTGGGTGTCTACAATGACTAAGAACATTGGACCCATGTAAGAAGAGCATAGTCGACATGCAACCGAGTCCAGGGTTTACTCAGCTATTCCCACAAAAGTGGGGGAACTGCTGGCAATAATTTTTGTCCTTGTTGGCACTCTGGGCACTGTGCCACCAAGGCAGCAATGTCAGCATCCAATCCTGGCCACTAGACATAGTGTCTCGCCAACACATTCATTTTGGAAACCCCTGGATGACCCCAGTGGAGTTCAGTCAGGATCTGGCGGTGACCTTTGCTTGGGACAATCACTGGTGTCCCCCACAATAATATACCGACCTCTACAGTGATCTAGTCTGTCTGGGTCCAAAAGGTTTTCAGTTCTGGTTGTGACAGCTCTTTGGTTTCCCCATCACTACCAGCTGTTTTAATTTTGCTAGGATCGGATCTTTCTCTGTCCAACGTTTGATATTGTCAGCTGTGACAAGAAGGGGTGTCCAGAATATTTACAACGATTACGAACTCTTCCATTGGTGGTGTATCTGCCAGTGGGAGGTGGCTCAATCTATCTGCATTTTGCTGGTGAGCCACATTCTTTCCACACACTGGGCCTAGGCTTCGATGGCAGGATCAAACAGGTCAAGCTTCCCATGATGCCAGAAATGCTTACTCCAACTCAAAGATGACTGTTCGCGAGCAAATGTTTCCAATAGAGTGTTTTTCTCTCATTGGCACTGAAACACCTCCACAGAGGTTGGTATCCCGTTACCAAGTCATCCTTTATTTACATGGGGAGAGTCCTTGACACTGATCCAGTTTCCTCAGAGCCAATTCTCAAAATGAGCAGAACCTCTGGCACTCCTACTTATACCTATCAACCAGGTTCCCTGATCGGACCAGATTAACAGCCCCAATCAGAGAACTCATATTCTATAAGGCCCACCTGGCTGACAATCACTACAATCCCTCTTCCAGGTAAGAGGGGAGGATACGATCACACTGTTGATTTATACCTTGCAGATGATCAACAGTGGAGTCAGGAGATGAGTTACTTTCTGCAGCATCCTAACCTCTGGCCTGGTCTTGTAGTCAGTGTTTATATGGTGAGTCCTGTTCAGTTTCTGGGTCAATGGTAACCCCCAGGATATCCACAATGGGAGATTCAATGATGGTGATCATTGAACATCAATGGGTGGCAGTTAGATTGTTTCTTATTGGAAATGTTCAGTGCGTGGAATTTGTATGGAACGAGTGTTACTTGCCACTTTTCATCCAAAGCCTGGATGCCGTCCAGGACTTGTCGCGTTGGGCACAGACCGGTTCAGTATCTGAGGGGTTGAGAATGGTGCTGAACATTTTGTAATCATTTGTGAACATCCACACTTATGACGGAGGGAAACGCCAACAACCACAACCATCGTCCTTCGTGCCGGGTATGGCTCCAACTCGTGAAGAGATTCCTCCATTGGCTCCAGTTTTGCTTAGGGCTCGTTAATGCCACACTTGACCAAGTGCAGTCTTGACATCAAGAGCAGTCACTCTCATCTCTTCTATTCATAACTTCAATGGAAGTATTATTAAAGATATTCTGTTTACTTTTGGAAATGTTTGCTGAATTTGAAAAGGTCTCTTTTGATTAATTCCTGATGCAATTATCTAGGAGCCATTTTATAAAATTCTTCATCATTTTAAATACAGGTTGGCTTTTTTCACAAAATACATAAAACTATAATTGCATAGTCATGGTACACGTCACTAAAACCCTGAAATATCATCACAGAGGAAGGTGGCTATAGAATTTGTCCAGTGATGACCGTTGTAAATGCACCAATGAGCTGGATTCCTTCCATGATACCAACCTATCACTCCAGTCAACTACTGAGTATGGCAAGAATAAAGGATCAGGTGGAATGAAAGTGCCAGTGTCCTAACTGTTAAATATTCACATGCTCACATAAAATGGTTACTGTCCAATTGTCTTTGTTTAAATTGTACTTGCAATAATTTATTTACTTTGAGGTGGGGGTGGTTTGCTCAGATGGTTGGATAGCTGGTTTTCAATGCAGAGTAATACCCCCAGCTTAGTTCAATTTCCACATTGGCTGAGATGACCATTTTCCTCTTCAACCTCTCCCCTTGCCTGAGGTATGGCAACCCTCAGAATAAAGCACCATTAGCTGACACCCTCTAATCGAAGAGCAGCCCTATGGTCTTGTAAGACTACAGCATCTTTACTTCTGCTTTATGGTGCACATCTTGCTTATGCATCGCGTGCAGGTTATAAGTGATGACAGCTGAAGAGCAGAGGGCTCTGCAAATAATGGCCAGTTTATGTTATCATCAGGCTTGTGGCTGAGGGTTCTTTTCTGCACTTTGGAGAGATGGCTATCCCCGTGGATACTGGTAATCGAGGACTGTATCGTTTCCCTTTATCTACAAGTGACTGGTATATGTCTCTGGTAAATGTGATATAATGAAATTTTGCATTAGCTTATGATGATGTAACTAACAGGATGACTCTAGAATCAGGAAGAGAGAAGACAGCAGTCTGGATTGAGGATACAAAGCGAGAGCTCTTAGAACTGGATTTGATGGCCCTCTACGTAAATTTGTAAATAAGATATTTGAAGGGCTTTATTTAGAGGGAAGGAGGCAGCGACCTCAAGAATAGTATATGTGCAGAGAACCAAAGCCTGTATACTCCAGACTGATATTGCATTGTACAGGTAGCAGTATTGTCCTAAAGCATAAAAGACAGTGGGTTCTTGCAAACGTTTATTTACAGTATTGTGCATAATATTGCTCTTGAAAGTTCAACTCATGAACACAGATTACCCCTTCCTTTTTTCAAAGTCTCTAGCACATGACTGATGTTACATCTCACTACCTTATTCACTCCCATTGTATGGAACAGAAGGAGGCAGGAACAGAATGAGGGAAGAAAAGTCAGAGCTCTTCCTAATTCCTTAAATGGCATATTTTCTCTTGATTTTCAAACTTATTAACTCACCTGAGCCCTTCACATCCTCACCAACAAGCCTGCATTACATCTCAGCTATCCAGCACTTTGCAAAACTTTGCAGCGGCCTGAAATATGCAGCTCCCTCAATAAGAAAAATGACTGCTGCACTTTGAGTGTTAACCACAAACAATACCATGAGATTCAAATTAAAGTAAACAATGACTACGTACTCTAGTTTCTGGAGTATGGCATGCTGAAAACATATTGTAATGGACCTAAATCTTTAAGGGTTACTAGGAAGAATGAAAAGGATGAATAGAAATCAGATTTTTGTTATCAATCTTTAAAAGTCTTCTAATTTGTTGACATATATTTCCATAGCTGTACTTTTCAGTTTAAAGTTAGATCATTTGCTTTGCTGCAGTCCTAATAAATATGTGGAGACAGCTGCACGATGAGTGGACATGTGCTTCACAGTAGGATAGAATAGATTGAAGAGGACACCTAGTTTCCAAATAGTCACTTTGCAACTGAAAATGTACACAGAACTTTTAGGTTATGAGGATTTTTAACTGGTGGTATCATTCTCAATGCATGATGCTGAAAGAAACGAACAGTATTTTACATATGAGAACGTAAGAACTAGGAACAGGAGTAGGCCATCTTGCTCAGTCATTCAATATGATCTCGGTTGATCGTTTTGTGCACTCAGTTCCACTTGCCTGCCCACTCACCATAATCCTTAAATCATTTACTGTTCAAAAATCTATCTTTGCCTTAAAAACAGTCAATGAGGTAGCCTAAACTGCTTCACTGGACTGCGAATTCCACAGATTCACAACCGTTTGGGTGAAGAGGTTCCTCCTCAACTCAGTCCTAAATCTCCTTCCCATTATTTTGAGGCTACACCCATTAGTTCTAATTTCACCTCCTCCCCACCCCCACCCAGTGGAAACAAACTCCCTGTTCCTATCTGATCTATTCCCTTCATAATTATATATGCTTCTATATGGTCTCCACCATTCTTCTAAATTCCAGTTAGCATAGTTTCAATCCACTCAATCTTTCCTCATAAAGCATTCCTCTCAATTCCAGAAGCTATCTAGTGAACCTCCTCTACACCCCCTCCAATGTCAGTACATTCTTCTTCAAGTAAGGAGACCAAAACGATTGAAAACTGTAAAATATAAAGATTTGGCATTTGATACCCATCAGAATGAGAACTGGTGAGGTGAGAGTGACTACCCTTGACATTGGTTTGAACCGGCGGCTAAAGAAACATGTTAAACAACTCACAGGCGTCAGTTACCTGTATCTGTGCTGTGGCCTGTCCTGAGCCCTCACTCCAGTGATCACATACTCAAGTGCCATCCCTCTGCTGACTGACCGTTTCTTCTATGGACTGTCTCCACTCCAAAGCAACCAATTTCTGCAGTGGTACTCTGACTAAGAGCAGCAACTGAACCAGGCAAAAATGGCCTATTCCTAGTTTACCTAACAGATGCAGCACCATCCACTGTTGATCTCAGCCAGGCTGTGATGTGTGGACCCGACACCCACACATTTCAAGAAACCTCAACACAAATCACAAAATCTTGATATTCATCTTGCCTCTGAATGGCTGAACCTAACAAGGTCTCAACTCTAATCAGGAACATGCCACTCTCTCTCTCTCTCTCTCTCTCCCTGTCCAGATTGTGTTGAGCTGAAAGCAGAAAACTCTTTGGCCTCTTACATGTAAATTAACCTGAGCTTCTCCGCCTGTTCCTTATTCCACACATGCAGCATTGAAATTAATTATTATTAGAGTTAATACAGTCTGCATTATTTTAGTATGAAAAAATATTCATAGTTTTCATTTATAAATTACAGATTTATTTTAAAAGAAGAAAGAATATATTATAAAGCTATAACCAAAAGAGGCATTCAACTCAAATCAGGATGTTGGAACAATGCACATGAAGTAATCAGTAATATAATATGGGTCACAAGGCATGATATTGTAATGTCTGATGTGTTTTCCTGGGGAATGTTGGTCAAGTTGTAGAATTTAACTGGCTGTGCTTTCAGTTTAGCAAACATGGAAACAAGTTCCTTCAAGTCAATGTTTTGTGTAATTTCTTGTTTGTTTTCATCAACTTGAGATTGTTTCACTCACCACTGGTTACAGAGAAAGGGAGGGCCAAGGGGATGCTGCGGGCAACAAATGTGTTGAAGACACTATCTCACCTTTTTTTCATACACAATGTTATGACATCTTGTAATGCACATTTTGGAACTCATCCTGCAATGGCTCGCAATTCGCTGCACAAATCTGAAGCATCAAAATCTTTGAAGTCCTCTTTTTCAAAAGCTTGCCTTATCTTCAAGCAATACTCTATGATTTATTGTCATGTGCTATTCTGCAAACTGTGAATATCAAAGAGGAAGTCAAGCAACATTAATTTCATGTCTCTGTGCCAGCCTTTCTTCAACCAATTGTACTGTGTGTCAAGGACTGCAAAACAAAAGTTAACTTTGATTTTTTTCCTTGTGTTTCATCATTATTTTGATATGTGTCCTACTTCCTCTTTCTCCTAACACCAACAAGTCTGGCTCAAAGTGTGCCAGTCTGTTCATACACCCCAGCAAGTTAACTTGTGACCAACAGTGCTTTCCTAAATTCTTTGTCATTCCTCAGTCTACAAGAAACTTCTTGGTTTCTCAAAGTTGCTTACGGGGTCAAAGATGTCAAATTCCTTCACCTGAAGGTTTTTGCTGGTCATATTAATCTCAAAAAGGATGTCATACCACACACAAAGAGAAATCACAACGTGAAATCAGAAATTATTTTGCAAGAGTTTGTGTACCTAATCCTGAGGTATTGTCAGATACATCTGATCTGTTTGCATAGTGTCACCAGAGACTTTAATTAGTGCATCTTAGACATTACCAAGCTGATAGTGAAGAAGTTTCAAAACATTAACTTGACTTTTCTATCATATTTCAGTCAACGGATTCTCTATAAGAATAAACACATAGCACAACCAACAATGTGCTGAAGTTGAGAAACACTTATAAATATATAGTACATTGCCAAAGAAAACCACTATCCTCAAGTGGCTCTTTATAGCATCACGAACAACTAAATTCAGTGACTCTGCATTGTATGAAATAAACAAGACTGTGGAACAACATCCTAATAGGAAAGAAAAATTCTCTTAATTTTGATTGACTGCAAAGTGATGTTATTTAGAAGTTGATGAGATGTTTTTCCAAGTGTTTGAATCATTTTAAACTGTTTTCCTTGTGGATAGCATGGTCTGTTGCATTTTGCTTTTTCCATCTTTTGCATAATAAACTTCAAACTTACTGTATAACTAAATCTGCACCCTAATGGAAATATGTTTTGGTCAAAGACCACCACATTAAAATCAGAGAAATACAAATATAATCTATCAAACCAGACTTTAGTCTGGTGTCTGGCCTATCCAGTTGTAACATGAGCTGAGATCATAACACTAGCAATACACTTCTAGAGTGAGTCCCGGTATTTTTCCAAGATACTTAAATGTGTTAATAGAAAAAAAATCCCTGAAGTATGCTGCAGCTAACATACAAAGAGAAAAAAATCTGTAGACTATTCATGACTGAACTTATTTCAACCTCAACTTTACATTCCAGTATATCCCAATAATTTTTCAATGCCCATGTTAATCAAACATCTATCTCTGCCTTAAAAATATGTAAGGATTCTGCATCCACATCCTTTTGATGAAGAGAATTCCAAAGACTCACAACCATCAAATAGAAAAGTGTTTTCCTCGTGTTTTAAACAGTCACCCACTATGAAATCGAACCTTCCAGCTCAATGAACAAATCTACATCCAGAATCTCAACCGGAGCTACAAATCTTCTCATAGCTCGCTCGTCACTCACTTATGACCATTAGTTTTATGTTTTCTCACAAGATCTATAATTGAAGCATAACCTCCCTAAAGTTACAATCAATTTTCCTCACAATAAAGTATCGCATTTTATTAGGTTTTCTGATTACTTACTGTACCTACATACTGTCTGTGAATCATACACTATAACGCCCAGATCTCTCTTTTTCATCTCAAAGCTTTGAAACCTCTCACCATTTAGATAATATGATTCTTTGCAATTTTTGAAAAGACTTGCAGCTCAGATTGAGGTTCAGGTTGTAAATTTGCTCGAAGGATTGTTTCAGACATTTAGTCACTATACTAGGTAATATCATCAGTGAGCCTCCCTTGAAGCGCTTGTGTTATGTCCCACTTTCTATTTATGTGTCTTCGTTTCTTAAGGTGGGTGATATCATTTCTGGTTCTTTTTCTCAGAGGACAGCCGACGACGTCCAAATTGCTGTGTTTATTGATGGAGTTCCAGCTGGATGCCAGGGATGGAATTCCCGTGCGTGTCTCTGTTTAGCTTGTCCTATGATGGATGTGTTGTCCCAGTCAAAGTGGTGTCCTTCCTCGTCTGCCTGTAAGGATACAAGTGATAGTGAGCCCTGTACCCTGGTGGCTAGTGTTCTGCCTGTCTGTCCAATGTACTGCTTGTTACAGTCCTTGTATGGTATTTTGTAATTGACATTCGTTTTGCTGTTTGTTTGTGTAGGGTCCTTAAAGTTCATTCACCACTATTTAAGTGTGTTGGTAGATTTGTTGGCTACCATGATCCCAAGGGGTCTGAGTAGTCTGCTAGTCATTTGAGAGATGTCTTTGATGTAAGGTACTGTGGCTAGAGTCTCTGGGCAGGTGTGTCTGCTCGTTTGGGTTTGTAGTTAAGAAATTGCAGACTGTGTTTATTTTGTACCCGTTCTTCCTGAATACACTGTCTAGATATTTTTCTTCAGCTGTTTGTAGTTCCTGGGTGCTGCAATGCATTGTGGCTCATTGAAAAGATTCCTGATGCAGCTCCGTTTGTGGGTGTTGGAATGATTGCTGCTGTAGTTAAGTATTTTGTCTGTGTGCATTGTTTTTCTGTAGATGCTGGTTTTAGGTTCTCCATTAACATGTAAGAATGGGAGTCTGTTGTCTTTCTCTGCCTTTTTTGTGATTTTTACACCGGTAAGGATTTTGTTGATAGTGCTGTAGGTTTCCTCTTATTTGTTCCGTTTTGTAATCACAAAGATGTCATCCACATAGCGGACCCAAATTTTGGGTTGGGAGGGCTGTTGTTTGAGTCTCTGCATTACTGCTTCTGCTAGGAACCCTGATATTGGTGATGCCATATGTGTTCAGTTGATTAGTTTGGAGGTCTTGTTATTGAAGGTGAAGTGGGTGGTGAGGTACAGGTCTACTAGCTTCAGGATGTTGTCTTTGCTGATGAAGTTGGTGCTGCCTGGTGGTTGTGTCCTTGGTTCGTCCATTAGTGCAGTCAGAGTTTCTTTCGCCAGTTTGATGTCAATTAATGTGAACAGGGCTGTTACGGCAAAGGAGAACATTATTTCATCCTCTTCTATCTTGGTGTCTTTGGTGGTGTTCAGGTATGCTTGGATGGAGTGAACAGTCTCCTATTAGATATTTCAGTTTTCAGTGGAGTTCCTTGGCTAGTGTCTATGTCGGTGTTCCAGGTAGTGAGACTATGGGAACCCCTGACTTGCGTACTTTCGGTAATCCACAGAAGTGGGGTGTGTTGCAGCATCCGGTTTCATCTTTTGCCTGGGACAACATATCCATCGTCGAACAAGCTAAACAGAGACACGCATGGGAATTCCTAGAGGTCTGGCATTCTAACCGGAACTCCATCAATAAACACATCGATTTGGACCTCATCTACCATCCTGTGATAAAAAGAACCGGAAATGACACCATCCATCTTAAGAAACCAAGACACATAAATAGAAAGCGCGACATAACACCAGCATTTCACCGGAGACTCACCAATGATGTTACCTAGTATAGTGACAATATGTCTGAAAACAAACCTTCCAGCTCAGCAAGCAAACTTACAACCTGAACCTCAACCTGAGCTACAACACATATGGGCGCAATACATTAAAACTAGCCCGAAGATAGGAAACCAATGCTATCCAATTGATCGCCACCCGCGAACAACTGTACTTCCTACATGAATGCCTCAGGAATCAAATACTACCAAAATGTCTTAAATACAAACCATCGCTCAACACACCACTAGCCAAGAACAGCAGAACTGAATGGCCATAGAATGTTGTGAGAAATGATTATTGATTGACTCCATCAATACAATCAGGAAATTTCGCACCAAAAAAACTTTATCTACTATCGCAACAGACTATGAAAGGACAGACACACGAGAACGAGCCAAAAGCATCAAACAGCAGCAAACACAGAAAATGAAAAAACTAACCTGATAGAAAAAACTGGACAAATCACAAAAAAGAACAACACAGACAACACAGAGGCTTGGATAAAAAACCTATCAGACCCACCATTAACAGATACGGAAAAAGCCGTCCTAGCAAGAGGGTTAAACTACAACTACAGAGATGTGGATAAAAAGGACTTCCTAACAGCATTAGAATTAACAATGAAGCACAACGGACTCACAGAAAATTACCCAGCAGATCATCAGACAGACAGTTGCACCAACATTAAGCAGGAAGAAGGAAGGGAACACTCTCAAAACACAGAAAAGCAAAACCCTACAAAGACTCAAAAAGACAAAAACATTGCGATCCTACCTGCAGACAAAGAACGCATGACCATCATTCTAAACAGGACAGAGTACATTGAAAAAGTGAGCTCACTGCTTGCAGATACCGACATTTACCTATCGATAGCAATAGACCCAACCCCACAACTAGAAAACCGTATCACATCCACATTGAAAAGGCTTCAGAAATAAGGACAAATAAACAAGACAGACTTGCAAAAATTGTACCCAGATGGATCTAACACACCCCACTTCTATGGACAACTGGAAGTACACAACCAGACCCATAGTCTCAATACCTGGAACACCAACATACACACTAGCCAAGGAACTCCACTGAAAACAGCTGAAGAAAAATATCTGTACAGCGTATTCAGGAAGAACGGGTACCCAGTTAATAGAGTCCACCGATTTCTCAACAACAAACCCAAACAAGCAGACACAATGCGCCCAGAAACTCTGGCCATATTACCTTACATCCAAGACATCCCTGAAATGACTTCCAGACTACTCAGACCCCTTGGCATCATGGTAGCCCACAAATCTACCAACACACTGAAACAGTGGCAAATGAATCTAAAGGACCCTATACAATCAGCAAAACGAATGTCATTTACAAAATACCATGCAAGGACTGTATCAAACACTATGTTGGATAAACAGGCAGAAGGCTAACCACCAGGATACATGAACACCAAGTAGCCACCAAAATATATGACCCCTATCACTAGTATCCTGACATAATAATGAGGGAGGACATCACTTTGACTGGGACAACATATCCATTGTAGGACAAGCTAAACATAGACACACACAGAAATATCTAAAGGCCTGGCATTCTAACCAGAATTCCATTAATAAACACATCGATTTGGATCCCATCTACCATCCTCTGAGTAAAAGAACCGGAAATGATATCACCCACCTTAACAGACCAAAACATATAAATAGAAAACGGGATAGAACACCAGTGCTTCACCAGAGGCTCACTGATGATGTTCCCTAGCATGGTGATGAAACATCTGAAAATAAACCTTCCAGCTCAGCAAGCAAACTTACAACCCATAATATGCTTTTTTTAAAAATTCTTTTGGCCGAAATGGACAATTTGACATTCTCCCACATTGTACTCCATTTACTAGATCTTTGCCCACTCAGTTTATATCCCTATGTAGGCTCCTTATGTACTTCTCACACTCACATTCCTACCTATCTTTGTAATTTCAGCAAATTTAATTGCCTTACTTTTACTAGCTTCATTCAAGTCACCAACATAAACTGTAAACAGTTGAGGTCACAGCACCAACCTCTGTGGCATACTTCCCATGACATCCTGCCAGCCTGAAAATGACCCGCTTATTCCTACTCTCTGTTTCCTGTTAGCTAGTCAATCTTGCACCATGCCATGTGCACCATAAACTTCTTTTTTGTGCAATAACATTTGATATGGCACCTTATCAAGTGCCTTCTGGAAATCTAAATACAATAATCTACTGATTTTCCTTTATCTACAGCACAATTATTTTCTTCAAAGAACTCCAATAATTGTGACAAAGTTATGTTGGCTCTGCCTACTTACCTTAAGCTTATCCAAATGTCCTGTTACAATGTCTTTAATAATAGCTTATAATATTTACCTGGTACCAGATCCTAATCTAACTGGCCTGGGATTTCCTGCTTTCTGCCTCCCTCCCTTTGTCAACACAGGAGTTATATTAGCAAACCCCTCTCTTACTCCTGGAAAAGTAGAAAGAAACCTCACAATAGGAAAAACTGCACACATCTCTCTCTTTCTCTTAGTGAAGTACTTTTGGGAATCAAATAAAGTTCCAGATATTAATATCACCAACAACCTCATAAACCCTAATAGTAGCACTGTTACTTGTATTCATAGTCTGAAGGTTAACTCAATTTCCATCCAAACTGAAGTCTGGATTGAAGATTTTCCATCATTCTACATCAGTCAGTCCTTTGATCTCACCAACTGGAAACTCAGAACTCTGAAACGACATCCTATTTTATTCATTTAGTTCAGATCAATGGCCAACATGGGTTTTGTTTTTCCTTTTTTTGCATTTTTAAACACATAATATATCTGCAGAGCTCTACTACCTTTATAGATATTTTGTCACATGAATGTGTTTGGGATTAACCAATATTGTTTAATTGTGGAGTGTAGGTTAGTTTTGAGCCAGTTTTGCTATTTGTTTAAAGAATAATTTGTGTTTACAGAAAATTAGTTATTTTTAAGTTTATTCAAGAACTTGATAAAAAATTGCTCTTACTCCAGATGGCTAGTGAAGCAGTGGGGCTTGACTACCGGTGTATTCCTCTCAACAGAGTTAGAACATTTTGACTTAGCTGCTGACTGCCATCCCTCAGCCAACTTTTGTTTTGTGATAATGCTTCAAATGATTGGAAAAGAATGCCTGCAATTCCAGCAGAACGCTATCAAATCCCGAACAAATCCCTTCCATTAGCTGTGAAGCCTATTCCTGTGACTCATACAATGCAAATCTTAAACGTTGATGGCAACTGTCCAAAACCTGTAGAAAACCAATTATTTTCTCCCACCTGCTGCTGTAAGCTGCTGCCTTTAACTAGTAACTAAGAGACTTTGCAATTAGTGTACCGGTTGCCCTGTACCAGCTGTGAAGAGAGAAAAAGCTTGGAGAAAGGAGGTCAAAGAAAAGAAAGACTTGGTAAATAAAAGGAACATCTCAATGAGTCGTGCAAAGCAGTGTTATTGAACTGTGTTTTACTCTTTCCTTTCCTCTGCCCATAAAACCAAAGGCTTTTTTGTTTTTCGGTTTCCATTTGTAGGGATTGTGAGACTGGAATTTTTAACCAGTTACAGCCATGTAGCTGCTTACAAGTGAGTAAATAAATAGTAGCTCTTGTTTAATTACAGGAACCTGGTCAGTGTTTTCTGTTAACTTGATTCCAACAGACAGATTAATCAGGGACTTTGCATGCTTTGATTAAATCAACCTTTATCGTGATGTCAGCAGCAATGGGGCTTGAGTATCAATACACTTTCCCAAGTGGTCATAACAATAGGCATTTCAATTGCTCTTTAACCTGACCAACGACATATTCAATGATGATCAAAATGCCTGCCCAGCCACTGCCATGTTCACCTGCTATTGCAAGTCCACCATAAGCTTGAGCTGGAGGTAACCTCAGGTCCTGAGCAGACCAGTTTGAGGCACAGAGCATTACCAAGTGAGAAACAGGAAATTTTCCATATTATTCTATCTTTCTAAGCACTGCATACTTAGGGAAAAATATTACCTATGGTTCATGATTTCCAAATTATTGTGCAAAAAATCAATGCCATCAATAATCTTGTGTACTTTGTGGATCCTGGAGACGTGGAAGAATTGCTGAGTCCTCATGTTCCAGCATCATTTTCCAAAGGAGAGATTGAGAAAGCTTGTGTCAAAAAAATACTATCAATATGACCTCTTGATGTATCTGCACGCTGGTCAATTCCTAAGCACACATCTCAGTCACTACTAACCAATGTAAGACAGACTACATAGTTATTTTCAGAAATACTCTGGTATGGAAGCCTAGATCTGTGTACATGCCTATACAAGTGCAGATGTGTGCAGTCTGCCATTGATATATGTGAAAATGCCTTGCATTCCTTCTGCAATGTTCTTCTTAGATGGGAGCACTTAATGCAACATACACTTACTGTAGTTCGGTTGTAGCAATCAAAGAAAATAGCTGTTCAACTTTAAGTAATAATTTTCTCAAAGCCCAGATTTTAATGGGCTTTTCATTCCAGAGGACTGAATGTATATTGTATCACTGATATGAAACCAGGAAATTTTAGGAAAGCACATGATCACCAACAGCAACATCCCAATTAAGTCTTTGCATACTATGGAGGAGTACATTAAGCTACCCAAAACCAGTTGGGCAAGCAGGGTACAGATGCATCCATGTTATAGGCTTCTCAAAACTAAATACAATCGCAGCAAAGAGAAATCCACCTGCCATACTCCAAAATTCCATAGCAATTCTACTTTGCCCTATTACCATAGATATATAGAATCATTATACTTCCAAGTAAATTACTTTTTTGAGTTGCACTATTCTTCTGACATACTGCAATCAAGTATACAGTCCCGCTAGGGACATACATAATTGTGACAAATCAGTTACACACATGCACAGCAACCAGGCCACTGCACTAAATTACTTGTCCCATATTTGTCAGAATTTTGCTGCATAACAAACAACTTTAATATACAAAATGATAAACGTTTCATGTCTCAATCTCCATTTGCTTCCCATCAATGGAAGCCTGCTTCATGAATATAGTGCAATCAACCAGAAATTCAGCTGAAGGACTTCAGCAACAATAGACCCAAATAAAATAAAGCATTTGAATATATTTGATAATCTATTGTCTAACAATCTTTTAAACTGAACTCAATTTCCCCAAAAGGTTCATCCATTGCTCAAGAGGTGCCGAAGGCTTCCAAGGCCAAATATTCGTTAAGTTGAATTCAGGTATAGCGCAATACGATAATACAGAGTAAAATGAAACCACAAACAGGTATTTTCCAAACTAATGTAATAATTTAAGTTTGCAATAGCCTTTGCAACAAAAAAATGCACAATAACTTTATACATTTTTTTAACAGCAAACAGAAATCATGAATTAGATTCTTTCACATAATGACTTAGCAGCACATAGTGGCTAAAATATGGATTTTAATATTGGGTTTACTGTCATGACTACCTTCCCATTCACTATCACATTGCTCTATTTTCCTGGTTAATTTCATTTTAATGTCAAAACGCACAATAGGATGGATGCTAGAAATTTGAATAAAAACAGAAAATTCTTAGAATGCTCATGAGATCTGATAGCATCTGTGGAGAGAGAAGCAGAGTCAATGTTTCAGGCTGGCTGAAAGGTTATATACCTGAAATATTGACTTTGTTTCAGGCCGCAGACACTGCCTGACTTGCTGAGTACTTAATTTCAATAGGCTTTGTCCTCTCCAATGGGAGTTCATTTTTGAACTGGAGGAATGCAGCTTATCACAGGTTCTGCTGGCGATCTTGACTGAGCCATGGATGCCTGCTTATTCAGCTACACTTCATCGCTTTTCTACAGTGAGGAACCTTTATTTAAGTGCAAAAAATAGAGCACTCAAACCATGACCCTCAGAGAAATGGTGGCTGCAGTGCACAGCCACACATTTCTATATCAGTCATAGCAGCGAAGGTATATCAATGGTCCGCTCAATCACATCATGAGCTGCAATCATACTAAAGCAGAAAAGAGATGGCCAGGGAATCAATTGAGATTGTGAGCCAGTGCTGATGAAAATAACCTGATTTCCAACCAGTCATCTATCTGCTTCCTTTAATCTGCGAATAGCATAGGTAGGCTTAACTGATTCCTGAAGAAGGGCTGATGCCCGAAACGTCGATTCTCCTGTTCCTTGGATGCTGCCTGACCTGCTGCGCTTTTCCAGCAACACATTTTCAGCTCTTAACTGGCATCTAATTAAAGTATCAAGCCAGCTGCCTAGTTACTGGGTACTGATGGATTATCTAAAGTGGATCTACACTTAACTGATTGAATGAAACCTTTTCCAGTTCAAATAGGTCCAATGGAGGTGACTGGGGAAGCCTATGGCCATATTCATCTGACATTTGGGGAGGTCACTGCTGTTACTGAAAGTAATGCATCCATCTCGTCGTAAGGAAACAGTGGACAGCTGACTAGTTTCTGGAGTAGAGTGCTGCTAGAAAAGCACAGCAGTTCAGGCAGCATCCGAGGAGCAGTAAAATCGATGTTTTGGGCAAAAGCCCTCCATCAGGAATACAGGCAGAGTGCCTGAAGGGTGGAGAGATAAATGAGAGGAGGGTGGGGTGGGGAGAAAGTAGCATAGAGTACAATAGGTGAGTGGGGATGGGGATGAAGGTGATAGGTCAGGGGGAGGGTGGGGGAAGGTAGCAAAGAGTACAATGGGTGGATGGGGGTGGGATGAAGGTGATAGGTCAGAGAGGAGGGTGGAGTGGATAGGTGGAAAAGAAGATAGGCAGGTAGGACAGGTCATGAGGATGGTGCGAGCTTGAAGTCTGGAACTGGGGTGAGGTGGGGGAAGGGGAAATGAGGAAACTGGTGAAGTCCACATCGATGCTCTGGGGTTGAAGTGTTCTGAGGCGGAAGATGAGGCGTTCTTCCTCCAGGCGTTGGGTGGTGAGAAAGCAGCAGTGAAGGAGGCCCAGGACCTCCAAGTCCTCGGCTGAGTGGGAGGGGGAGTTGAAATGTTGGGCCACGGGGCGGTGGGGTTGATTGGTGCGGGTGTCCCAGGGATGTTCCCTAAAGGGCTCTGCTAGGAGGCATCCAGTTTCCCCAATGTAGAGGAGACTGCATCGGGAGCAATGGATACAATAAATGATATTAGTGGATGTGCAAGTAAAACTTTGATGGATGTGGAAGGCTCCTTTAGGGCTTTGGATGGAGGTGAGGGAGGAGGTGTGGCTGCAGGTTTTACAGTTCCTGCGGTGGCAGGGGAAGGTGCCAGGACGGGAGGGGGCGTTGTTTGGGGGCGTGGACCTGACCAGGTAGTCACGGAGGGAATGGTCTTTGTGGAAGGCGGAAAGGGGTGGGAGGGAAATATATCCCTGGTGGTGGGGTCTAAATGTTGGAGGTGGCTAAATGTTGGCGGATGATTTGGTTTATGAGAAGGTTGGTGGGGTGGAAGGTGAGCACCAGGGGGGTTCTGTCCTTGTTATGGTTGGAGGGTGGGCTTTGAGGGCGGAGGGCAGGATGTGGATGAGATGCGTTGGAGGGCATCTTTAACCACGTGGGAAGGGAAATTGCGGTCTCTAAAGAAGGAGGCAATCTGGTGTGTTCTGCGGTGGAAAGGGTCCTCCTGGGAGCAGATATGGCGGAGGCGGAGGAATTGGGAATACAGGATGGCATTTTTGCAGGAGGTAGGGTGGGAAGAGGTTTAATCCAGGTAGCTGTAGGAGTCGGTGGGTTTGTAAAAAATGTTGGTGTCAAATCGGTCATCATTAATGGAGATGGAGAGGTCCAGGAAGGGGAGGGAGGTATCAGAGATGGTCCAGGTAAATTTAAGGTCAGGGTGGAATGTGTTGGTGAAGTTGATGAATTGCTCAACCTCCTCATGGGAGCATGAGGTGGCGCCAATGCAGTCATCAATGTAGGGGACGAAGAGGTGGGGAGTGGTGCCAGTGTAACTACGGAAGATGGACTGTTCTACATAGCCAACAAAGAGACTGGGGCCCATACTGGAGCCCACGGCTACCACTTTGGTCTGGAGGAAGTGGGAGGATTCGAAGGAGAAATTGTTAAGGGTGACGACCAGTTTGGCCAAATGAATGAGAGTGTTGGTGGAAGGGTACTGTTGGGGATGTCAGGAGAGGAAGAAACGAAGGGCTTGGAGGCCCTGGTCATGGCAGATGGAGATGTAGAGGGATTGGATGTCCATGGTGAAGATGAGGCATTGGGAGCCAGGGAAACTGAAGTCTTGGAGGAGGTGGAGGGCATGGGTGGTGTCTCGAACGTATGTGGGGAGTTCCTGGACTAGGGGGGAGAGGACAGTGTTAAGGTAGGTAGAGATGAGTTCAGTGGGGCAGGAGCATGCTGAGACAATGGATCGGCCAGGGTGGTCAGGCTTGTGGATCTTGGGAAGGAGGTAGAACCGGGCAGTGCAGGGTTCCCGGACTATGAGGTTGGAAACTGTGGGTGGGAGATCTCCTGAGGTGATGAGGTTCTGTATGGTCTGGGAGATGATGGTTTGGTGATGGGGGGTGGGGTCATGGTCGAGGGGGAGGTAGGAGGAGGTGCATGTGCATATTTCTACTGCTCCTGCTGCCTCAGAGTTTTATGTCTAGTAAAGATGGACGTCAGCTCTAGGGAAAGCAGCTAGCAGAACATTTTAGCTCTCTTATGAGGGAATGTTAGTACTTTCATACAAGGTTTATTGGAGAAGATTTCAAACAGAGCTTTTTTGGCACAGAAGCAACTCTGGGGCTATTAACAACCATGAGAGCAAGAAACAGGATAGTTTCAACCAAGTATGTGATTTTATGACAGAGTGATAAAACCTTGTGAAATTTGAATCATGCATAAGTGCCAGAGTGCTCTAAACTGGGAATAGCCATCACTAATCCCAGCGAAAGTCTGGGAACAGAGGGTAATTCTCTTCTTTGGTATTAATGGCAGGGAATGATATTCTCATATGCACAACACCAGCTTGTACCACAAAAGCCCATTTCTTGCTGCAAACTAAAATATTGTTAGTCAGAACTAATTTAGGTGTACCAGTTCCTTCCCTTATAAAGAATTACTAAAGAGTCACGTTGACCCTGTTTCTAAAGGCATCTTGCCATTCTCAGTCCCATCATCTCTCACATCACTGGACTTATATGGATAGGATGAAGGATCAATTAAGGACACAACGCAAGGCTTCTGTATGTCTTGATCGTGTCAATCAGACAACAGCAACATTCTCGTGCTGCTTCTGCCAATCTGCAATTAAATCTCGCAAGCTATAAACATTCCATTCATAGGCCTCTACCACACTGTTGTACCCATCTGACAAAGCACTCATAAGCAGCAGTTCCCACCATTTCTCAGCATTTTTTCCTTCATTCTCTCTCCCAGCTGGTCTTCTCTATGAACTTCCACACCCACCCCCACACACTTAACCCCATTTTTAGTGAAGCTCAACACTTGATGTCCCTTTCTGGTACCCATACTAGTTGTACAAGGAGTTTAATTCCTCTCTTTCAACACTGCTGATGTTCTCTATCTCATAATGTCCACTGCCATCCCTTCTCTCCTTTCAAACTTCACCTCCATCTGCATCCTATGGGACCCTGTCCTATCCTCCCCTGCACGCAGTATACTTCCCATATCATGCCTAGTTTTCGCAAACCTCCAGGTGTGAACCACTTCAATCAAGTTTCTGCCCCAATAAGTCAACAAAAAAAAAACAATCTGCCAAAATCACAAAAGCTATCCTCTGTGATTTTGATCATAGCACACTATCCTTCCTTGTTTTCTATATCTATGATTTGGAGCAGCTAATCCAATCCATCTCTGCTGTTGCCCGCTCAGTGGAACTGAATCGTAGATACCCTACAGTGTGGAAACAGGCCCTTGAGCCCAACAAGTCCACACCAACCCTCCGAAGAGTATCGCAGCCAAACCTATTCTCTATTATCCTACATTTACCCCTGACTAATGCACCTAACCTCCACATCCCCGAACATTGTGTGCAATTTAGCATGGCCAATTTACCCTAACCTGCACATCTTTGGATAGTGGGAGTAAACTGGAGCACTGGGAGGAAACCCATGCAGACACGGGGAAACTGGAGCACCTGGAGGAAACCCACGCAGACACGGGGAAACTGGAGCACCTGGAGGAAACCCACGCAGACACGGGGAAACTGGAGCACCTGGAGGAAACCCACGCAGACACGGGGAAACTGGAGCATCCAGAGGAAACCCACGCAGACACGGGGAAACTGCAGCATCCAGAGGAAACCCACGCAGACACGGGGAAACTGGAGCACCTGGAGGAAACCCACGCAGACACGGGGAAACTGGAGCACCTGGAGGAAACCCATGCATACACGGGGAAACTGGAGCACCTGGAGGAAACCCACGCAGACACGGGGAAACTGGAGCACCTGGAGGAAACCCACGCAGACACGGGGAAACTGCAGCATCCAGAGGAAACCCACGCAGACACGGGGAAACTGGAGCACCTGGAGGAAACCCACGCAGACATGGGGAAACTGGAGCATCCAGAGGAAACCCACGCAGACACGGGGAAACTGGAGCATCCAGAGGAAACCCACGCAGACACGGGGAAACTGGAGCACCTGGAGGAAACCCACGCAGACATGGGGAAACTGGAGCATCCAGAGGAAACCCACGCAGACACGGGGAAACTGGAGCATCCAGAGGAAACCCACGCATACACGGGGAAACTGGAGCATCCAGAGGAAACCCACGCAGACACGGGGAAACTGGAGCACCTGGAGGAAACCCACGCAGACATGGGGAAACTGGAGCATCCAGAGGAAACCCACGCAGACACGGGGAAACTGGAGCATCCAGAGGAAACCCACGCATACACGGGGAAACTGGAGCACCTGGAGGAAACCCACGCAGACACGGGGAAACTGGAGCACCTGGAGGAAACCCACGCATACACGGGGAAACTGGAGCATCCAGAGGAAACCCACGCAGACACGGGGAAACTGGAGCACCTGGAGGAAACCCACGCAGACACGGGGAAACTGGAGCGCCTGGAGGAAACCCACGCAGACACGGGGAAACTGGAGCATCCAGAGGAAACCCACGCAGACACGGGGAAACTGGAGCACCTGGAGGAAACCCACGCAGACACGGGGAAACTGGAGCATCCAGAGGAAACCCACGCATACACGGGGAAACTGGAGCACCTGGAGGAAACCCATGCAGACACGGGGAAACTGGAGCACCTGGAGGAAACCCACACAGACACGGGGAAACTGGAGCACCTGGAGGAAACCCACGCAGACACGGGGAAACTGGAGCACCTGGAGGAAACCCACACAGACACGGGGAAACTGGAGCACCTGGAGGAAACCCATGCAGACACGAGGAAACTGGAGCATCCAGAGGAAACCCACGCAGACACGGGGAAACTGGAGTAACCAGAGGAAAACCACACAGCCACAAGGAGAACGTGCAAACTCCATACAGAGAGTTGCCCAAGGCTGGAATTGAACCCAGGTCCCTGGCACTGTGAGGCAGCAGTGCTAACCACTGAGCCACTAACAACAAGTAAAAATAGAATTGCTCTATCTGTCTATCAGTTCACTTAAAACGGAAGTCAACCTGAGACATCTCCTTTTGTATTTTTACTTTTTGAGACACGATATAGGTTGAGTACATTCACTCCAAGGCAAAGATATAATTGTCTCAAGCAAAGCTATCACCACATGCAGCTGAAAATTATTCAGTCATTTGATCTTTAATATTCCAGTAAGGTGTAATTAGATTACCTTTAAATAAATATTTAAGAGTTGTGGTTTATAAATCAGGTACATTAATCATACTGCACATATCTACTGCATAACAGCAACGTGATAAATTTTCTCCTACCATCCATGTCCAGCCGTTGCATGATGATTGCCAGTTCCACCTCACTGGGCATATAACCCAAGGACCTCATCGCCATGCCCAGTTCTTGCTTGGAAATGAAACCATTGCCATCACGATCCAAAACTCGAAAGGCTTCTCTTATTTCTGTTAATGTACATGAAAGAAAGAGCAACAGTTCCAATTGAGTAAAGATAGAACTTCCTTGCATTTGTATAATGTCATTCCTGACCCTGGAATGTCCTAAGTGGCTTTATATCCAGTGAAGCACTTTTGGAAGTGTTGTCATTATTGTAATATAGAAAAATGATCAGCACATGACAAAGTGCTAAAGGCCATAATGACCAGATCATTTGTGCCTTGTACAGGAACAGCTTAGAAACAAAGAACATAGGAGCAGGAGTAGGCTATTTAGCCCTTTGAGCCTGCTTCACTATTCAATATGATCTTGGCTGTACTCACTATATCCCCATATCTTTTGATGTACTATAGCACCTTGAAAGAAACATTTTGGTTTCTTTATGGAACTTGTGGTCAAACAAAATAGGGAAAGTTTCTTTATTCATTAACACTGAGCAAAATTATAAACTAGCACTGAGTAGATGATTTTATGATTTCAATATTGTGCACACAGGATATTTTCCCAAGGTCCCCATTAAAATAACTTCATTTCACAGAATTACTGCCCATTGTGACAAATATGTAAGTGCAGAAATTAAAACTTTCCATCATCATTTCTAAATCCATATGGCAAGAGTACGTCTTAGGCAGGAATTCCCCTACTGCATTTCATGGTCTCACTGATCTCAGTGGAATTGCTGCAATTGACCTGAATAAGACAGAAGAAAAATCAACTAATTTTCTAATATGATTTCCATTCAGTGGCCTGTGCTGGCAATGGTGTGCTGTCCGTAGACTTCAGTTGTAGATAGCATTAAACTTGACTGGGCAGAACTACCCAGCTATCCCACCCTATCCAAAACAGTGAAATATTCTCCACGTAAGCTGAATTTAATTAGCTGGTACATTGGGTTTTGTCTGATGGAACGCAGGTTTCTGAAGTAAGCTACGATTTTCAACTTGCAAGAGACAGGGCTTCAATGAAGCAGTGATGGCAAAGAGGGTTACCAAAGTGGAGACTTCCTTCGTCCCAAGCCTGTATAGGACCTGGCATGTGTCTGCAGGCTTGCATGCACAAAGAACTGAGGCACACCCACACTAAGAAAAGCAATGTGAGCCCTGCTATAGGTATTCTCGGGCAGCCAACAGGCTAAAATGGAAAGGTAAAATAACCCAATTTGTCAGCCATATTCCACCCAAACAGTACCCATGCTGTAGGGTTACAAACCCTCCAGGATTGTCCTCGAGTCAGCAAGAACTAAAGTGTAATCTCAAGAGTTGTTGTGTGCATTCCTGGAGAATACTGAGAACATCATTTCATCTATCATACAAATAAATCAAAGAACTATGGATGTTGAAAATCTATAACAAAAACTGAAATTGCTGGAAAGAACGCAGCAAGTCTGGCAGCATCTGGTGAGAGAAATTTGAAATATCATGAGAAGTTTTGGGCCCCAGACCTGAGGAAGAATGTGCTGGCCCTGGACAGGTCCAGAGTTTACAGGAATGATCCTAGGGATGAAGACCTTGTCATATGAGGAGGGGTTGAGGATGCTGGGTCTGTGCTCTGTGAAGGATGACAGAGGACTACAGAACACTGAGATGCCTGGATAGAGTGGATGTGAAGATGTTTACACTAGCAGGAAAGATTAGGGCCTGAGGGCACAGCCTCAGAATGAAGGGATGACACTTTGGAACTGAGATGAGGAGGAATTTTTTCAGCCAGAAGGTGGTGAATCTCTGGAACTCTGCCAAAGAAGGCTGTGGAAGTCAAGTCTCTGAGTGTATTTAAGACAGATAGGTTCTTGATTAGTAAGGGAATCAAAAACTTTAGGGAAAGGACAGGAGAATGGGGTTGAGAAACATGTCAGCCATGATCGAATAACAGAGGAGGCTAGCTGGGCCAAATAGCTTAATTCAGCTCCTCTATCTTATGGTCCTTAGGTCTAAAGCAGAGTAAATGCTTTGAGATTTTTAAAAATATTTTGTGTACTTCTGCTTATTAGTTAGAAAAATGCTGGAGGCAGAGATAAAGGCTATTTAACTAAGAGTTTAAAATAATCTAAGTTAGGTGACAGGACCTGTTAGTATGGGGAGGTGGTGTATTACAATGATGGACAGATTGGGCAAACGATGAAGAAAGGATGCAGTGTGGTTTGTCATGTGATGCAAGATTTGAGAATCCATCCAGCCAGAATTGGAAAACTAACCAAGTATTCAAATAATAAAATGAAAAGTCTGAAATACTAATTATTTCTCTCTCCAATTAGGACTCTCCATATAACACACTTTCTGTTTGTATTTCACATTACCAGCATCTGCAGTTTCTGGCTTTTGCCCATGTAAAACTATCAATCCCATTTCTAGCAAAATAGCAGTGTCATCTTAGGCACAGTATCAAAAGATGCCAATATATTAGAGTCAGTGCAGATATTCTCAAGGAAGAGGAAGGTAAATCTCACAGGGTTTGATGTCATGAGCAATACAGCTTTAAGAGCCATTAAGGTATGAATATGATGTCAGTAACTTTATAACTCTGTAAACCTAAATGATCTCTGACTTCATGGAGGGAGCAGGAGGCCTTCAAATACTGAGAAATAAGGTTGTTCCTGTCTCCACACTTAATGGATGTGGCTTCAAAGAGAATTTGAAACATGTGCAAATTAAATCTTAAAATGAAAACCCTCAAATGTAACATCAAGAAAAAAAATTGGAATTAGGACACAGGCATTCTATGGACAGTTAACTCAGTGCTGCTCCACCAATATCTCATTACCAACTCCCCTAACACCCTTGTGATGTATTGCCATCACTCCATAGGTTTTCTACTTAGCCTCGTTGAGTACCACTGAGTGTCTCTCCTTGAAGACTTATTAGCTTTGTGTTTTGAATGCTGGTTCTGACATTCACTTAAGTCATAGAATGTTAATCCTACATCATCCCGTTACGGCAGGCATATCGCTAATACTTCCTCCAGTGAATATTTCCAGAAAATAACAGTTTGGCATTTTATCTACTTTTATTCAATCCCATTAATATCATTAAGCAATCTCAATTCCACGTTTTGAACACTTTTTATCACACGAAACAGCTTAATTGTTTTATTCGATTTCTGCATCAATGATCATTCGATCTTTCAACTATTCATCCTGTTAACATTTCTTTTATTATTTGTCCCAACTGAATTATTTCATGTACCACCACATGAATTCTGATCAACACCTCTCTTAACATTCTTGGCTATCAAAAAAACCAATAATCTCATTTTTGAAACATTTGATTTTCACTTCAGAAAAAAAGAGTTCCAAATTTACAATACACGTTGTGTTAAGAAGTGCTTTCTGATTTGATTTTTAAAAGACTTAGGCTTAATTTTAAAGTTTTTTTTATCCAAATCAATGGTAATACTAGACAATTAAGATCCTTGAGTAAAACCTTGCTTGACAGATCATGTTTTAACTTTGAAAATTGTGTACTGAGGTGGTCAGTCACTAAACATATCCACTCAAGGCTGCCACTTTACTGTTAACAAAAGAAGTTAAGTTTTTCAAAGGAAAGAAACAAAGATACATGATAATAAAGATACAACACTTTTTCATAGCAATATCCTTGATAATCAATCCTAATGAGGTATCTCATTCATTCATTTCTAACTCAATTGACAAAGATCTATACATTCCTTTTCAGCAGCTTTCTGCACATTCATCAGATGTGTTTCTCTCTACCTCATCCTTCGACACACAGCCACAGGCTAACTCACTGATTTCTCTCTAAGGAGAAGCAACAAGTGGTTTTTTTTCCAGTTACTTTGATGTCTTTCAGGCTGACAAAAAGCACATCCACTGGTATATATCTTTTCTTCGAAACATAACCTGCATCTGACCTTTCTTTCTTTTGGGTCATGAAATCTAAAGTTAGCAATTATCACATCAGGTCACTTGTCTAGTCATTTAGCTCAAGTCACATAATTTTTTTAAAGTGCTGTTTATACCTATTGGTCCGAGTGTGCCCCAACACCGTGTTTTACCTGATCCAGCAATCCATATGTTCTCTCCTGTAATGTAGAAACTGTATGTGGATATGATGCGGTGGAAGAATCCAGCAGAGACTTAATTACAAACAACTATGATTTATAAATATTACATTCCTCAGGCACGTAAGTGCCTGGGCTAACATCATCTTATTAGATTAGAAGAGAAAAGCATGTTTGCAATATGCTTCAAATGATCCAAGGTAAGAGGGATGTATAAGGTCATTATACCCTCAGGCCAAATGTTATTACATAGCGACGATATCAACAGCATGTCTCTTAATGATATAACACAATACCCACTGCTGAAAGAAAATTTCCTGACCCTTTCAAAGCCAAAGAAACTGAAAACTAGAAGTCTATTTACTTGTGCTTGAACTCAATTTTCCAAATAATAACATACTATACTCCATTATCTTAGGTTATGCCCCCTTGTTCTAGATTGCCCCAAGGGTACTTTATCCATATCTATCTCATCAAATCTTAAAATTAAATGACCTCCTTTTTTAGAACAGAAGCAAATGGAGGAGTAATGGCAGAAAAAAGTGATAATATCAAAACGCTGTTTTCCTTCATTCAAAAATGCCACTACTGTTTCTGCCATCTGTTGCTTCTGACAGAAAGATTCCTGCAGTGCAGATCCTAGACCCACTTTCTGTCCTCATCTAGCTTCGATGTGTCCAAAATCAAACAAATAAGGACTGAAAGGTAAGCCTTACATACAGAAATGTGAAGACAAAGTGGCCTGAATTTATTGTCTTATCCATGTGCTGCATTTCTCACTCTGAGCTGCATTTAAATGGAAATTAGATAATAAACACGAGGGAGAAAAATATATGTTATGCTGATAGTGTTGGAAAATTTTAAAATTCCATCATTGTAGAATGCTTTCGGCCCAACAAGTCCATATCGACCCTCCAAAGAATAACCCACCCAGACCCATTCCCCTAACCTATGACTCTACATTTACCCTGACTAATACACCTAACTCACACATCCCTGAACACTATGGGCAATTTAGCCTTGCCAATTCACCTAACCTGCGCATCTTTGGCCTGTGAGAGGAAACCAGAGCATCAGGAGGAAACCTACACAGACACAAGGAGAATGTGCAAACTCCACACAGATAGTTGTCCAAGTCTGGAATCGAACCTGGGTGCCGGGTGCTGTGAGGCAGCAGTACTAACCAGTGAGCCACAGTACCACCCCACACTTATTTTCAAATCTTTCTATCATCTTACTCCTGCTATCTTTGCAACCTCCCCTAGCACCACAAATTTCAGAGATAATTTCTCTCCTTCATTTCTGGTCTCTTCAAAGTCCCTGATTGTAATCACTGTACCATTGATGAAAGTGCCCTCAGTTACCGAAATGCCCCAAAGAAGTGGAATTCCCTTCTTAAAATTCTTAGTCTCTCTCCCTCTTTTCTCATGTGACAGTCCTTAAAATCTACTTCTTTAACTAAGCTTCCAGTCATCTCTCCTAACATCACCATTGTGGCTTAGTGTCATATTTTGCATGACAACCTTCCATTGAAGCATCTTGGGACATCACACAACATTGAGGAGCTATATAAGTTCGAGGTTTTGTTGTTTAGTTGACATTGCCAAAGGTGGGCGGTGGGGGGGAGCGGGGGGAGGAGGGGGCATGAGTAGGACATGTGGAGCACCAACACCAGCATGGATGAGTTGGGTCAAGTGGCCTGTTTCAATGTTATACTCTTAATCAGCTTTACATCTCTAGAAAGATCAGTATGAGAAAATGATTTCACATCTGAAGATTTTACTTGATAAATTTACAAAGAATAATGTGGCTTGTTTAATTGGTCCTTCAATTATTTTCAAACAGTACATCAGGACAAATTAGTTAGTTAGTTATTTGGATGTGGGAGCCAATTATAATATTTCCAGTTTGAAGATATAAAAACCTGATGGGAATGTGAGATATGAGGAGGATACAAAGAGGCTTTGGGGCATTTAGACAGGCTGATGGAACAGGCGAGAGCATACTAGATTTAATTTAATATGGTTAAGTGCAAGGTTAACCACTCTGGTAGGAGGAATGAAGGTGTAGACTTTCTCTTAAATAGTAAGAGATTGGGAAATGTTGATGTCCAAAAGAGAGCTAGATGTCCTCATTCTTAAGTCTCTGAAAGCTAGCATGCAAGTGTGGAAAGCAATTTGGAAAGTTGCCAAGTTTGGGTGAGGATTTGTGTACAGGAGCAAAGAGGTCTTTCTTCAACTCATTCGAACACTGGTGAGATCAGACCTGTAGTTTTCTCGTTCTCTTGCCAAAGGAAAGATATACTTACCAAAGACAGAGAGCAGTGGAGGTTCATCAGTCTGATCCTTGGGATGGTGGGGCTATCCTATTAGCAAAGGTTGAGGAGAATAAACCTTTATTCTCTGCAATTTAGAAGATTAAGAAGTGATCTCAAAGAAACTTACTGAAATGAGGAAGAACTACTTCATTCAGTGGGTGGTAATTCTTTAGAATTCTCTACGCAAAAGGCTTTTGAAGCTCAGGCATTAAACCAATCAAGATAGAGAACAATAGGTTTCTAGTGACTAATGTCATCAAGACACATGGCGATAACACAGGAAAATCGTGCTGAGGTAGATTATCAGCCGTGCTAGTGAATGGTAGAACAGGCTCAATGGGCTGAACGGCCTGCTCCCGCTCCTTTTTCCTATTAATTTGACAGTAACCCTATCTCACTTGAAAACACCTGCACAGTTATCACATGGTAATTTTGATGTCAACATAGTTACCTAATGGCCATCACCTTCAGCTCCCTATTTACACGAAATCCATTTGCTCATTTTCTCTTTGCAAAAAATACTCATTCAAATAGATTTTTTTCCCAACAGCATATGGCAGACTATAGTGAGCACCAATGTCTTGCATCCATTTAAATCAATAGGACTAATAATTGGAGCACTCCCCAATCAAAACATGACCTTCACCCAGATCAGTCCTACACGGTCCCGGGCCGGAGGATACACGACAACATCCACCTGGTCCGGGACCTGATCCATTTCTGTCTCTCGACCAGGTGAAGGCATTTGACAGGGTGGATCACGAGTACCTGCTCGGGACTCTGCGGGCATTCGGGTTCGGGATGCAGTTTGTCGCCCGGATCTGACTTTTGTACGCCGCTGCAGAGTGTCTGGTTAAAGTTAATTGGTCCCTGATGGCGCCCCTTCGCTTCGGGAGAGGAGTACGTCAAGGCTGCCCCTGTGGGGCCAGCTGTATTCCCTGTGAGTGGAGCCTTTCCTGCGCCTCTTGCGGAGGAGGTTGTCGGGGCTGGTTCTGCGCGGCGCGGGCACAGGGGTGGTTCTCTCGGCCTATGCCAATGACGTGCTCCTCACTTTCATCGACTCGGCTGACCTGGGGAGGATGTGTGAGTGCCAGGCCGTGTACTTGGCAGCATCTTCCGCCAGGATCAACTGGGCCAAATGTTCCGGACTACTGGTCGATCCGTGGCAGGTGGACCTTCTGCCAGAGGAGTTACAGGGGTTCAGCTGGAGTACCACCCATCTCCTCTACCTGGGGGTCTACCTCAGCCCGGCTGAGGAATCCTGGCTGGCCAACTGGCAGGAGCTGGAGGCCAAAGTCTCGGCTCGCCTAGGCCGGTGAACAGGACTGCTCTGAGTGCTACCTTACAGGAGTCGAGTGCGGATCATAAACCAGCTGGTGGCCGCCATGCTGTGGTACTGGCTGGTCACTTTGGTCCCGCCTCCTGGTTTTGTCGCTGACATCCAGAGAACTTTGGTCAACTTCTTCTGGGACAAAAACATGCACTGGGTCGCTGCGCAGTTTCTAAGTCTCCCTATTAAGGAGGGCGGCCAGTCGCTGGTGTGCATACGCACCCAGGTCGCGACGTTCCGCCTTCAAACCTTGCAGCGATATCTTTATGTCGAGCCTCCTCCTAGGTGGTGCGCCCTGGAGATGTACTTTTTCCGCCAGGTGCATAACCTCAACTACGACATGCAGCTCCTGTTTGTCAACCGTGACGGTTTGGAGGTCGCCCTCAAGGTGCTGCCTGTCTTTTACCAGGACCTGATCACTGTCTGGAACATGGTCGAATCGCGTCGCGCCTACCCTCCGGCTGCAGTAGCGGCTGTCGTCAGGGAGCCGTTGCTCAGGAATCCGCACCTCCGTACTCGCGGGTTCGAGTGGCTGTCGGAGGGGAGGGCCGTGGCGGTGAGGGCGACCAGGGTCGGGGACGTGCTGGGTGCCGGGGGCCTGGGCTGGACGCTGCCGCAGGACATAGCTAGCAGGGCAGCGGTAGACGTCCGGTACGTGGCCACCGCCATCCGACGCCTTAAAACGGCGGTGCTCGGACCCGACGTAGTGCACCAGTTGGAGGACACTCAGGTGTGCGGTGGGATCCTGTCCATGCTCACCCCAGCCCAGACGGAATTTCACATTGGCCCCAAGGTCCCGTACTTCCCGCGGGAGCCTGTGCCCCACAACCTGAGCCGCCTCCGGAATTTTAGTTTTGTCCCTTTTAAGGACGTAAAAAGGAAGGCCCTGTATAGACTGCTGCTGTACACCGTCCACCTCTTCTCCCTCATCCACCGTCCGGACACGCCTTGGCGTGCCCATTTGCCACCGGGCGGTGGGGATCCCCAGTGGAGGGCTCTCTACGCGGGAGTCCTCCCCCTTTCTCTCGGGGATCTGGGGGGGTGGCTGCTGCACACAGCAGTCCCCTGCAACCGCAGATTGTGGTGGTTCACGGACTCCCAGCCCAACTGCTTGTTCTGTGGTGCTGTGGAGTCTGTGGACCATGTATATATTGGGTGTGGGCGTTTGCACTCCCTTTTTGATTTTCTCAAAAACCTCCTCCTCTGCTTTTGGTTGCACTTCAGTCCCACGCTCCTGATCTTCGGGCACCCGGTCCGGAGAAGGGAGGGCAGGTCCGAGGACCTCCTCGTGGGTCTGCTCCTGGGCCTGGCCAAACTGGCCATAAATAGGTCCAGGCAGCGGGCCGTGAAGGGGGTCGTTAGGGCCGACTGCCCGCCCCTCTTCCGCGGTTAAGTTAGAGCCCAGGTGTCTCCGGAAAAGGAGCACGTGGTGTCCACCGACACCTTAGAGTTGTTCAGAGAGAGGTGGGCACCGCAGGAAGTGGAGTGTATTATTTCGCCTCCAACTCTATTTTGATTTAATCCCTGCCGTCCCCTTCACTGTTTGATCACACAGCATTGCCCTTTGATGTGAAGGGCAGTGCTTGTCACTGGCCACTCAGATGTTTCTTTTCCTGGTGGTGGAAATTTGAATAAAGATTCATGCACCTTGTGTCTTTCACTGTGTCTCATACCTGCACACACACAACACGGGTGCTGGGGATAAAATAAGCACTACTGCAGTTAGGCGCTAGTGTAGGGGAAAAAAAGAAAAAAAGAAGAACAAAAAAGAGTGTTCCTGACATAGTGTGCCAGTTGGAGGAAGAAAAAAAAGAAAAAGAAAATCAAAACATGACCTGAGACTAAAACTGCTATGATATAACATCCATCAACCTTCTATATTTAGTATTGCTACCCTAGAAACAAGTTCTCCTTTTCAGAGGATCAGGAGGTCAACATACAAGGTGTGGTAGAGGGAGGATATCAAGGAGGAAAGAGATTAAAGCAGGGAATTAAAGAGCTGGGTAATTAAGGAGGTGGGACAGTTCATTGGAAAACATAGTGATCAGAAGCTGCTAATTAATTTACTGTGGTAAATAAGAAGTTTACAATTTACCATTGAGCACCACAGTCAAAAGTAAACATTGCAGAGAAAGCTTGAAGAATGCATTGGATCAAATCTTTGAATATACCAAAAGTTTAACACCTGTTTCAGATGCATTTCCACTTTGGTCACCGATATGTCTGTTTTACGTATCATCATTCTCGCACAGAATTGATGGGCAGTAGAAGCCTCTAAGAGTCTATCACGCTCTCTCTCAGCCAGTCACGAGCAGTTTTGCAAATACTGCACTGCACAAAATGTAGCCACTCACAATGAATTGGAAACCAAATGTGCATTACATTTGTTTGCCCAATTTTCCATTCCCGATGTTCTGAAGCTGCACAACTGACATAACTGAATATAAATCAGTCCTTGCATATGCTACATGGTGCCATTAGCTAAATATATTTGGAGACTACAATAAGACAGTTTCATCTAAGGCAACAAAAGACAAGCTATCTTAAAATCTATAGACAGTAGGTTTCAGCACATATCTTGGGAGGTAATAATGAGTTTTGCGTCTTAATTAAAATAGAAATGATAAATCCCAGGATGTTCAAAATATTAAATTAAGGCCACTCAACTTCCTGACTTGGAAATAAAGTGACACTGAGGGAACAATCTGGATCAGAATCTTGGAACTCCTTCCTTTACAGCATTGTGGGTATACCTACACTAAAATGGACTGCAATGATTCAGGAAGTCAACCCATCATCACCTTCTCCATAGCAATTACGAATGAGCAACAAATACTGGCCCAACCATCGACACCCACATCCCATGAATAAAAAAAATTGGCATTTACTGAGACTTTATTGAGAGTTACAAGCAAGTTGCTTATTACTCATCATTCATTTGGCATTCCCAGGATTCAAAATTCACTGGTGCCAGATTCCTCACTGCCAGTATTGACTCAGAATATTTCGGCCCAAATCTGCTAATAAAGTACTAGTTGGACTTAAGAATTAACTGAAAATGTTTTGCACTCATTTCAATAGCCTCAAATAGTCAAGGTGTTGAGCCTAACTGATCTATATAGTACTGTCTCATTAACTACTGTGCGCTCTAGTGATCTAAATCCTGACTTTACTACAGGCAATTTTGGTCTTGATGTTAAAATATTGTCAAGTGTCCCACCAATATAGTCTGTCCCCAATTAGCCAGCCTGGATTCAGTGGGGAGATCACAGTGGAGATTTTACTGTCTGCAATTTCTTTCATTGCTGAGTAAATGCTAATGTGGGAACACGTGCATGAGAAATAAGTTACTGAAAGATCAGACCATGTCCTTGCCCTCCAGCTGAAACAAAAAGTTACTATAACTTTCCAGAAATTACTTTAAAACGGAAGAGAGTTTAAAGCTTTTTGAATCTTGTGCAGTTGGTTGGACCAGGGTCCAGAGGGAATTTCAGAATGAATTTCAGAATCAAGTTAACGCAAATTATTGAAATTGCCAGACTTTTTCCCAGCCAGATAACTGGAGGTGTGGACAGGACAAATAATGAGTTTGGATTCTTTCATTCTGTTGGTTTTATAACTGATTGTTTGGCATGAACTACTGCAGTGAACAGTGGATTACAGAGACACCAGGCTATAAAACTTTATTATTCAGTAGAAACTTCTTCAGCTAAAATTTACATTCAACATCAGCAGGCAATAGACCTCATGGTAGGAAGTAGTTTCTTGAATGGTATTTTACCATGCTTTCTTATCTTGAGCAAACTGTTTGCACTTCTATTTAACAACTTATGGTTTGGGTCATTTTTAGGCAGTTGCTTCCCATTGTCAATGAATGACAAAGCATTTTCTTCAAAATTTGTTCTTCAGCTATTCACAAAACATGACCTGACCAGTGTAGCCCCAACTGCACCTACGTTTGGTATGCAAAATATGTTTTTTCACATTCTTAATTGTGAAAGGTGTGAAAAACTTGCACTTCACCTCACAACAAAGCAAATGGTAATGCGTCAAGGTCTAACCATTAATAATGTTACATATTCTGTTAATTTGAATAAGTGAAAACAAAACAAAGTAACTTAAGAGGAATTTCTGTTTTGATTGATGATGAATCCCTAATAACAGGCTCGGAAATCTATGCATGCTTAGAGAGACCGGTTGCACACTGGACATAGTCACTAGCATTAAATCAGGCAGTAGATAATAGTTGGAAATATACTTAGATATGATAATATTTGTGCTGTCTACTGATTCTGATTTGATAGGCATGTAGCCTGCACTACTTAAATTTCCCATTGGCTAAGCAGAAGAAGACTCAGAATTATCAAATTAATTTCAATATTTTAACCGAATAAAGCAAAAATGATGATGAAATAAACATTATTAAAGCAACAAATGTAATCTCATATTCCAGAAGATACTTGCAATCTACTTGAATTGCATCTGTTCCAGAGGCACTTGATTGATTTAATGGAACAGTTTTTACGAGCACCTCATTCGGTATCTATATATAACAAAATAGTAAAATAGCAAAGTTGTTGGTTTCTCGAGTCAGTTAGTTCTCTCACTTTCTCGAGATGGTTTCCTCTCTCAGTTTATCGAGCCATTTCGCTCTTGGTTTCTTGAGCCTGTTTGGTCTCTGTTTCCTGAGTGACTTTACTCGCAATGTTTTGAGCCAATTGGTTCTCAGTTTCCAGACCAGCTTGCTCTCAGTTTCTTGATCCAATTGTTTTATCAGTGCTGAACACTGCTTCCTGAAGCACGGAGAGATTGGACCTGCAACCGACTTGTTCATCCACATTTATTTCCTGTCGAGATTGAAGCATGCAATTTCTTTGCATTTCAACAGAGTTGCCATGGGGTTATGTCACTGATTCAGCACCAAGTGTGATTTGGTTAGTTTCCAGATAAAGCATTTCTCATGAATTGTGAGGCTTTGATTATAAAATCTTGAATTAATTTGTGGAAGAAATCAAATGTGTCCAGAAATGTGAGATTTCAGTATTCCTTATTCACAGGAAACTCAGAAGGTGAAATGAGTAGCATATGAATTTCACTGGAAGGAACTCTACTCTCTCTTTACATTGTCCATACAGTACATTAATGCAGCAGTCACTGCCGATTCCACCCACTTGGATTTTTGCACACCCTGTCACAAAGCCAAATGTAACAGAGTAAATCACCCTTAAGATGCCAGCATTAGACTTCATTACCTGCTGGATTCAGTTACCTAGGCACGAAAATTCCCAACATCTCAAATTTATAATGTGCAGCCTTCAGGGATGCCTCACCCCTCCCTATCTCTGCAACATCTTCCAAACCTAGAAATCTTAAGATCTGTGCCTGTTAGAGTTGGCCTTCTGTACAAACCTTATTCTTTTCATTCTACTAATGACAGCAGTGCCGATGCTCAGTTCTTCCATTTCTCCACCCACCCCCATCTTCATTTAAGAACCTTTTCAGAACCGACCTTAACACTAAGCACCAATACTTCCTTCTTTGGGACAAGATTAGTTCTTTTTTTTTCTGAGCCCTTTGTGACACTCCTTTGAATACAGTTGCTCCTTTGTATGATGGTATATAAATACAGATTGTTGCTGTTGGCCATCCAGAAGGTGACAATAATTTCAGGGAGCTGTCTGAACTGTAAGATCACAGAATAGAAGAGGGCCTGCAATCCATCAAGACTATACCAACAAAAACTGGTCTAAATCAACACTAGTCCCACTTTCCAAGGCTTGGCCCATAGCCTTGAATGGTATGATGATTTAAGTGCTCATTGAAATACTCTTTCAAGGTTCTGATGTTTCCTGTTTCAAATATTCTCCCAGATTCCCACTATCCATTGAATGAAAAAGAAATTCCTCAAAGCCCCTCTAAATCTCCTGCTGTACTTCATCTTGTACTTCATCTTAGGGGAACAGTTGCTTTCTATCCACCCTCATAATCTTATACAGTGAGTTGATTCAGCTCAGTTGACGAGACAGCTTGTCTGCAATGCAGAGTGATATGGACACCTTCGGCTTGTGAAGGATTCACCTTCTTAAGTTCTCCTTTTCCTGAGGTGTGTTGACCTTCAGGTTAAACCACCACCAGCTGACTCTCTCTAATGAGGGAGCAGCCCTATGGTCTGGTAAGACTATGGTGACTTTTTTAAAGTTTTTTTTTCTCTTTTGAACAGTACAACAAAGACAAAACCAAATAATTCAAACTAATATTAAAAAGCAAACCTACTAATTACATAAATAAATATCAACTAATAATGAAGCTAAAAAAGAGAAGTCTTAACTACAGTAATAATGATAATAACCATGACACAGCTCAGCAAAACAAAGCAATAGCCCTCGATCATCAAGCGCATAGATTTATACATATTCATATGTTCATAGATCCTCCCCTCTGGATTCCAGATTCACTACATAGAATTGCCATGGTTATATAAAGACTCTTAATGGTATGGCAGACAAATCTGTACCCAACTAGTCCCAAAAGGGCCGCCACGTCTTATAGAAATTCTCAGTTTTATGAGGCACCATACTCGTCAGAAAGTCGAAGGGGATGTGCTCCATGACTAGCTTACGTCAGCCTGTCAGCCCCGGGGGAGTTTTGCACTCTAATAGAATGTTCTTTCTGGCACAAAAAATGAGGATATTGAAAACCCTTTTTTTGTGTGTGTGCATCTAATGAAAAAGAATTAACAAAGCCAAGAAGAGGAAATATCAGATCCATCTCCACCTCTGTCCACAATGCCTTCTGTATTTCGCCTACCACAGCACTCCAGTATGCCGTAGTCTGTGGCAGGACCAAAGGCAATGAGGAAACATGCCCATGCTCACTTTATATTTAGGACACATTGGAGATCCTCCCGCTTTAAATTTAGCGAGGCAGTCTGGGGCCAGATGGACCCTGTGGAGAATCTTCAATTGCAAGGAATGGGTCCTGTTGCAAATCAAGATCCTTCTTGCATTTTCCCAGATATCCTCCCATATTTCAGAAGAGATCTCATTGTCCAACTCCCTCTCTCATACCTTACAGAGCCATTCGGTCTCATCCGAGGGACCTTCTCCTAATAAATGATAAGCGTTGTTAACAGATAATGTATCCTCAGCACTCAGCATCCTCTTCTCCATGTCAGACCTATAAGGATCAGTTAGAAGTGTGGTCTTTTTTTGGATGAAGTTTCTAATTTGAAAGAAACAAAAGAGGTCCCTACTGGGCATTTCATATTTCCAAGCCAATTGGTCAAAGGACATCAATATGTCCCCTTCGAATAAATCACCCAGGCAAGACACACCCCTAGCTGCCCATAGGTTAAACCCAAAGTCCATCATTCCTGGCTGAAAGCCTGGCAAACCAACTATGGGTGTCAAAAATGATGTTTTGGCAATATTGCCCTCACCCTGACACATTGCCCTCCACGCCTTGACTGTATTGATGTAATATGGCAATATTCCTTAACTGTTCTCATGTTGTCTAAGAACAGCAGGCTAATAGGGGGGCATCCTGCCTGAGATGCTTCGATTCGAGAGTGCAGTGCTGGAAAAGCACAGCAGGTCAGGCAGCATCTGAGGAGCAGGAAAATCAATGTTTCGGTCAAAAGCCCTTCATCAGGAATGAAGGTGATTCGATGTCCAACCAAAGTGAATGAGGTTCCTCCCAGGACTAATCATTCACGTAAGATAGTAATGAGCTTAATTGATAATTTTTGATAACTGGCAGGCCCACTCCTCTCAGTCTGTAAGGTAACTGCAATTTAGTCAATTTAATTAGGGGTCGTTTGCGATACCAGATAAAAGAACTAAACCAGCCGCTCAATCTTCTAAATATTTGCTTAATAAAAATGCAGAGGAAACATTTGAATAGGATACAACAGGCAGGGCAGAATATTCATTTTAAAGAGGTCTATCCAACTGAACCAAGAGATCAGAAGCACTTCCCATTATGAAGGTCCTGCTTGATTTTATCGAAAAAATGGGCAAAATTGGCTTTAAATAGCTGATCAAAAATAGGACTAACAAATATACCTAAGTAGAGAAAGCCCTCCTGTGACCATCTAAAAGGGAGCCGAAATCTGCCCTCAGGATCAGGCACTCTCAGGAGACCACCCATGGGCATAGCCTCTGACTTTGCAAAATTGACCTTATAACGCGAGAAGCCACAAATAGATTGATGCATTTGATAAGAAGAAGAGATCATCATCCGCATATACTGCAATTTTATGCAACTTCATCCCCACTTCTGACGCAGTTATGATGGGATCCCTGCATATTGCTTCTGCCAGCGGTTCGATTGCCAATGTGAAAACAATGGTGACAAGGGACAGCCCTGGCAACTGCCCCTAAAAATATTAAAACTGCTTGACCGTACACCATTGGTGAGGATTGTGGAAAGAGGATCACTATACAAAACCCCCACCCACCTGATGAAGGTCTCTCCCAGGCCAAACCGCTTCAAAGTATGAAAAAGGTATGGCCACTTGACCCTATCAAATGCCTTTTCCACATCTAAGGAGATCGCTAATCCCTGTACTGATCACTGTTGACATACTTGGATCATGTTAAGTAATCTTCTGACATTATCCGTTGATCTGTGACCTTTTATGAACTCTTAATGATGGAGGGCAGTACAGTTTCTAGCCTTAATGCCAGAGTCTTGGTAGGATTTTGAAGTCAACATTCAGGAATGAAATGAGCCTACAGGAAGCACAGTCCTCCAGGGCCTTCCCTTTTTTAAGAATGAGAGAGATGTTCACCTCTCTTAGAGATGGTGGGAGGAGGCCACAACTATGAGAGTCATTAAACATTCTAAGCATCAGTCCTGCCAGTATATTTATAAATTCCTTCTAGAACTCACTGGGCAGCCCATCAGGACCCGGTGCTTCCCATTCTGGAGCTGCCTCTCAGCCTTCTGCACCTCTTACTCTGACAATGGGGCATTGAAGAGAGACTGTTGTTCAGGGGTCACTCTGGAAGGTCCAAATTCTTAAAAAAAGACTCCATCCTAACCCGCCCACTTTCAGTTTTCAGATTGGTATAATTCAGTGTAAAATCTCCAGAATGCTGCATTAATCCTTTTAGAATTGTAGGTCAAACTTCCAGTGTCCTCTCCGATCGAGGTAACGGCCTGGGGGACACTCTTTTTCCTTGCAAGATATGCTAGGTACTTGCCCGGGTTATTCCCATGCTCAAACCGCCTTTCATTTGCAAATGTAAGCTCACTCTTGGCTGTCCGTGTGAGTATGGAGTTCAGCGTAGACAAAGCACCATAATCCTCTGCAGTTTAACCAGTGAGGGCCTGTCAAATTATGCCTTTTCTGCTAGTTTCAGACACATCTCGAGCAAACGTTACTGCTCACCCGTCTGTCGCTTCCTACTGGCTGAATAGGAGATAACCAACCCCCTAGCATATGCTTTAGCTGTTTCCCAAAGGATGGATGGGCTACTGGCTGAGCCTGTATTAATATCTAAAAAAACCCTGAACTCAGTAGAAAAAAATTCAATAAACTTGAATTTTACAGGGGTCCAGTTACCAGTGCCTCAAGCTTACTACTGTATCCTTACTCTTAAGGATTAAATACACTGGGACGTGATTGGAAATAGTGGTATTGCCAAATGTACATGATCCCACCGAGCCCAGATATACTGCAGGGATCAGAAAAAGATCAATCCTAGTATGGCTTTTATGTGGGTTTGAAAACAATGTGAAGTCCCTGCCAGTAGGGTGAAGGTGCCTCCAAACATCTACCTCTACCTTTTCAGCACACAAATCCCTTAATTGTTTAGATCGCAAGGAAGATATCAGCGGGCCTTTGGGCAATCTGTCTTCCGTAGAGTCTATGAGACAATTGAAATCCCTTCCTACGATGATATGTTGAGATGCAAGGTTAACCAGTCTAGAAAGTGCATCTGTCAAGAATTTAAGGGGGTGGGCCGGGGGACAGTAAACATTTAAGATCCCATGTTCTTCCCCTTGTATCAAAGCTTTAAGGATTACAAATCTCCCGTGCATGTATTTAATGCACTCTAATAACTTAAATGGGAGAACCTTTCCAACTAAAATGGTCACCCCTCTACTCCTCGAATTGAAAGATGAAAAATAAACCCAGTTATACCCATTCTGTTGCAGCTTCAAATGCTCTGCATCATCCAAGTGTGTTTATTGTAATAAGGCAACATTTACCCTCTCCCTTTTAAGGATGGAAAGTGCCATTTTCCTCTTGGCAGGTGAATGATTCCCCTTAATATTCCAGGTGCACCACTTAAACACATCCTTACCCATAGCCTACTACAGCAGTATTTAGACTCCAGAGAGGAAGAACCCAAACTACAGATCGCTGAGCTTTAATGCAAAAGAATCCACAAAACCCAAAAACCACACAGACTAAAATAACCACGGCCCAACAAATCTGCAAAACTTATAAAAACTATGTACAACAAAAACTGAAAAACAAAAAATTGCCAAAGGCACTGATTGGAGGAATTTACCTCCCCATTCAAAGGGGGTATCTACACATCCTACAACCCTACTAACCATCCCAACCATCCTCTCAACTCCTACCAGCAATGGTTGCGCCACATACACTGACCACCCGGTAGAGAAAAAACAAACAACCAAAAGCAAGGTTAGTACTATAAACAAGTAAACTAAAAATAAATATGTCACCCATCCCTTAACATAACTTAGAGATTAAAGATTAATACTCTATCCATCCCGGACACCATTTCATGCAACTTATTACCAGAACGGAGATTCCATCAAGTCCTTCTTAAAGGAGAGCAAACCCGAACAGCTCTGTCCTCTACACCAATTCGGCCATTCAACTTAAGTCAACGTGTCCACAAAGTTCTTTGCATTCTCTGGCGAGTCGAACAAATGTATGGATCCATTATGATTGATCCAAAGCACCGCTGGATATCTTACAGAATACTGGATCCCAAGCTCTCTCGATCTCCTCTTGACGCCATTGTAGGACTTCCTTTTCCGGACCACTGCCGCCGAGAAGTCTTGAAAAAACATGACTGTGGAGCTGCCACATACCAATGCCCTCGAATCACTTGCCTAGGCTCTAGAGGCTTCCATGACCCTCTGCTTGTCTTTATATTGATGAAACCTCACCAGGAAAGGGCATGGGTGTTGATCCACACCTGGCTTTCATGCCACAGTCTGGTGGGCTCTTTCAATTGTTATCCTTCCCTTCTCAACCTCCAAACCAAGGAACTCCAGGAACTTCTCGAAGAACTCCACCGGCTGGTCACTTTCTGTCCCCTCAGGTATGCCAACAACATGCAGGATTTTTCTTCTGCACCTGTTTTCGAGATTGTCTACTAGATCCAACTGACCCTGGATCTGTTTCCAGGGCTTCAATCCGGCTCTTGAAGGAGTCGTTCTCTGCCTCTAACCCTGCAGTCTAGTGCTCGAGCTCATCAGTCCTTTTTCCCAGATCTTGCAGCATAGCAGATACAGGAGCCAGCTTCTCCTTGATTTTTGTTCCTGGCTCTGCCTCCCCAGGACCTCGCGAGATTTGGTCAGTCCCTCATCCAGGGTCTGGTGAGTAAGCAAGCCGGCTGCTTTAGAGGGCTGAGCTGTGGCCCCGGCCCCAGGTGAGCTTCCTCCTTTCTTCTGCATCCTCCAGCTGCAAGGACAAAGGTACGTCGATTTTTTCAGGTTTCTAGCTCCTTTACTGTGTTTTTACCCATAGTAAAGTGTTTGGGATGGGTCCTGGCTCTGTCAAGTTGGTGTTGCAGTGCAGAGTCCAGCAAACGCAATCCTAATAGGACGCCGCCATCTTGGAATTCCCCCCCCCCCACCACCCATGGTGACTTTATGCTTATTTCATTTTACACAACGCAATCATGTACCCATCCCCGCATCGCCGCCACCTCCACTTGAAAGAAAACAACACGAGCTTATCCAGCCTCCCTTCATGGCTAAAAAATGCTCCATCCCAGATAACACCCTGGTGAATCTCTCTCCGTATCCTCTCCAGCGCAATCACAATCTTCCTACAGTGCAGTGACCACAGCTCCACACAGTACTCCAGTTGTCACCTAACCAAAGTTTTGTATGATTCCAATATAACCTCTCTGCCCTTATAGGGATGGCACGGTGGCACAGTGGTTAGCACTGCTGCCTCACAGCGCCAGAGACCCGGGTTCAATTTCCGCCTCAGGCGACTGTGTGAAGTTTTCATACTCTCCCCCTGTCTGTGTGGGTTTCCTCCCGCAGTCCAAAAAAAATGTGCAGGTTAGGTAAATTGGCCGTGCTGAGGTTGCCCGCAGTGTTAGGTGTAGGGGAATGGGGCTGGGTGGGTTTCTCTTCGGAGGGTCGGTGTGGACTTGTTGGGCCGAAGGGCCTGTTTCCACACTAAGTAATCTATGCCACCACTGATAAATTTAAAGGCTTTAATAACTACCCTATTAACCTGCCCTGCCAGCCTCAGTCCTCTAATATGTATGTGGTGAAGGCCTGGATGGGTTGCCTCTCACATTTCTTTGGAGAAGAATGGATTTCCAGATCAGGTTTTGCCCTTATCTGTGGAGGTGAATGTTTTCAGGTGAAAAGAACTTAGTCCCTCTGATGCTGCCTATGTTGACTGGATTCTGTTCTCTTAGCTGAATGAATTGTCCCTCGTCCTTTTGGTTTCAATTGGTTAGAGAAGTGAGGTTGGTCATCTCAGTACGGTTTTGATCAACATTTATTCTGTCCAGCCAGAATGGTTTGCTATACAGTGGAGAAAGGATCGTGGTCTATCATGTCTCTTTATGGTTTGAATGGTTTCGTTATCACTCCTATAGAGTCATAGAAATGTGCAGCATGGAAGCAGACCCTTCTGACCAACTCATCCATGCGGACCAGATATCCTAAATTAATCTAGTCCCATATGCCAGCATCAGGCCCATAGCCCTCTAAATCCGTTACAAGCTGGGCTACAGTAGGTCTAGGTGTCCATAGATTTTTCGGTTTTAGGTCATCCCATCAACAATAGAAGTTGCGAATTCCACAGAGAGTATTCATCTTGGTATGTTGATCCAATGGAGTGTATCCCACCCACAACAATGGACATTTTAGAATCTGCTCAGAAGCAGGTTCAGACATGAATTAATACCGTGTGCATAAATCATAACAGCCATCATGATCAAGAGCATCTGTCCATTGGCCATGTCAGTCCCTTCCTTTTAAAATAAAAATTGCTCATCACCTCCATACACACATGGGTAGATTTCACGAGCTTGACAGTGACAATTTGTGCAAAATCACTGTCCCTCCTGAAAATATTAATCGCTTATGTTTGTATCTGAGGACAACAATCTGCAAAATGTTGTGGATGTATGACCTACTCTTTAAATATTCATGCTGGCTTTTTCAGATCATTCGAAAGTTTCAAGGTGTTCAGTCGCCTTATCCTTAATTATAGGCTCCAGTGATTTCTTGACAGCAAGTGTTAAGTTAGTGCCTTTGTTACCCTCTGCCATCTTTTTTAAAATCTGGGAATGGCATATTCAGTTTTCCAATCTGCAGAAAAGGTCTCCAAATCAAAAACCATTTAAAGATTAATCATTGGAAACATTTGCAATGTGTTCACCTATTGAGGTTAAAACTCTGAAATGAGTGTCTTGAGGTACAGTTGGTAGCTTCCCTACTTCAGGGCGAGGTGGCCTGGGTTCAAGACCCACCTACTCTGGGGGCGTGTCAAACCATCTCTGACCAGATCGTTTAGGAAAACACTGAAATGGAAAGCATCTGGTCCTGAGGATTTGTCGCTCTTTCATGCCATGACTTTCTCCATTTTGTTCAGGTTAAAGGTGGTGAACACCTGTTGCAGTATAATTTCCTGACGTACTGACCTCTTCCACTGATGTAAATACTGATGAGAGTAAATTATTCAACAAGCCAACAGTTCCTAATCTCCACTGACAATATCATCATTACCACCCACTTATCACTTGGACAAGGAGAGAGCCCTTTCCAAGAACAGAATCAATAAAAAATCGATTGAAAACTTCACAGAAAGACAAGCGAATTTATTAACTTCATGATTAGTAAAAAGTATGACAGGAAAAGAATTACAAATCTAAAACTTATTTTTAAAGAATAGTTCATTTTACAAGCCATGACCATTTATAGTTTCCTCACTGAGCTGGTAGATTGAACTTTCCTGATAAATATAATCTGTTCCTCTTATTTACATATTTCAATATTATACAATAATGATACAAATTGAGCAGAAATATGGTTACAACAAATACCACACCTGCACATATTTACATTCCTCGAGTTTAAAGAACATACTATTAACTCTCTGTTTCCTGTGCTTTACCAACCTGCCTAGAAATATAAACACTAATTTTAACCCAGTTCTCCTTGTTAGGTTTGACTGACCAGGTGAGAGTGGTGCAGAGTTGAGGGGTATAAAGTTATAGAGCTTTACAGTATTAAAAGAAGCCATTCGGTCCATCCTGTCTGCTTTGGTCACCAAATATCAATCCATCTAGCTACATTTTCCAGCACTTGGCCTATAGCCTTGTTGCTATGGCACTTCACTTGACCAACTTCTAAAATGTTGTGATGATCCCCACATCTACCACTCCCTCAGTGAGTGGGTGAAAACCCTTCTGGTGGCACAGTGGTTAGCACTGCTGCCTCACAGCACCAGAGACCTGGGTTCAATTCCCGCCTAAGGCGACTGACTGTGTAGAGTTTGCACATTCTCCCCATGTCTGTGTGGGTTTCCTCCAGGTGCTCCGGTTTCCTCCCACAGTCCAAAAATGTGCAGGTTAGGTGAATTGGCCATGCTAAATTGCCCCTAGTGTTGGGTGAAGGGGTAAATGTAGGAGAATGGGTCTGGGTGGGTTGTTCTTCGGAGAGTCGGTGTGGTCTTGTTGGGCCGAAGGGCCTATTTCCATACTGTAAGTAACCTAATGCCCATTATTTTAAATCTATTGATCACTCTACTGAGAGAAAAGGCTATCCACCCTATCCATGTATCCATAAATTGTATACACTGAATCAGGTCTCTCCTCAGCCTTTTTTGCTCTAAATACAGTACACGGTTGTGTCGTATCCCTGAACCGTATTGGTTAATTGTCAGGATTCAGGCACCATGGAGACTGACAGTCGGGGGACCCAATCAAAATGGCGAAATTGCTACTTGTTGACATTAATTCACAACAAAATCCACAACAAAAATTCAATCTTGCAATTGGGAAACTCAAACATACCTGTTAGCAAAAAATAGCAGCAATCAACATTAGGACAGAAGTGGCCCGCGATTCCTTTTATTCATTTATCTCGAAGGTTTCCAGTGCCTTAGGCTATGACTCTTTTAAAAGTTTTCTTCAACTTCCCACCAGCTTCCCAACCAACCCTGCACCCTACCCATTCTTCTGTCACCCTTTGACCTCTCAAGCCCTGCAGCCTCCGCAGCCCCTGTATCTCGTAACGAGAGGACCTCCTGCCAGATTTCTTACAGCTGACTGCTAAATGCTCTGCAGGTAGGAGACAGCTTAAGAAGATGTCAATGAATCCTGGCTATTTACAGTCTCCATCCTGCTACCTATCCACTCTGAACGCAAACCAAGTTAAAAGAAAACAAAAGCATTATGAAATTTTTAATATCACAGGAGACAAGCATTTGCTCCAAAATTATATGATGAGAAAGAAAGACCATCACTCAATCTCGGGTCTCCTGAGTTGCCAAAACTGCACCATCTTGAGAGGATAGCACTGAGGTAAATAGGCACAAGGTGAGACACTGGGCATAAATGTCTTGTACCCAGGCCAAGGGAAAGAATCAGAAAGGAATCATCTGGTCAGATGCAAGAACTAAAATGAGCAATGGGGTTAAACCATGTAAAAGACTGATAGACACTCAGAGAAATTCTTGATGCATTGACAGACCTGCTAGAGAAGTAGAGAACACTGTCAGGAAATAGGGAGGAATCCCACTTCAACTTGGCACAGGGTATTGCATGGAGCCCATTCTTCCCTGTCTAGAAAAGACAATCAATGTCATGAGAGCTGTTGTTGACCTGACCATGTTGCAGCGTCTGATGGCAGTGTCTCAGTTTGGTTTTCAGCAACCATGCTGCAGCCTTTGAGGTAGTTTGTGGAGGGACACATATCCAGACAAAGATACCCACAAGACAGGAGGCAAGGGAATGCACAAAGATTATTAATTGACCTTTGTATGAATATTGGATGGTTTGTGAATAAAGTTAGTTTGGAACTGTTATTTTTTTTTTGGTGGCATTTAGCACAGCATTGAGGAATGAGAAGATATTGTGATTATAAGAGCCGGAGATTAAGGTGTATGAAAGTTGGACAATGGAGATTTGGAGTTGTACTCAGTAGACTTACAGATAAAGCAAGCACAGGCACAGCCTGCCAGAATGTAGATCTGCTGGTTGCCTCTTCCTTCTTTCTCTTCATCCTGCTCCCAAGATGCTGATGACCAGATTGTGCACCAATAGCAGGAATGCAACAAGTGATTGCATCAGCTCCAGAGGGCCACTCTAGAGAAGTCCAGGCAGCAGCAATGTTGCTTCCAAACCCCAGGGATCTGCTCAATAATAATGCTTTGAATGACCCCACCGTTCTCATGGTATGCAAGTGTGGCCGGGTGACAGCGTGGGTCATGAACCAAGTTTAAAACGGATATCCTTTATCACCCAGCGGTCATCCTCTGGTTTGACATAGCAGACTGGCATACTGGCACAGAATGAACCCCATGACTGCTGGCAGGGTAGCAGACTTCATCAGCAAGACGTGCTGAGCATGGTAAGACAGCAGTTATGTTTTCAGTGAGTGGTGACCTTTGCATTTAGAGTATAGCTCAAGGTTTTAAAAAGCTTATTCATGGGATGAGACCATCACTGGCCAGACCACCGTTTATTGCCCATAGGGCAGTTAAGAGTCAACCACAATGCTGTGGATCTGGAGTCATATGTAGGCCAGACCAGGTAAGGATGACAGTTTCCTTCCCTAAAGGACATTAGTGAACTAGATAAGTTTTTCCGACAATCGATTCACAGTTATCATTAGACTCTTAATTCCAGATTTTACAGAGTTCAAATTCCACTATCTGTCAAGAATATTACCTGGGTCTCTAGATTAACAGCCAAGCGATAATACCACTAGGCCATTTGGGAGTGGGCAATCAAGGGCACCCTGTCTCCTTGGGTAGCCTACATTCTGCAAGGTTATATGCACACCACACCTTCTTTCTAATCAGAAAACACAGTCAATACCTATTCCTGGCATGTGCCACCAATCTGATTCAGCGATGAATGGCAATGGTATAGCCGTTGCTTACCCTAGCCTGAGAAGACAACAATGCAAAGAAACTCAGGATCACTGTCAGCTTCATAGTCATTGTTTGCACTAGCCTTACACGCAACATATAAATTGGGACAAGAGTAAGCCAATTGAATCCACTAACCTGCTCTACCAATCATTTAGATCATCACAGATCTGATTACTCAACATACCTGCATTCTCCCAATAACCTTTCACTCTCACACTTAACAGTCTATCTACTTCTGTCTTAAATGTTCTTCAAAGGCTCAACATCTGCTACCTTTAAACAGAGTTCCAAAGATTCATGATCTTCTTGGGAACATTTTTGTCTTATTTGTCTTGAATGGGCAACTCTTTATATTGACACAGCCACCCCTTGTTCTACATTCTCCCACACACAGAGATAGCCTTTCCACATCCATCCTACCAAAAGCCCTCAGGAACCTGTATATTTCAATCAAGTCGCCTCTTACTCTTCTAAACTCCTGTGGACTAGCCTGTCGAAATTTTTCTCTTAAAACATCCTACATATTCCAGGAATTATTCTGCTTCCAATATTGCTGGGCAGCACTGTGGTACAGTGGCTAGCACTGTGACCTCCTCGCACCAGGGTCCTGGGTTTGATTCCATCCTCGGGCGACTGTCTGTGTGGAGTTTGCACTTGCTCCCCGTATCTGTGTGGGTTTCCTCCAGCTGCTCTGGATTCCTCCCACTGTCCAAAGATGTGCAAGTTAGGTGGAATGGCCATGGGAAGTGCAGGGTCACAGGGATGGGGTTGGTCTGGGATGTTCTTTGGAGGGTCAGTGTGGGCCAAATGGCCCACTTCCAATTTGTAGGGATTCTATATTTTGATTACTTAAAGAAACACTGTATCTCATATTCTCGATGTGTCTCACCAATTCCCTGTATAATTGAAAGATAATCTTCCTACTTTTGTACTCATTTCCCCATACAATAAATTATAACAATCCAGTAGTTTCTTCTATTACTTACTGTAGCTGAAAACAAATCTTTTGCAATTCATGCACTAGGACACCCAGATCCCTTTGCGTCTCAAACTCTCTACTGTTTGGATTCATGCCTAGAACAAAGAAAGATGATTGGGACTGTGGGTAGCTAACCACGTCAACCCAGGATATCCTGAGGAGTTCCTCAGAGTAGTGTCCTGTCTGTGCACATTCTCCCCGTGTCTGCTTGGGTTTCCCCCAGGTGCTCCATTTACTCCCACAGTCCAAAGATGTGCAGGTTAGATGAATTGGACATGTTAAATTGCCCAAAGTAAACAGGGATGTGTAGGTTAGGTGCATTAGTCAGGGCAAATGTAGAGTAATAGGGTGGAGGAATGGGTCTGGGTGGGTCACTCTTCAGAGGGTCAGTGTGGACTTGTTGGGCCAAATGGCCTGTTTTCACACTGTAGGGACTCTAGGAAAACAAAGTTAACATTTTGGGTCCAGTGACCCAGTTCTGATGAAGGGTCACTGAACTCTAATCAGTTTTCTCTCCACAGACCAGCTGAGTTTCTCCAAAAATCTCTAATTGTTTCATCAATGGCGTTTCCTGCATTACAAGATCTGAGATGGAAATGTTTCCAATTGCAACTCCTCAGATAATGTTACAGTCTATGCTTTCATGCAGCAGGATTTGGGCTGATAAGTAGCAAGTAACATGCACACAGGGCAATGACCACCTCCAATGATACAAAATTCTAACCATCTCCTTTGAAGTTCAATGGGATTACTATTACTGAATACACACTACCAACATCCTGGGGGTTACCAAATACAGAAACTGAACTGGACTAGATATTGATACTGTGACAGCATGATCAGGTCAAAAGCTGGGAATTCTGCAATGAGGAAACTTACCTCATGACTCCTAAAAAGCAAAAATCAGGAGTGTGATGGAATAATCCCTATTTGCCTGGAAGAGTACAGCTCCAACAATATTCCACACCATCCAGGATAAAGTAGCCTTTTTTACTAGCACCTTCACATTCATGAGCAAAAAACACTGGCTTAATCAACAATGTATACATTCAGTAATTTACATGTTTTTTTTAAATTGAAGACAACGTGGAAGTATAAGAAAGATGAGAATAAAAATGAAAGTTAATAAGGTTAAAACTAGAATATGAACAAGACCAAAGAAACCACCTGGTACCAATTTCTATTGGATTCAGGCAGAACAAAAACACAGGCAAATTCTCATAATAACATCTGGAAACTAATCAAGTAACATCTAACATAATCATTCATACTCCATCATATTACAATCAATATCAAAGACTCCAACATTACCACCTGGAAAAGAGCCACCTAAGATTGGGGCACTGCAGTAGACAGGAAGGTGTGGCCATGGTAGTTTTCAACATTGACTCAGGACAATGTTCTCATTAAACTGCAGCTTTGTGTACACACGCAGTCACGCTGAGGAGTCAGTTACCTCAATTGGCTGATGGCTAGTTTGTGATGCTGACAATGTGGGTCCAATTTTTGCACTGGCTGGGGTTTCAAGGAAGGACTCTCCTTCTCAACCTCTCCCCTCCCCTCAGGCATAGTGACCCTCAGGTTAAACCACCACCAGTCACCTCTCACGAATGGCAGAGTAGCCCAGCCTTTTATCATGCAGACTGGCTCAAGACGGCTGCTGATCAAAACCTTCCGAAAGGTATTTAACTATGGGCAAGAAATGTTGGACTTGCCAGCATAGTACATATCCAGTCAATTATCATTTCAAAACAGGCTAACAGTAACGGTTCAACAGGAAATGTTTGGCTTTTGGCGATTCCCAGATAACTGGCACACCGTCTTACTGTGCACAAATCAAATTAGGAATGAGACAAAGTGAAAGATGGCTTGACTTCAACAGCAATCGACTGAAAATAGAACCACAAGTGTTGAGTTAGATCTCGAGATCTGAGTCGGAAGGCTGATTACTATCTGCCTTGAAGGACACTGATATGATGAAAAAGAATATGGTAAGAGATAACAATAAACGAGATGATTTAGAAAATTGCTTCAAGATGAACAAATTCTAATTGATCTACTGGGGTGAGTACAAAACAAAAGTACAATAGTCTACCTTCAAAATTTAGCATGTAGTCATTAGTCTCTAAAGATGGAAATTAATCATGAATACCATGTGCAATCATCCTCAGAATGCCCAGGCTTACAACAAAAAAAACTGCATATCTGTGAGGCAGCAAAGTGTAAAGGTGACACAAAGCTAGGAAGACATCTCTTGAAAAGTTACCCTGACATTTCATCCAGACTACAAAAGCATGAGACTCAGGTTAATGGGTAAAAATATTCAGAATGGGGTACACAATACTAGCCCTGCTATCCTGCCCATCTTAAAAGGTTTATATTGGAGATCCTCAGAATATTGTTTGCTTTTATTCAGGAATAAGCACTTAAGACATTGACAGAAAGAAGATAACCCAAAAGTATATCCATATTGCTGCAAACAAAGACAGGCTGTTGAGGATTTTCATCTTAGCGCCCATCAGAACAGAACTGCAAGAACATCAAACCCCAAAAGGGAAGAGCAATATATACTGAATGATTGCTTGGCAAGAGGATTCAAATTAGTCAAGGCTTTGTCATGGAGAATGCAACACAGAATGCAGTTTAAGCAAAAATTAATACGATATTATTATGCGCACAGCATGAAATATGCCAGATTATATTAGGTTACTGTGTGGTTTGAGATCTGGGAAATTGTTGCAGAGAGAGTTAATCAACATTGACTTACAGGGAAATACATAAACTTATCTTCTTTTTGGTATTCATGGATAACTAGCTTCCATTCCAGTTTGAAAAGTTTTGAAATAGTTGGTAGGTCCAATGTACAATCGGCAGACTCTCTGAGACGTGGGTTAAGTGGTGACTGAAAGGTCAAGTTGAGTCATGTCTGTACATTCTCGACGAAGCCTCTAAATCTGTTTGGTGGTTTCTTGAATGTACTTTCTCTATTCAGATTGGACACAAACCAGGGCTGTAGTGAGGCAGTGGGATTTTCAAACTCTTCAGTGAACCTTTAAAGGACATCCCTAAAGTGATTCCACATGCCACAACTGAGTTCCAAATACAGTGGTTGCTTTCGGAGCTTGGAGTCATACATATAGTTGGCATGTCCTACCAGTAGCTACTCAGTATTGGGTGCATTGGCTTGGTAAAGGACACTGGTGTCAGACCACCTTTCTGACCACCAGATTTAGAGGATCATGCTAGGGCACCTCCAGTTGTACTCCCCTAGTGCTTTGAGGTACCTGCTGTAGCTTGTCTAAGTTTCTGATCCACCTTAGGACTTGGATCATTGCTGCCCAGTGCAACATTAGTCTTGTGTTTGAAATCCTGGTCCTCAAATGCCCTTTTCCTCAGTCGACCAATTGCTGCCCTAACACATTAAAGATGATGATGACTAATGATCTAGTCTGGTCGTCATCATGAGGAGGGTCTTAAGAGATGTAAAAAGATCCATCGATTTTACTCAAAAGGGGAGACGTTTTGTGGTGGGAGCTGGTAAAGAGGACTTCAGTTTTCCAGGTGATTCGTGAAATGTTGATTTTTCTCATATACTTTGCAGAAGGAGTTATCAATGACTTGTAGCCCAGTTTCTTTGTGGCCACACACACAAGCATAATCTGCATAGCTAAGCTCAATGATTCAATGATTGGAAGATGAAGTGATTTTGGGATTGAACTAATGGCCATGTCTGTTCTGTAAATGACCTTCATGCCCAGGGTTAATATGCTGAAGGGGAGGTAGCATACTTCAGTCAGGAAAATGGAGAAGTGATTTGATGAAATGATATAGCTTTTTTTTTGATCCAGTCTTCGCTAACATAACCACCATCATGATTCTGTTAGTGAGGATCATGGCTTGCAACTCATCATGGAGAGACTGAGGATGGTAACAAATTGCTGAGGGCAACTGAATCCAAAGAGAATGTGCTATAAACATTCACAATTAACAGAATCAAAGGCTTTTGAAAGGTGAATTTAAAAACTTATGTTTGTACTACTCCTTGCATTATCTATGTATTTACTGCACAGTCCATCTAGATGACAGAAAATTACATTCCAAATCCAGATACAGCCTTTGACTATTAAGGAACAGTTAATTAAGAAGGATCATTGCAATCATATTCCTCAGCTAAGCAATTCCACAACCTATGGATTAGATCTAAGCTCTGCAATCCTACCACACCAGCCATGAATGGTGATGGCCAACTTAACAACCCACTGGAGAAGGAGGGTTATCAAATATCCTCATCCTCAATGATGGGAGAGTCCAGCACATCACTGCAAAGGAGAAAGTTGAAGCATTTACAACAATCTTCAAGCAGAAGTGCCGTGTGATCCATATCGACCTTCTACAGACGTTCCCAGCATCACAGATATTAGTCTTCTGCCAATTTAATTCACTCCATTTGTTGTGAAGAAATGGTAGAAGCTCTGGATACTGGGTCTTGACAATCTTCCAGGAATAATACTAAAGACCTGTGCTCCAGAACTTGGCTTGCCCTTAGCCAAGCTGTTCCAGTATAGCTACAAAAGCATCTAACTAACAATGTGGAAAATTGTATGACTTGTACACAAAAAGCAAGACAAATCCAACCCAGCCAATTGCAACTGGACCAGTCTACTCTCAATCATCAGGAAGGGGTGGAAGGTATCATCCTCACAATAAGATTAGATTAGATTAGATTAGATTAGATTACTTACAGTGTGGAAACAGGCCCTTCGGCCCAACAAGTCCACACCGCCCCGCCGAAGCGCAACCCACCCATACCCCTACATCTACCCCTTACCTACACTACGGACAATTTAGCATGGCCAATTCACCTGACCTGCACATCTTTGGACTGTGGGAGGAAACCGGAGCACCCGGAGGAAACCCACGCAGACACGGGGAGAATGTGCAAACTCCACACAGTCAGTCGCCTGAGGCGGGAATTGAACCCGGGTCTCTGGCGCTGTGAGGCAGCAGTGCTAACCACTGTGCCACCGTGCCGCCCGAAACTTGGTCACTAACATATTGTTTGGGTAGAACATAGAACATAGAACATAGAAAAATACAGCGCAGTACAGGCCCTTTGGCCCTCGATGTTGTGCCGATCCAAGCCCACCTAACCTACACTAGCCCACTATCCTCCATATGCCTATCCAATGCCCATATAAATGCCCATAAAGAGGGAGAGTCCACCACTGCTACTGGCAGGGCATTCCATGAACTCACAACTCGCTGAGTAAAGAATCTACCCCTAACATCTGTCCTATACCTACCACCCCTTAATTTAAAGCTATGCCCCCTCGTCATAGCTGACTCCATATGTGGAAAAAGGTTCTCATGGTCAACCCTATCTAAACCCCTAATCATCTTGTACACCTCACCTCACATGGCTTGGGTACAACCAAGGCCACTCAGCTCCGACCTCATTACAGTCTTGATTGAAGCATGGCTAAAAGAGCTAAATACTTGTGATGAGATGGCAATGACTGAGTTTGGCATTTAGAAGCCCGAGAAAAACTGGAGTCAATATGTATCAGAAGAAAACTACTCCATTGGTTGGAGTCATTGCTGGCACAAAGGGAAGTGGTTATAATTGTTGGATATTCAGGATATCACTGCAGGAGTTCCTTAAGGAAGTGTCCTAGGCCTAACCATCTTCAGCTGTATCATCAATTACAGTCCCTCCAACATAAGGTCAGAACTGGGGACATTCACTGGTGACTGCACAGTGTTCAGTACCATTTGTGATTCCTCAGATACAGAAGCATCCAAGTCCAAATGCAGCAAGGCCTAAACAATGTTCGGATTTAGAGAAAGTGAGGACTGCAGATGCTGGAGATCAGAATCGAAGAATGTGGCGCAGGAAAAGCACAGCCGGTCAGGCAGCATCCAAGGAGCAGTAGAGTCGACGTTTTTTGCATAAGCTCCTGATGAAGAGCTTATGCTTGAAACATCAACTTTCCTGCTCCTCAGATGCTGCCTGACTGGCTGTGCTTTTCCAGCACCATACTCTTCGACAATGACCGGATTTGGGCTGACAATACCAAATAACATTCACTCTGCACAAGTGACAGGCAACGAATTCCCCGGCAAGAAAGAATCTAACTATTATCTCCTTGACATTCAATAGTATTACCACCACTGAATGTCTCTCTAAAAACATCCTGGGGATCATCATTGATGATCAAACTCAACTGGAGCGCTCATATAAATACTGTGGCTAAAGAACAGGTCAGAGGCTAGGAATTCTGCAGTGAGTAATTCACTCCCCAAGGCATATCCACAATCTAAGAGGCACAAGACAGGAGTGTGATGGAATTCTCCTCACTTGCCTGGATGGGTTCAGCTCCAACAACATTCAAGGAGCTTGACACTATCCAGGACAAAGCAGCCTGCATGATTGGCAGCACATTCACAAATATCCACACCCTCCACAATTTGTTGCAGAAATTCAGAAATTCTCCAAGGCTCCTTAGGCAGCACAATGCAAACCCACAATCACCACCATTTGGAAAGACAACAGCAGCAAACACATGTCAACATTGTCACCTACCAGTTTCCCTTCAAACCACTCACTATCCTGACAGGGAAAGATAACACATCATACATCAAATTACCATACATCAAAGAAGTTTCAGAAATGACAGCCAGACTACAAGACCCCTCAGAATCCTAGTAGCACACAAACCCACCAACACTCTCAAACAAAAACTAACAAACTTAAAAGACCGCGTACAACACATGGACAAAAGCAACGTCATCTACAAAATTCCATGCAAGGACTGCCACAAACGCTACGTAGGACAAACAGGAAGAAAGTTATCCACCAGGATACATGAACACCAGTTAGCGACAAAAAGACACGACCCTCTCTCCCTTGTAGCCCTACACACGGATGAAAAAACCACCATTTCAACTGGGACACACATCTATCCTGGGACAGGCTAAGCAAAGACATGCCAGAGAATTCCTAGAGGCCTGGCACTCCAACCACAACACCATAAACAAACACATAGATCTAGATACCATCTATCAACCCCTCAGAAAACGAGCAGGAAATGACATCACCACAAACCCCAGGAACCCCATCCAGGACAAACATATAAATAGAAAGCAGGAGAAAACAGCTTCGCTTCACTTGGAGGTCGCCACTGATGTTGTTACCTAGCCAGGTAATGAAACGTCTGGATATCAAACCCACAGCTCAGCGAACAAACCTACACCCTAAACCTCAACCTGAGCTACAAATCTTCACAAATCTTGCAAAAAAAATAACACCATTCCTTCGCTGTCACAGGGTCAAAATCCTGGAGCTCCCTGTTGTGGGTCTAGCTGAACCAGTGGTTCAAGATGGCGCTCACCACCATCTTCACAAGGGCAATTAGGGATGGACAATCATATCAGCCCAAACAGTGATGCAAATCCTATGCATGAATTTTAAAAAAAAACAGTCTCTGTAGTTGCCATAATTGCATTTTCTTCTTTCTCAGTCACAATCAGAGCAACCCTGAGATGGTCTGGCTTGTAATCTTCTTCCCAGATGAGGGGTATAAGGTGAGATGAGAATAAGGACATTGCTGACCATGGAAGAATCCTCCATACCTCCATTCCCCCCAAACTCCCCCATCCCTGCATTACATCCACTCTAGCCATGCTTTACTATAGTCCCCTTTGTGAAGCACGCTGCACCTTTCATAATTGTATCACCCCCATGTCGAAAGATTGCAGCCCCAATCCCAATAATTAACTTGCCAAGATCTAGTCCCACAGCAGTAGCCAAACACCTCCTTTCCCACCACTCCACATTTACTTTGTGGACTGGACTAACAGACTGACTGTGGCCCAGTCTCTTAACCAACATGATTGGACAGCTCCAGACAAGATGAGCACAGACTCCTGACTGGTGCCTATATATCTGCATAACCGTGTTGGCCCTGCTCCCTAGGTCTGTTGCTGTGGAGCCAACAGATTGACCGTGACCCACTCTCTGAAACCTTTAATCAAAAATCCATATGTGGCCAGTTCCAGCTATGGGAGGCTGCCCTTCACTTACTGGTCAGAAACTCCCTGACTAACAGGTAACTCCAAGGACTTTGCTGAGGACGATCTCCCACAATGCATCACCTCACAATTGTCTGAAACAACCATGAATCTTCAGTCTTCTGGGAACTCGCCTGTTGCTCACAATATTACAAAGATCTCTGTCAAGGCCCCAGCAATCTTCCTTGCCTCCCTCAGTATTCTGAGATGGATCCCATCAGGCCCCTGTGACTTGGCTATCTTAATTTTTTATCAAAACACCCACACTCCTATTACTTTATTTAAATTCTTTCCTGCAGAGTGGGACAGGGACGTTGTTAGTACACTGGTGAATAAGGGCTCGGAACATAAGAATGAGAAGAATTAGAATTAGGTTTTATTGGTCATGTGTACAGGGTTACTGGAGTACAGTGAAAAGCTTACAATGTCGCCACTCAATGGCGCCACCTCAGGTACAGTTACCTCAGTACAAAATATTAGATAAGAGTAGAAAAGTGAAGAAATAAATTAAAAGTCAACATTATGTTCTCATCAGTATGAAGTAGTAAATAAGAAATAAAGTTAAATGTACTGCATTACAGTCCTTCTTTCACCATGTTGCCCATCCCTGTGCAAAATCTTCCTGCTGCAGCCTTTCAATGCTGGTTGCTAGTGTGCCCTGCAATGAAAGTCTGTGCTTTCAAAAAATCCTGCCAATGCATGCTAGAATGGTCAAGATGGGTTAGCAGATGCTGGATGCCAATGCCTGTGGAGGAAGTTTGCAAGCCCTTGGATGGCTGTTGATTGTACCCTGGGCTACAGTTTGGTTGCAGGCAACATGGAGGTCATTTGGAGCAAGCGGTGAGCCGAGTCAACCAAGGAATCCTTCTGGTGGTCCTCACCAAATTTTCCCACTGTCTATCTCAGACAGGAGACTGAATATTAATGAGGAGAATTGCAGTGTTAACAAGGCAATTGACAACTTGCCACTGCCTAGTGAGAAGCTCACAGCACCTCATGTGAAAAGCACAAAGATGAAGCAAGATAATCTCAACGTCGAGAGGGGCTTTATGAGATCTACAGCCAATTCTGCCATGCATTCCTCAGATCTTTATAAAGATCCAACTAGCAATCTTGGTTGACACTCGTCAAAATGTTTTCTGCAATTACTAACTAGCTCCCTGTCCTTGACAAGTTCCTTACTATGCTCAGCTCTCAGGAGGCTGGGCCTTCAAATACTTGGGGAGAACATATTGCATAGAAATAGGCCATTCAGCCCAACCAGTTCATGCTGGTTTCACCCAAGTCTTCTTGCTCATGAAACCCTCGTTCCTCCAACAATATCAGTACAACTTCCCATTCTTTACTCCTCATAAGCTGTTCTTGCGTTGCCTAAAACGTATTAACATTATGCAACTCAACCATCCTCTGTGATCGCGAGTTCCAAATTTTCTTCCCATATAAAAAAAGTTTAATCTGAACTCCTATTTTATTTCATGGTGACTATCTTTAACTGCTGGCTTCTAACCCAGAAGGGAAAACATTTTGTCTCTGTCTACTCTACTCTTCAGAATTGTAACAACGTACATAAGATCATCTCTCAGTCTTCACTTTTCAAGAGTAAAGAACTCAGACAGCTCATCCTCGCCTGGCAGGTATAAACTCGCAGCTCTGTTAACATCTTCGTGAATCATTTTTGCACCTCTCCATTGAGAAGAATGAAATGAAATGAGAGAGCCCAGGCTATTGGGCAAGAATTGAGTAATCATCATCACAGTGTGAGTGTTTACCAGTAGAGCTATTGTCAAGAAGTAATTGACTGATTTTGAACTCATTGTTGGGGCAAAATTTATTAAGTTTTCTGCAGCATTCTGGCAACATTGTTTTGCAGCAGTTAGTCACAGAACCTGAGGTGTAGTTGAAGACCACTAACCCATCAGCTCAACCAGACACCAATGGAGATTAATAGATGACAAATTGGAGTCAACGATTTTAATAAAGACTGACGTGAGAATATGGGGACATTATTCTGAGGTAAAAATATACTTCAGGGCTTCGATAACAAAGCAAATCTTAGAGATAGAGAACTTAGAGGTAGGTATCAGATGATATACTTCAGGAGGGCTTTGTCAGAGCGAGGTCATGCCTAACAAATTTGTTATAATTTTTTGAAAATGTGATCAAATGTGTGGACGTGGGCAATTCAGTCAATGTACTTTATATGGATTTTAACAAAGCTCTTGACATGTTCCTACATGGAACACTGACTAAGAAGATGAAATCACATGGAGTTGAGGGAAACGTGGAGAAATGGATCAAAAACTGGCATGGTAATAGGACAAAAAGGGTAGTGGTTGGAGGCTGTTCGAGCGACTGAAGGCTGGTGTTCAGTGGTATACCACATGGATCAGTATTAGGACCCTTATTGCTTGTTTTATACATAAATGATAGATGTGGGTGAATATCAAGCAAATTTGCAGATGGCACCAAGATTGGTAGAGCAGTTCACTGAAAATGGTTATAGGTTACAGGAAGACACAGATGGGTGGGTCAGATTCGCAGACCAGTAACAGTTGGTATCTAACCCTGATAAGTGTAAGGTGATGCGCTTTGAAAGAAGAAACAAAATGAGGGAGTATATAATTAGAGGAACAAAGGGATCTTGGGGTAATTATTCACAGATTCCTGAAGTCAGCAGAGCATGTGAACATAAAAGTTAAGAAGACATCTGGGACACTTGCTTTCATCAGTCATGGTATAGAGTATAAGGGCATTGCTGGAGTACTATGTGCATTTCTGGTCACCTCAGTACAAAAAGGACTATGATAGCAGTAGAGTGGGCACAAATGGGGTTCACCATAGGATGGAGAAATTGAGCTATAAGGAGAGACCAGACAGGCTTGGGTTGTTTTCTTTCGAGCAGAGAAGACAAAGGGGGACATGGCTGTGGTGTATAAGGTTATGAGGTATGAATAGGGTGAATAGAAGACAGCTGTTCCCCTTGGTTGAGGGGTCAATTATGGGAGGATAGAGTTTTACAGTAAGGAGCAGGACATTCAGAGGGGATTTGGGAAAAAGCTTTTTCACTCAGCGGCTGGTAGGAATGTGGAATGCACTGTCTGGGAAGGTAGTGGAAAACGGAAAGCTTACAACCTTTAAAAAATATTTGGATATGCACTTCAAATATCATAACATTCAAAGATATGGGATGAGTGCAGCAAATTAGGATTAGTGCAGTTTTAGTGGTAGTTATGTTGGTGTAGACTCAATGGTCTGTATAAGTCTATGAATGTATGGGTATAATAGAATCAGTTCTGAAATAGGTGCTCATTATGCTGATGAGACAGAGATTGATGGTGTTGGCAAACAGTGGAAGAGGAGGTAAAGTTGGATTGCCAGGAGTTTGAGTCAGTATGTACTGAGCTTCATGATTGACAGCTGAAGTGGAAGTTAAAAAAAATGTCAAGATTGAATAATGTCAGGGACAATCGCAGCAGGCAAAGTGATGTAGATCACACTAAATTTCATGAGTGTCTATCATTTGAACACGCTGTGCTTCTCAGTTGAAAATACTGGTAAAGTCCTAATGTAAAGACAAAGTATAGAAGAAATGCATTAAACTTGTATATTTAATTCTCCAATAACAGTGGGTAATGGCAATGGTTTTGTTGTTGTCACTCCATTAGATTCATCTTTTCTTTCTTCACATATCACATTACCACCTTTGCTTTGCACTATCATCCCTGTCAATTATTCAACTCCGCCTTCTACTTTACAACAGACCTTCTCTTTCAGTTTTTCCTCTCCTTCCTCTGTATTTGCATGAACCTTTGCATTTCTAACTATTGTTTCTCTCTCTTCAGTTTCTGCCCGAACTGTTGAATATTTCCAACATCTTCTTTTTCATTTCATATTTGCAGTACAGGGTATCTGCAGTATTCACTTTTATAGATAATGTTCTCCTTTGTTAGAATTTTAAATCAGATCCTACTCTCATCCATTTGTCTCTTTCAAAGAATTCATCTTAGATCTGCACCAATGTCAATCTGCATCTGTATCACAATCTGAATTGTTCCAAATATATTTTTCCATAATAGATGCATAAACTAGCCATTTAATTTTTTGACTTAATTGATTAAGGTTATTATTCAGAGGCTTACTGCTTGCATTAGGGTTGAATATGAGCAAGTTTTAAATTCAAATTATAAGTTATCTTCCCAGTACAAGAGTTCATGTTGAATGGTAAGTTTTCATTAGAAGTCCGTTTGGGTCACAGTTATGATGGGAATAATTAACAGGTGGTTATCCAAATGTTTAGGTGTTAAAACTATTGATGATGGAACAATTGTCTTAAGTTGAAATATTAATGTCAATGTGTGACATGAGGAACACTATGCACACAAACATAGCTAAAATAAATAATGCAATCCCTTTCTAAATATCAGAATGGGAGATCCAATATTATACATGATGACCAACTGTTGTCTTGGACAGTGTAAATAATTTACCAGAGTTATTATCCTTGGTGACAAATTTGGTAAAACCAGTGTGTTCTGCCTCTAAGGAAGAAAAAAGACATTTAAATTCATTGTAACAACTGGCATAAAAAAACTGGTTGATCAAAGACACATTCATTTCTATATAGATGTAAAATTAACCTGTGTTTACATCCATCAGATTTTACATTGGATGTTGGCTCAGCACATCATAATAAATTTGAAACAGAACATAAAGGTTGCTGTCATATCTCACTGCTCACAATTTATTCTGAGATTTGTGTATCTGTTTTTTTTCCCTGAGAAGTATTTCAAAGCACTAGGACAGCCTAGAATTTAGCCATTAATTTGATGGGTTGTTGTTTCCAATGCTCAATCTCTAAATAAAGTGAACTGTACCACTGTGGGAAAAAAACCTATTTTGTTCTCTTTTCAATTTCCAGCTGATTTTCTTCCCTGTTTCATTCTTAAATGCAATGATTCCTGTGAGGATACAGTTCCATTGAAATGGGCAGACTCTTCCAGTCGTTTGTACATGTGGTAATTCAGAATTAGATAGTAAATTTCGCTGGACTATTTGATCAGAAGAACACCATCACCAAGTCCAATCTTACTGTCACCCAACACTCACACATTCTCCAGCGTTATGAGGAGATATTGATGGTTGTCCTCCCCTCATCCAGAGCCATTTAAAAAGCATCCACATGTGTATGCACGGAGCCATAATCTATAAAGGATCATAAGAATCTTTTTAACTGTTTGTATGCACATTGACAGTAACCATTCCACAAGCACGGGCTAAGGTGAAGAGGCAGGCCTCCCAGAGATACCACAGTCTAGATAGGTATTAAATCTGTGCAGCTGGCTATATTCTGCACCACATTCTAGTCATTCATCAACTGAGCTAACTGACTCTGTACTAAAAATGAAACGTACTATATAAATTAACTGAATATCAGGTTATAAGCTTGCTCGCTGACTGTGTAGATTTGTTCTCAGATGTTTCATCACCATGCTAGGTAACATCATCAGTGAGCCTCCAATGAATAGCAAACGGGATAGAACATCAGCGCTTTACCAAAGGCTCACTGATGATGTTGCCTGGCATGGTGATGAAACATCTGAGAACAAATCTAGCAGCTCAGGAGAAAATTTACAACCTGATCCACAACCTGAGCTACAAATCTTCTCCAAACTCACATTAACTATATATAGATAGCTAGAGATAACAGGGCAAGTGGTGTGTCAAGCTGCATGTGGGAGATCTCAAGCAACCACATCCTCACTACTCAAGAACTTTCAGCTCATAGTTGTTGAACTGGTCGAAGGGTCTATTTCCGTGCTGTACATCTCTATGATTCTATGACTTTATGGTGTCTGACATATAGACTTTGTGATGCACCAGGAAGAGAAGGGTATCTAGCCATTTAAAATCAAAAACCAGTTATCTCCATTAGGTGCTAGTTTTTAACTGGACAGTGGTCAAGTACAGGATGGTGTGACTGTATGTCAAGCAGAGAGTGGTTTCCAAGATACAGTGATGGTGGACCTACAGGCTTTGAACTTGTCCAAAAGGTATGAGGTTGCAATGTATGTCAACAAAGACTGCAAGGTGAATGAGCGAATTGATAATGTCATCTGTGATACGAGACATTTCCAGAAGGTTCTCGTGGGCAGGGGTTGGGGGGGGGGGGGGGGGGGGGGTGAGGAGACAGGTGCAGTATAATAGGCCACATATAAAAATTGTTCCCTCCCACCAGGAATTTGAGACCTGATGGCTTATCGCTTTACAGGATTAAGAGTACCTCCTTGTATCTGAAGAATGACCTAGAGTGAAAGAGTGAGGATGCTGTTGTAATGAAAGTCATTTGGCTCAGTGGTCTAAGTGCATCAATTCAAGTAAAGTGTGTGACTGCAGTAAAGTACCTAGGAGAACCACAGTGGTGTTATACGGTGGGTTGTTAATACTACAGTGTTTACTACAGACTAGAGATCTATAGTTTAGCTTTTACGTCAGAACAAGAAGTTCAAAAGCTGTTCAGAAGAATCATATATTCAGTTCTGAAGAGTAAGAAGCATAAGAATTCAGCTTTTAGTTTGATTGGTTGGTGTAGCCAAAGTTGTATAATTTGTGGAGCTTCCAAGCCAGGTGAGGTTAGATAGAAACTGTTAAGTTACCAGTCCTGAAATATTTAGACCATCAGTGAGAATTTTGAAAGACCCATACATGTGAACTCAGAAAGGTACTGAAAAATTATTTATGTAGTCCAAGGAAAAGGATTTGGAAGATTTAGTTAATCAAAAACATTGAGCTAAATGTGAAATTTCTCTGGAACTGACTGTCCATAAAATGACATGTTGGGGAACGGTTTGAAACTTTATTTTGATATTTGTGTTAAGATCTTTCTACTGTTTTATTCATTTAATGTAATAAACTTATGGTCTGTGATAGGATCTAGGTCACGACAGGGTAAGTTAGACAATATCCCAAGGTGCAAAAGCCAAAACGAGTGAATGGCTAGATAATAGCCTTTTGACTGCAATAAGAGGGATAAAAAGAGAAATGAGACCAGACCAAACCTTCAAATAAAATATAGAGCAAGTCAATGGCAGAGGTTAGTACTGAGAGCTGTTGAACTCAGTGTCTAGAAAGCTGTAGTGTGCCAAGTCAAAAGGCAAGTGCTGTTCCTTGAGCTTGCTTTGAGCTTCATTTGTGCAATATAGCAGACTGTGGACAGCAAGGTTAAAGGGAGACTATGATGGGAATTTAAAACAACAGGGGTGAGGAAGCTCAGGCTTGTGCTCGACAGAATGGAGACATTTCACAATGCGGTCATCCAGTGTGCATTTGGACTCTCCACTGTAGAACAGAAGACACCCTGAACAGGAAGTACACAAGACTGAAGAGGTACAAGTAAATCACTGTTACATTTGGAAGGAGCTTTTGGGTCCTGGATGGCGAAGAGGGAGCAGGTAAAAAGACAAGTGTTGCGCCTCCTGCATTTGTACAAAAATATGCCATTGGGAAGGGAGGATGTGGCTAAGGAATATACAAATGTTGAAATAAATAGCTTTTTGGAATATAAGAAAACAGAGGGATATAGAAATCATACAGTAAAGTAGAGTTGATGATGATGACAGCCATCATCTTACCAAAAGGCAGCACAGGGTTGGGGGGCAATGGGCTTATTCCTGATCCTATTTGTTATGTTCTTACAACTGTAGCATTCTCATCACTACTTCAGTTATAGTTAGCTACTTCAGCACTGACCATTGATCTAACCTGCAATTGTGAAGATCTGAATGGGATCACAGCATTTAACTACTAAATCATTCAGATAGTTTATTTGTTTAGCCAAAAAAAAATCAGTCCGAAATTCCTTCCCAGAACATCTCTGCTTCTCTATCTACCTCTCTTGCTCTGAGACCTTCCTTAAAACCTACCTTTTTGCTATACTTTTAGTTACTTTTCCTCATCTTTTTGTGGGTTACTGCCAAATGTTGTTTGATAACCATCCTGCAAATCACATAATAGAGGCCATATAAATGCAAGTTGGTGTTGACAAAATGGTCACAATTATGTTTCTGGTGTGTGCCTTATATTGTGATTATTGTCTTTTCCAGATGAATCTACATTCCTGTACATTTTAATTTTTCAGTTGCGTTTCAATACAGTCTCCAGTTACAAACAAATCAATTACAACTTTGTTGAGATCAAACCCAAAATGCAGGGACACTATTTACCCATGTGATGCCTCTATTGGGTGCAGGAATTCAGTGCAATGGTGAGACATATGAGAAACAAAGTCCTTTGATCTGAACATTGCCCTTCAAAAGCCAAATGATTCCAAACAGAAAAGAGGGAAACATATTTGTCCCTGATATCTGCAAACAAATCATGAATGCTGACTTCCTTTTGAAGACTACTCTGAACTTTCAGTTACATGGTACTCAAAAATGCTGCAAGTCCCACATTACAGAACAAAGGGCAGAGAAACAGGCTGCAATGTTACATCTTATACTGAGCTCTGAAATTCATTATAGGTACTTAAGTCCTCATCAAAATCCAGAAAAAAATATTTTACAATGGAAAAGCACTGCAGGTGAGTCAGCATTTAAAACATGACTGGGTCCTACTTAACACATCAATCTTTCTTTCTCTTTCAGATTAGGTTTTTCTCTTGCCCCATTCTGCAGCAATCGTGCACAAAAAAACATTGGACCTCATATTCCTTTACTTGCAAAAAATTAAATGCAAGTAAAAAATGGCAGAATGCCAGGAGATAAGGCCAACAGATGATTGCTTGGTATTTAGCATTACTTTGAAGTTTTTACCTCACCAGAAAAGAGCTATTAAAAACAAAAAGAAAACAAAATGCCAACTTAACCTGCTAAAGGATTGGTTTGAGGCAATTACTGATGAACTCACTCAGCCTTCTGCAGATGTTGATTCACAACAAAAGAATAAATATTTTAGTTCAGAATTGACCTGGAGCTATTGAGCGAAATAAATGTGTATCTCACAGAATGAGAGCAGAACAGCTTTCTGTTCAAAAACACATTGGTAAGAATAATATAACAGAGCAGAATGTTGAGGAGGGGATCTAAGAGAAGACGTGTAGCAAATACAGGAAGCAAGAGACTTGTAACAACAAATACCCCCAGATGATATGACAAATAAGATTCATGTTACACAAGTTTCAGCCATAGACATTCTCAATAAAAGAGAGACTAACCGACTCCCTTAATGTTGACTGGGACTTCCATTTCTGAATCTTCAACCATAAACCTTCCAGAGATTATCAGTAACCGCAAACTTAATTGAACCAATCATACAAATACTGCACCGACTTCTAAAGAGAGTAACTCACCCCTGATTCCCCAAAGAACGCCCAGTATCTACTGCTATCATTTAAAGAATGTGATGGGATGCTCATACTTGCATGGATGCATTTGCCTCCAACAACAATACTGAGGGAAAGGATTTATATGTAATTGGAAAAGCATGGACTAATTATGGATAATCAACATGGCTTTGTGCATGGGACATCATTCCCACTAGCTTGATTGAGTTTTTGAAGAGGTGACAAAGATGATTGATTAAGACAGAGCAGAAGACATTGTCTATAGACTTCAGCAAGGTGTTTGACAAAGTTTCGCTTGATAGGCTGGTTAGCAAATTTAAATCACATGGAATCCAGGGGAGTTAACCAATTGAATACAAAATTGGGCTGAAGGAAAAAGTCAGAGGGTGATAGTAGAGGTTTGGTTTTTGGACTGGAGGCCTTTGACCAGTAGTGTGCTGCACAGATCAGTGCTAGGTCCACTGCCTTTCATCATTTATATAAATGATTTGGATGTAGACATAGGAAGTATGGTTAGTAAGTTTGCAAATAATACAGAAACTGGCAGGGTAGTGGACAGTGAAGAGACTGTTTCTCAGAGAACACTGGGATTTTGATCAGATGGGCCAAAGGACTGAGGAGTGGGAGATGGAGTTTAATTTAGATAAATGTGACCCATATCTCTCTAAGCCCTTCCTTTCCATGTACCTATACAGATGCCTTTTAAATGTTGTTCTTTGCAAAAACACACTCGTAAGAATAATAATACAGAGCAGAATGTTGAGGAAGGGATCTTGGGGAGGCAAACCAGAGCAGGAATTAGACACTTAATGGTAGGGCCCTGGGGAGTGTTGCCAAACAAAGAGACCTATGATGCAGGTGCATAGTTCCTTGAAAGTGAAGTCGCAGGTTGACAAGGTAGCGAAGAAGGCATTTGGCACAGTTGTCTTCATTGGTCAGAGCACTGAGGATAGGAGTTGGAACATTATGGTGCAAACATTGGTGAGGCCACGTTTAGAATGCTGAAATGAATTCTGGTGTCCCTGCTACAGAAAAGATGTTGTGAAACTTAAAATGGTTCAGAAAGATTTACAAGGATGTTGTCAATAATGGAGGATTTCAGCTTGGGAGAGGCTGAATAGACAGGGGCTTTTTTTTCTCTGGACCATCAGAGGCTGAGGGGTAAGGTTTCTAAAATCATGAGGGGCATGGATAGGGTGAATAGCCAGGGTCTTTTTCCCAGGGTAGGGGAATCAAAAACCAGGGGGCATAGTTTAAGGTAATAGACAATAGACAATAGACAATAGATGCAGGAGTAGGCCATTCTGCCCTTCGAGCCTGCACCGCCATTCAATATGATCATGGCTGATCATTCCTAATCAGTATCCTGTTCCAGCCTTATCTAAGGTAGAGGGGATAGATTTAAGGGGCAACTTTTTCATGCAGAGGGTGTATGGAACATGCTGCCAGAAGAGATGTTGAAGTTGGATACAAATACAACATTTAAAAGGCATCTGTATAGGTACATGGAAAGGAGGGGCTTAGAGAGATATGGGTCAAATACTGGCAAATGGGACTTAATCTGTTTAGGAAATCTGGTTGTTCTGGACAAGTTGGGCTGAAGGGTTTGCTTTCATGCTATATAACGAGTCGATAATACACAAAAAGATAAATATTATCCAGGACAGAGCAACCTGCTTGACTGGCACCCCATTCATCATTGAAAACATTCAGACTGTTCACCACCAGCATGCAATGACATCAATGTTAAGCACATACAAGATACACTACAATGACTCGACAAACTTTCTTCAACAGCACATTTCAAACCCTGACCTCTACTATCCAGAATGATAAGGATAGCAGATGCATGGGAACCTGCAAACTCCACTTCAAGCCACAAACCATCCTGACTTGTAATGGTATTAGTTTCTCAAAATTTATTAGAGATATTCAACAAATTATGATTTGGAGATGCCAATGTTGGACTGGAGTGTACAAAGTTAAAAATCACACAACACCAGGTTATAGTCCAACAGGTTTAATTGGAAACACTAGCTTTCGGAGCACTGTGATTCATCAGGTGGTTGTGGAATACACGATTGTAAGACACAGGTCATATAATCATGTACTCCACAACCACCTGATGAAGGAGCAGCGCTCTGACAGCTAGTGCTTCCAATTAAACCTGTTGGACTATAACATGGTATTTTGTAATTTTTAACTTTCAACAAGTGATGGCCTTGCAGTGAGGTTCACAGTCCATGGCCACATTTGAAAAATGCTACTCTGATCTGGCTGACAAGTGAAAAATCCATCGGTAGCATTGAGGTTGTGTCTGAGGTTTCTCACTAGATTCATCAAAACTTGCATGAGCAGTTAACACTACTACATGACACCAAAGTCATCACTGATGTCAACTATTATGTCATGTGCATCTCACCAGTCAGCAATTTTTGCCTTGAAACTGGCATGTTTGGACATATACTACTTTCATACAAAACATTGGAAAAAGGAACTTCAAAGCCTAAACAGTAAACTCACTAATTGCATATTCCAATCAGGGGACACTGTTCAAAGGCAGCACAAATTGAGGTGCAGTGTTGTTATCTGACCTCTGATTCTTCAAATACAGTTGCAAAGATTGCAGGAATGGAATTTGCATAATCCTAGTGCTTTTTTCCTAATGATTATTCCACTGGATGTGACAATTAATGCAAATCTGATTTATCATATTCAATTTTTATTCAAATAAGTTCCAAAACTAAAATAATTACTTCATAAGAAGTTTTCATTATTCTATGCTCGATTGTCTGAGAGTGTAGCAATCTCACTCAAGTGAAAAGAGAGAAATTCTTTCATGTAGCATTTCTATCTCAGTTCCCTGGGTAGGGTAGGATGGGTTGGGGGAAGGGATCGATAAACAGAACAAGTCACTACCTGCAACACCCATAATGCTGCCTACCCTGCAGAACCAAGGTATGTCGGCATAGTACTGCTAGAAGTCAATTTCTCTTCTATAGTGTTCAAATCTCACTCTGAGATCTGAGTACCTGCTTTAGACAGACACTTCAATGTAATATTAAAAGAGCGCTGCATTATTAGAGGAACTGTTTTCAGATGAGGTGTAAAAATATAGCACTCTCTGCTTTGCAGTCTTGATAGCTCCATTATACAATAAAGAGGGAATGAGAGAGTATGGTTATGAGCGGCGTTTTGAGATAGTGGGATCAGTGGAAACCAAAGGAAGTGTAAAAGTTTTTTTTCTATTCAAAAGGATTTAGTGAGCAGTTGAAGGATATTTTTTCTGGTTAGAAAATTGCACTCATGGAATCATCAATTAAAAGAACAAGGGAAGAGGTTAAGAGAAATAAGTTTACAGTGTAAATTGTTGGAATGCTGTGCTATAGAAGGCAGTTACATCATTCAAAAAATGTGGATACTATTTGAAGTAGAGCAAGCTGCAGAGACAGAGCAGGGCACTGAAACTCCATGGGTTGATATAGCAAGAAGCTAGTAGAGACATGTTGGGCCAAATGGTCTTCTCCTGTACTATAAATATCTATGGTTATATATGTGCAATACTAGGAATTTTACTCTATATTTGGTTGTACTTTACCTGACCTGACAGGATTTGTATAGTTCATAGATTGAAATGGAAAAGTGTTGTATTCATCAACACTAATATTGCTTATCTGACAGTGCCAAAATTCACAAATCTATATAATATGCTTTTACCTCAATCCTTTGTTCTTCATTGCGACTGTAATTTGGATAGCTCTTTTAAAAAAAAAGCTTCTTAGCTGCTTTTTTCATTTTATTCAAATCTTATGATAAACAACTAACTTGCAATAAATACACATTCCAACAATCAAGTCATATTTCACTTTGATGTACAGTACCTAAAACAATATGAATTAAACCACCTTAATAAAAGACCTTGTCGCTTTTAAGCCTTTTTGTCACTGAAAGATTAATTAAACTAGAAATGCCATTGCATTGACTACTCCTCAGAGATTGTAAGGTAGGGAAAAAGCAAGACCATCTATGCTATCTCTTCCTACCCACTGCTTGGTCTAGCAGATGATTAAATGTTTGTTTGCATGTCTCCCTGGAATCAAGGAATGTTGCAATGCAGAAACAGGCCATTTGGTCCATTAAATCAGTGCTGTTTCTTTACTCTCCAGAGCCAGCTAGTTAGCCTGCTTTTCCTCTCCCACTTGCTTCTGATATCCTGTCATATATTTACAGAATTAATGGTTGTGGGAAAGCAACCGTGCAACAGCTAGACCCAGCTCTGATGGACTAATGCTATTGTCTACATCTTTGTTACTGAGAAGGAAACAGATTGGGGCAAAAATCAAAATTACTGAAGTACACCAGCTTCTGACAATGCCTTGCTAAATTCATGCTGCACATTCAAACTGCAGTTCTCCAAAGAATTCAATTAAGATAAATGCAAAGTTTTGTTTTAAACAAGTGGGTTAAATACTATTTTTAAAATAGACATCTTTCATTCCTGTGCAGAAACACAGGAGGGAAAGTTAACTCTGAAGACTAAATCAAAAATGTATTATTCAGAAGTTCATACACTCTCCTTTATCAGCAGAGGGATTTCCTAAAGCCAAAAATAATGAGGCGAGACTACAGTATCTTAATTAACATTGACCTTAATACGTCTGAATCTATATGCACGCTAAAAGTCTGCTGGGACCCACACAGATAGAACATTAGGTTAACCCTTAGGAACTCATTGTAAATTCAGACAAAGTATAACATAAATGTATGCTATTCCTGATAGATCATGTAGCCAAGTTAAATAAAAATTAGGTGTCAGGTAGATTCTAGTATTGTTAAGGAAATTCAATAGTTTCTCGTGGGATTTTTTTTCTGTTTAAAATTGCAGAACTTTCTTTATGTTTCAAAGTAACTTTGCTAAATTAGCCCTTCAAATAAAATAATGCCAAAACATTTCTAAATATCTTCTGAAAATATTAATTCGTGCTAACAAACATATTTATCAGACTAAAGATATGAAATGCACTTGGGGATACGGTCATGTTTGCATTTGCAGCATAATTCTGCATCTTTCTGATGCCCTGCTTTACCAGTCGATTAAAATGAAGCCAAATAGCTGTGTTTTTTTTTTAAAAATACCATTTAACATGCTGCAGATGCAACTCACGTTGCCAACTGTCCTTTTCTGAGCATTTGGCAACGTTGCTGTGCATCAAAAGTTGATTGTCATTGGCATCCATGAGTCAGCCTGCTCCGTTGCATTTCCCATAAGCTGGAAACCAGAGAGAAGTGGGGGGAGGTGGGGGGGGGCGTTGGGTTCAATAGCTCCAAGCTGCTGTTCGTGCTCCCCAACAGCCTCCTCCCACAAAGTTTCCTGTGGCCCCTCACAGATGAAACATACATTTGTGTGTGTGTGTGTGGATTGCCATTGTGTTGCCAGCAGACTATGACTCTGCTAATTGCGAGAGGGGTGTTGAACGCTCTGCCCACGCTGGTTACAATGAGTGAATTAGCAAGTGAAAGCTGTGGAGATGTTCCCCTACCCTCTAGCTCCTCTTCAGAAATGTTAGCCAACTGCTCGATATCGCTGCCATCGGACAGTGAGCCGCTCAGGTAATTGCCTTTGTACAGGAGGCCGGTGTGCACAGGGTGGAACGGCATCTTCTCCCTGGGGTGAGACAGAGAGAGAGAGAGACAGACAGACAAACAGCTAGAGGGACAGAAAGGTCACACGCGGGAGTTGCAGCCTCACGGTCTTGGACTTTACAGGTTGAACTCCTCACCTCAATCCCGGCGCCACATTCCACTGTCCTTGGCTCTGACTCACCGCTGGAGGAGGAGGGGGTGTGGGTGGAAAGCGCTGGCAGGGAGGGGGCTCTTTCACATCCCACAGCCTGCAAGGGATGCAGCTGGAGGGGGTTAATGCGAATTATTGGAAGGGGGGTTACAGATCCCACTTGTTACGGACGATCACTTTTTGTCCGCGGAAGAAGCCAAACTGCTCCCTTTGAGAAACCCGAGAGAGAGAGAGGGGGGAGAGAGAGAGAGAGAGAGAGGAGGGTTTACCCTCCGAGGAGAGGGAGTCACTAGGAGGACCATTCCTCCGGGAGGCGATCAGAGCACAAGGAGCTGTCCCCCTCTCACTCGCTACGCTTCAGAATGAAGGTCAAAGCCTGCAGCGAGCCCATTACCCAGCACCTTCCCTTCAGCCTGTCCAGTACCTGGTTTGCTGGTGCCTTGATTGTCCCACACTCCGCACTCAGGCTGCCCCGGCTGGAGAGGGGGCGAGGGGCTGAGGGGGCGGCGGTGTTGTTGCTGTTGCTAGGGCTAGTGCCCGGGGCTGGCAGATCACAGACAGCTGGCCAGCCTGGCGAGGCTTCACTTCACCATTTCCAACCCAGAGCCGGGGACGCACTTCCATCCGCTTCCAAGTGCCCGGTTTCTCAAAGCCACGATGCCCTGGCTTTTTCTGCAGGTGCCATTCCTAAAGTTACTGCTGCTGTAGCTGCTGTAGCTGCTGCTGCTGGAGGAGCGTCGCTGCCAAACATTGGGGCAGCATCAGCTCTCTCGCTCTCTCCTTCTGTCAGTCTGCCAGTGGCCAGGCTTTGCGCTGCACCTTCCCGCCTCACCAATGTTCAGTCTTTTAAAGGGGCGACTTTTGGTGTGTCTCAGCAGGATGTGCACATCTTCCACAATTTAACGAGGTGCCACATCCCTCAGGGCAGCTTCACTGGAGATCTCCCCCACTCCAATCCTCTAACTCTGTGTAAACCCCAATGCCTGCCAGATATGCGATGTGCTGTGCATACCTGCTCACTGACAGTGTCCCCTTAATGTAACAGAAAGACGCTGGTAAATCTGTTGATGAAACACAGATTCTGTCAAACCAAATTACAGTTCAGCACACTTCTAAAAATAAACATAATTAATATTGACGGCACGTTATTTTACAGAGAAAAAAAGACTCATTGATAATGTCCTCCAGTGATAAGTACCAAGATCCTTCACATTATTTCCATTCTCCTAACAATCTTGTTCCATCTCAGGCATTACACAGCAACAAGGAACCAAAGTAATGCTAAACATTCCTCTTGTTCTGCTGTTCAGTGAGAAATTGCCTACTCTGATCTTCACTTCATCCAACCACCTTGGCTTCGAATCCTTTTCTACCACAGTCTGGCAAAAAAAATCCCCAAAATCTGTCAAATGCAGGTTTAAAATTGATATTTGAGTTTGCTTTTTGCAGACAGAGATCCTCACTTCCTCTGCTCTGTGAAAAAGTGTTGCCTACCTTTCTTGCAAAAGGACCTGGCTCTGATTTTCAGGTCATGTCCCTTTGCTGTTGATGTTTTCCAATTAACCTATTCAGATATGCTGTGACACAGCTCTGGAACAGGTGGGACTTAAACCTGGGCCTGCCAGTCTGGGGCAGGGATGCTACCATTGTGCCACAAGAGGGCCTCTCCCCTTGCTCTAGATTTCCCCACTAAATTGAAAATCATTTGTCTCTAATTAGCCCCAGTTTGCTTCAAGATCTTAAAATAAAAGATCAATAAAAACACTCCTTAATTTTACTTTTTTTATTCTTTATGGAATCTGGGTATCATAAACCATTTATTGTCCCTCCCCATTTGCCCTTGAGAAGGCGGTGGAGAGCTGACATCTTGAACCAGTGCAGTTCAGTTGTTGTAGAGATACTCACAATGCAAGGAGTTTGAGGTTGTTAACACTGAGACACTGAAGGAACAGCTTGGATGGGAACTTGCAGGTAGTGTGGTTCCCATGTTTCTGCTGCCCTTGTCCTTCTAGTGGTTGTGGGTTTGGTGAATTTCTACAGTGCATCTACTAAGTGGTACACATTGGTGCTTCTGAGTGGTGGAGGGAGTGGATGCTTTTGGACGTGGTGCCAATCATGTGTGTAACTTTGTCCTGGATGGTGTCAAACTTCTTGAGTGTTATCGGAGCTGCACCTATACAGGCAAGTAGGGAGTATTCCATCACATTCCTAAACTTGTGCCTTGTAGATGACGGAGGATAGCCTCGGGGGAGACAGGAGGCAAGTTCTGCGCTACACTATTCTTAACCTCTGAACTGCTCTTGTAGCTGTTGCATTTAAATAGTAAGTCCACTTGAGTTCTGGTTAACAATGTTAATAGTGGGGGATTGAGCGATTATCATTGAATGTCAAGAGGCAGTGGTTAAATTGTCTCTTATTGGAGGTGGTCTTTGCCTGTCATTTATGTAGTATAAATGTTACTTGCTACTATGTCAGCCTAAGCCTGGATATTGTCCAGGTCTTGCGGCACTTGAACATGGACAGCTTCTGATTCCCTTGAATTTTAAACTGATAGAAATCACAGGTTTGGAAGTTGCTGTTAAAAGAGCCGTGGTGAATTGTTGCAATGCATCTTATTGATGGTATATACTGACGAGAGTGTGGTGCTGGAAAAACACAGCAGGTCAGGTAGCATTCGAGGAGCAGGAGAATTGATGTTTCGGGCTTAAGCCTTTCGTCAGGATTCCTTGCTGATGGTATATACTCCTGACATTGTGTGTTAACTTTGGAGGGATTGAATATTTAAGTGTGGGGTACTAAGCAAGCAGATTGCCCTGTCCCAGATGATGCCATGCTTTCTCAATGTTGTTGAAGTTTCATTCACTGAGTAAATGGAGAGGATTTCATCGCAATTCTTATTCATGACTAATAGATGGTGGACAGATTAATAGGAGTCAGGAGCTATCACTCACCTCAGAATTCACAATCGCTGGCCTACTTTTGTAGCTACTGTATTAATATGGTTGGACCAGTTCAGCTTCTAGTCAATGGTAACCACCAGGATATTGATAGTGGAAAACTCAATGATGGCAATGCCATTGAATATAAAGAGAGATAGTTAGATTGTTTCTTGTTGGATATGGTCATTACATAGCCATTATTTAATTTGAATATCACAAAATAATATTTAACTCTGTTTCTCTCTCCCCAGATGCTGCCAGACTTACTGGATTTCTTCAGCATTTTCTGTTTTTTGTTTCAGATTGCATGAGTAGGTTAGTAAGACAGAAGTTCACTGGATTGGAGTTGCACTGTTTTTAGTGGGCAGGACAATTTTCCATATTATTGAGTTCATGCCAATGTTGTACTTGAACTAGAATAGCTTGCTTAGGATGGTTGCTTATTCTGGTACATTAGAATATGCTTCCAATGTATGTAACTCCTGCTCTATATAAACATATGTTGTTATTATCTCAGTGATTCCCTCCAGCTACACCACTCCCATTGCACCTCTTACTCCAACTGATTTTTGCCTTGAACTTTGCTTCTCTAGATTACAAACAGTGGCTACTACTGTATTAGTTATTTAGCATTAGCACTGTCTCATCTCTGAACCAGCATATTTTTAGGTTGGGAGGTGTTGCATGGTTGGGGAGAGAACCTTCAGGGGTTTGGCCTGATGGGAAAGGAAAGGGAACAATGTGACCAAAGCAGCTGAAATGAGTTATAAATCTGGAGGCTTTCATAACATACTCTCCAGCCTTGAACCATCTATCTCTATCCATGATCTCCAGCTTCGGGGTAATCAGTCAATAATGGGAGCTATAATACCCATAATCCTCTGTGCTCCTGAAACTGTCCCACCCATTTACCAGACAAGACCACTTCTGTCGCAGTATCCTCAGCAGGTCAAGAGCTTGTTATTTGTTTAGTATTCCTTTGATCACAGTAATGTTTGAGAAATTATGGGCGGCACGGTGGCACGGTGGTTAGCACTGCTGCCTCACAGCGCCAGAGACCCAGGTTCAATTCCCGCTTCAGGCGACTGACTGTGTGGAGTTTGCACATTCTCCCTGTGTCTGCGTGGGTTTCCTCCGGGTGCTCCGGTTTCCTCCCACAGTCCAAAGATGTGCAGGTCAGGTGAATTGGCCATGCTAAATTGCCCGTAGTGTTAGGTGAAGGGGTAAATGTAGGAGCATGGGTGGGTTGTGCTTCGGTGGGTCGGTGTGGACTTGTTGGGCTGAAGGGCCTGTTTCCACACTGTAAGTAATCTAATCTAAAATTAATGTTCAATTCTGTGAAACTGCAGGACAATTCAAGTGTAATGATATTTCTTGGCTGAAAAATGCCTGCATCAGTCATGGGACAAAATCCACAAACTCTTCATAGTTGCTGTTAGCAGTGAGGAGAGAAGGAACAGGGGCAAGGAAGAGCAGTGGACATTTTCGACAGATAGAGAGTAAGGTCTGATAACTCTTGATGTGCTCCAGCCAGATCTGGCAACAAATGACCAGAGGAGAGGTAATTCAACTTAAGCCCTTTCGATCTTAAGGAATAAAAGTGGAGGTTGTACACGGAGTGGGAGACAGACAGAGGTTTTAGCGAGGACAAGTTCTTAAAGGCAGAAATGGTGGAGTACCGTAGTGACTAACAGCTGCAGAAATATTGTTGCCAATGAAGGACCAAAAACTGTAAATTTGACATGCAGTTGTATGACATAAAAAATTAGTTTACTCAGGAGTAGATGCAGAAGCAAATGAAGTTATCAGGGTGATGTGAATGCTGAAGGTTACAAGAAAAAGATCATAGATTGAGACCAAAAGACCATAAAACATAGGAGCAGAAATCAGGCCATTCAGCCCATCAAGTCTGCTCCGCCATTCAATCATGGCTGATAAGTTTCTCAAACCCATTCTCCCATTCTCTCCCTGTAACTCTTGATCCCCTTGACAATCAAGAATTGATTTATCTCTGTCTTAAATATACTTAATGACCTGATCTGCACAGCCTTGTGTGGTAGTGAATTCCACAGATTCACCAATCTCTGGCTGAAGAAGTTTCTCCTTATCTCCATTCTAAAAGATCTTCCCTTTTCTCTAAGGCTGTGCCCTTGGGTCCTAGTTTCTCCTACCAATGGAAACATCTTCCCAACATCTATTCTATCCAGGCCATTCAGTATTCTGTAGATTTCAATGAGATTCCCTCCTCCTTCTAAACTCCATCAAGTATAGACCCAGAATCCTCAAACGTTCCTCATATGTTAAGCTTTTCATTCCTGGGACCTTTCTCATGAACGTCCTCTGAACACACTCGAGGGTCAGTACATCCTTCCTTAGGTATGGGGTCCAAAGCAGCACACAATACTCCAAATGTGGCCTGACCAGAGCCTTGTAGAACCTCAGAAATACATCCCTGCTTTTACATTCAAGTCCTCTCAAAAATAAATGCCGACATTGCATTTGCCTTCTTAACTATTTATTAAATCTTCATGTTTACCTTGAGAGAATCCATGACTAGAACTCCCAACTTTCTTTGCACTTCAGACTTCTGAATTTTCTCCACATTTAGAAAATAGTCATGCTTCTATTCTTCCTGCCAAAGTGCATGACCTCACACTTTCCTACATTGTACTCCATCTCCCACTGCTATGTCTGTGGTCAATATATGGGAGTAGACATCATTTAAAATGACAAGGTCAAGGGAATGACCATGAAAGTGGAGAGGATACTTTATGTGGAGGGAAAGACTAAAGGAGGACAGAATGGCTGCAGAGATGATGACAAACTGAGTTGTGATGGAGGTTAAAATCACAATGGATGAGGAATTACACGATGTAGAATTGGAGAGAAATTCATGATAAGGATGAGTAAAGTGATAGAGTATAGGATTTTAAAAGAGAGAGACAAGAGAATGGGATAAAATGATATGCTTGGAGCAAGAGAAAGTGACTGAACAGTAGAGATACAGACCAACTTGTGATTTGTTAATAAACATCACAGCTCAACCACGGTGGTCTGAGAGGAGTAGATTATGCTAAGCATATCCAGATGGAGAGGCTTCAGTAAGTGGCACAACAACATCTTTCATATTATTAATGGCAACGGCTTTGTTCAGCAGTATCTAATTTTCATACCACATTATCATTTTTCATATCTGTTCCTAATTAAATATTTTAACCACATTTTCAAGAGAGGATTGTGTAGTGTTCAATTGTTTGGCTTTTGACTGCGTCTGTTGACAATTGACTTTCACTTTGTTTGATTGATTAAGCCTGGGTGTAGACTCAAGATAAAGTGAACAAACGGTAGAGAGAGCAGGAAGCCTGAGCTAAAACATGGGCTAGGCATTTTAAAGCTCAGTGAATAAAACCTGTCATACACATAGAAACTAGGATCATCTCTACATAGATCGGAACCACAAAACATTGATCTGAAGGAAGGCCAAGAAGCCCAGACTGTTTGTTACTTCCCTAGATACTGAATGAATATAATTTACTAGGACATGGCTCACAAAATGCGTGAGCGACATTTGTTGTGAGGAAGAATGCACCATATCACAGTGGGCCAGATGGAAATACCAGCAGCCGGTACAAAATGTGCTCATCTATGTTTTACAGAGACTGTTAGGGAATAAATGTTCTTGTTTATAAATTCATAAGTCATTTCAAAAGATGATAGGGTTCAAAAGCGTTTATTGGCTTTCATAGGAATTAAGTATACAATGATAACTATTATTAAGAATAATTGTGATGTATGACTGTGACTTAGCACTCTCCCATTTTGCTGCATTTCATGTTGAAGGTCAGTTACCTTGCCTCTCATCATTACACGTTCCATTAACTCTATGGGATTTTTAAAATCAGTCTTAAAATTAAGGAAAAAGGTAAAAAATGTTTTAAGTGTTGCAGCTGCAGGTTGTTTGGTTGGCTGTGTTTCTATTTCAAGGTTATGTAAAGCACTGAGACTTTCTACTTGAAATACTGAGGTGTTTGAGTTGATCATTCAGCTAAAGTTTTGCAGAAGTATATTTCTGATAATTTAACTCCCCAAAATGAGGCATATTTCCATTGACCAACCTATAATTAGCTGCATTGACATTACATTACTCTTTCTGTCTTTTGATCACAAACATTTTATTTTAAGAGCAAATTTTGTTTCAATTATTTAAACAACTTGGCTCAGTGACAGCAATCAAAGAGTTTCAAACATGGAAGCTGGTGAGCGTTGGGTAAATCTGGTAAAAATAGTGACATGTTAAATAGAGCAAAAATTTAGTGAAAGAAGGAATTGGTGCAAAGTATGCAGAAGATGTAAAAGAATTTAAAAGAAGGGGCAACAGAAAATATGTATCTGATTAGATTAGATTCCCCACAGTGTGGGAACAGGCCCTTCGGCCCAACAAGTCCACATTGACCCTCTGCAGAGTAACCTACCCAGACCCATTTTCCTCTGACTAATGCACCTAACACTATGGGCAATTTAGCATGGCCAATTCACCTAACCTGCACATCTTTGGATCATGAGAGGAAAATGGAGCACCTGGAGAATGTGCAAAGTCCACACAGACAGTCGCTCGAGGCTGAAATTGAACCCAGGTCCCTGGTGCTGTGAGGCAGCAGTGCTAACCACTGAGCCAACATACCACCCATATAGTCAGAGCAATTCATTAGACCTGAGAGAGTAAAATTAACAAAGTACGGTTTATCAATATTAAAAGAAGGAAGGAAAAGGTAAAAGAGAAAGTTTTAAGATGATATTCAAGCTCTAATAATCGTGGGAGACTTTAACTACCCTAATATTCATAGAGTCATAGAGATCTACAGTCCCTTTGGTCCAATTCATCCATGCCAACCAGATATCCTAAATTAACCTAGTCCCATTTATCAGCATTTGGTCCATATCTGTCTTAACCCTTCCTATTCATGTACCCATCCAGATGCCTTTTAAATGTTTTAATTGTACCCGCCTCTATAACATCCTCTGGCAGCTCATTCCATTCACGTACCATCCTCTGCATGAAAAAGTTGGCCCCTTTAGTTCCCCTTTAAGTCTTTCTCCTCTCATCTTAAACCTTTGCCCTCTAGTTTTTGACCCCCCTAACCTTGTGGAAAAGACATTGGCTATTCACTCTATCCATGTCCCTCATGATTTTACAAACCTTCATAAGGTCACTATTCAGCCTCTTGTTATAGCTCAAACCCTCTAACCCTAGCAAGATCCATGTAAAACTCTTCTGAATCCTTTCAGGTTTCACAACATCTTTACTGTAGCACGGAGACCAGAATGGAATGCAGTATATTTGTTGGTAAATAACCATCTTGAGGGCGAAGAGTTGAAAGGGTTCCTAAAATGTGCAGAAGAGAACTTCCGTGATTGGTATTTTGACAACACATTGAGGAAGAAAGCACTGCTATATTTTATTCTGGGAAATGAAGTTGAACAGGGGAACACGTTTTACTGGGTGAGCATTTGGGAAAAAAGTGATCGCAAAATCATGAGGGTTGAAATAGTTATTCACAAAGATGTAGAATGAATGATCAATGATATAGAAATTTTTTAAAAAGGAGCAGAGAAGATTATGATAAATGTCAAGTTCATAATTTAATGGAAACTTAACTAAATGCAGAAGTACAAGAAATAACTTCATTTAGAGGCAAAGAGAGCATAGGAGAATAGATTAGTCAATAGCATTATAAATATTTTTCTTTAAAAATGTCTTTAAAAACATTGTTATAGTATGGTCAGAGCATGGGTTGGGGGATTAGTGACCAGAAAGGAAATCTGATAGAGGCTGAGATATTTAAAAAGTGCAATACATCTGCATTCATGAATAAAGATCCTACAAATGCCATAGAAAAGGAGATAATGGAGAAATTGGATAGGATGAAAATGGGTAAAGAAAAGGGATTTAAAGGGTTCCAATGGAACCAATCTAGGCATGATTAACTGAATGATCTCCTTCTGGGCTGTCTCATTTTGTGATTGTTAGTCATTCATCCTAGTTCAGTGAAACATCTTCCCCTTGTTCAATTTCATTTCCCGGAATAAAATATCACGCATCTTTCTTCCTCAATGGGTTATCAAAATACAGATCAAGGGCATTCTCTTGTACACATTTTCTCGGTCTTTTATTCTAGTTCTACTCCAGGACATGAGCAGACAAACTAGACTGATATTTCAATACAGCACTGAAGGTATATTTTATTGCCATTTTCAGAAAGGATCATAAAACAGAGACACCACAGCAATTTGTTCCTGACCATTCCAGTGATTGAAGTAAATATCTTACATATATTATTTCCAGAGGAACAGAAAGCCCTTCAGTTTCCTCACCAAAATCCCAACCTTGTTCTCCTTTTTGTTCCTCACAAGGCTATCTTGTGATGGACATGTTTGCTATTTGTGGGATCCCACTGTGCACACATTTGCAGCTAAATTTGCAAAGCCATAAGCAGATACTATATTATGCCAAGATAGGAAGCTCTGGCCAGCAACTCAGCTGAAACAAAAATAAAATCTAATTTCAGCTAGAGGAGCTGTTAAAGTCTATTCCTCTTTCCACTGAGGCACAGAGCTCAACAACAAGTTCACAAAACAAGCCTTTGATTAGCCCAGCTGCTTTATTACAGAGAAATTTAAGAGTTGTCATGGGGCTGCAATTAGACTATGCTGCCTCCTAGTGTCCAATTGGAAAAGGACTGGCAGGTTATCCACCTACAATAATGAGCACAGGTATGTGACCTGACCTAATAAGGCATTAAAATAAATTGAAAGGATTCCATACTCTCAGAAACACCTTAAACATTCATTAAAAATATTCAGGTCCAAATGTCAGCTTTAGCATGTTTATGCAGAGTGGAATACTCACAAGGTCCAAGATGGCTAATGGTTAACCCAAGATGGTAGCAGCAGAGTAGCAGCGTTCAGCCTCCTATGCATTAGCTGCTTTCTTCCATCCATTTCTCTTTGTTTATTTTTCTCTTCTTTTCATTTTTCTACAGCTCTCTCCGAACCTTTTGCCCTTGAGGATCTCGGGTTGAGGCGGAACTAATGGCATCAGAGGCAGCAGCAAGAGAGGGTGCCAGAGCTTGGTTACTTCAACATTGGTGGGCACAGTGCAGGACTTGAGGCAGTGGCAGTGGTGGTGGCATCAATGGCAGCTCTGATGTCAGCACTGGTTCAAAGGGATACATTCTTGCATTTGTTCAGGAATGTTGTGGAGTCTGATACTTCAGTTGATTCCAAGATGGCGACAGTGTTGGCGAGATGGACCAAGCAGAGAGTGATAATGCCAGATCATGGCAGGACTCGAGACAGTGGCATTGGCAGCAGGAAAGCAGTGGTTATGTTGGTGGGTCCAGCAGTATACATGGCAGTGGCTGCAAGGTGTTCTGGACATTTTACCTTTTATTTAATTTCTGCTCTTGCTTTTAATTCTAACCATTGTATTCTAAGACAGCGCTGGAGAGTGGTGACTCTGTACACTTTTCATTGCACAACTTTAGTCGGGCACATGTGACAATAAAATCTAATCTCATCGAAGGTCATTTTCAGTTTGCCAGAGAGTAAATAATGGATCCAAATCTAGATCGAACTTATTATTGTTTATCAATAGAAAAAATTTGCACAAAATCAATATCGTCAAATTAGATGCAGATTAAAACACTGGCAGAAGAATTGTTTCAGATGCTCTCTGTAAAATATTGTAAACACATTTCAATTGGAGACATGTTTGAATATTGCTACACACAGTAAGCAGTAGAATCAATTTTCTTGGATGGTGAACTGTTTAGTACACACATACTGAATAAATGTAGCAGTATTGGTGCTTAATTCAGGTCCTGTCCTTCATAACGTGCTAAAAGGGACAGATGGTAAGGCATTGGTAATGTTACTGGACTAACAATTCAATAAAACAAACTCACACAGTCTTTATTGGAATATCTTGAGGACTAATATGATTATAAGTGTCTCTTAGGGAATAAAATCTGTTTTTCTTTCATGGCCTGTCTACAGATGGATTCAGATCTACAGAAATGAGACTGATTCTTAAGTGTTCTCTGAAATGACCAAGCAAGTATTCAGTAACATTAAACTACAATGAATAAGTTTGAACTGACTATCTGGCAAATGAACCAATGAGAATCAGTATTAGCCTAGTAAACCATTACTGAAAATTTTCAGAAGTGTTTTCATCCTTCCTTAAATAAGGAGACCAATACAATATATGATTTTCCAGAAATGGCCTCACCAATTCCCAGTATAAGTGAAACATTACATCCCTACCTTTGTATTCATTTCCCCTAACAATAAACATTGACTTTGATCTGCTTTCCTAATTATTTGTCATACCTATACAATAGCTTTTTGTGATTCAAACACCAAGACACCCAGATCCTTCTGCAGCTCAGAGGTTTGCAACCTCTCACCATCTAAATAATATGTTTTTGTATTATTTTTCCTGACAAAATAGACAATTTAATATTCTCTTACATTTTACTTCATTTGCCACATTATTGCCCACTCACTTAACCTATCTATTTACCTTTGTAGCATCTGCATTTGTTCTTTACAATTTACTTTCATACCTGTCTTTGTGTCATCAGCAAATTTAGCAACCAAAACATAAATTCGTCCACCCATCATTTATATGAACTGGAAAAGAAAATGATGCCACCACTCATATGGCCAACCTGAAAAAGACTCATTTACACTTGCTCTCTGTTTCCTGTTAGTGAGTCAATCTTCTAAGACTGCATGTCATCCCCTACACTACAATTCTTTATTTTCTGTAATAACTTTTGGTGTGGCAATTTATCAAATGCCTTCTGGAAATCTAAGTCACATCCACCAGATTCCATTTATCCACAACATGTTACTTCTTCAAAGAACTTAAATAATTGATTAAACACGATTTCCACAGAATAAAATCACGCTGACGCTACCTGATTATCTTGAAATTTTCCAAGTGCCCTGACATAGTATCTTTAGTAATAAAATTTTCTCTATGACAGATATACTAACTGACCTATAGTTTGCTACTTTCTGTCTCCCTCTCTTCTGGAATAAAGGATTTACATTCACTTTTCCCATATCTAGCAAACATTGAAAAATGACAATCAACACAACTTTCTCGTTAGCCATTTCTTTGAGAATTGTTACAGATGCTTAGAGTGACTCATGGCATAACCTGGAGTGAAATGGGGAGGGATGTCAGGATGAAATGTGCTTTTACACGGTATTTTCTCTTACTGGTCTCACACATCTGCTGCAAGCTGTGGAAGAATGGCAGAGGTGAATCTAGCAGTTCTTCTTGCAATGCAAAAGAACTGCCAGAGAAGACAGCAAAGACAACCTGATCTGCAACAATGACACCAGCAGAAGCCATTACCACTACCTGCCTGGCCAACAGAGGGAGACATCACCACCACACCAGAGGAGAGATCACAGATTAATCAAATCAATAAGTTTCAGTGTAGCTCTCCTCAAATGAGTGAGAACTATTGTCAAAGACATCTCAAGACGTCCTGTGCCATCATGTCACAGCTCTCGAGCTGTGGTCACTTGGACCAGGTGGCAAACCCAGCCCAGTATGCCTGAAGGTAACATAAGCCTTTCATTTCTTTGCCTCTGGATTATTTAATGGAGTTACTGAGGATCCCTGATTCAATGGAGAGTGCATGAGGGGCATGTGAAGAGCAGCACCAGGATTACCAAAACCTGAGGTTTCAACCTGGCGAAACTACAAAACAGGACTGTTTGCATGCCCGGGAGCATAAACAGCAAGTGAAAGACAGAGCTCAGCAATTCCACAGCCAACAAATCAGACTTAAACTCTGCAGCCCAACCCCATCTCTTCACGAAACACTCACTAGAGGAGGAGGAGGAGGAGAAGGAGGCTGCACAAATATCACCATCTTTAATAATGGAGGGGCCCATACATCAGTGCAAAAAATAAGGCTGACATGTTTGCAACAGTCTTCAGCCTGATGTTGCAAGTGGATGATCCATCTCAGCCTCCTCCAATGGTCCCCAGCATCAGAGATGCCTGCCTTCAGTCAATTTGATTCACTCCATGTGATATCCAGACATGACTGGATGCACTGGATGCTGCAGAGGATATGGGCACAGCCAACATTCTGGCAAAAGTACTGAAGACATGCTCCAGAATTTGTCACATCCCTAGCTACACTGTTCAGCTACAGCTATAACCCAACAATGGCATCTCCCCAACAATGTGAAAAATTGTTAAGATATGTCCTGTAGACAAAACGTAGGACACGGCCAATGCCCGTCATGTACCATCCCATCAGTCTACTCTCAGTCATTAATAAAGTGATGGAAAGTGTCAACAGCAGTGTTATCAATGAGTGCTTGCTTAGTAATAACTTGCTCACTGATGCTCATTTTGAAGTTCCACCAGAGCCACTCAGTTGAACACCATCCAGGAGAAAGCAGCCCACTTGATTGGCATCACATCCATAAACACCCACTCCCTCCACCACCAACGCTCAGTGACAGCAGTGTGTCATTTTCAGGATGCACTGCAGAAATTCACCATGGCTCTTAAGTCAGCACATTCCAAACCTATGACCATTTCCATCTAAAAGGACAAGGACAGCAGATATATGGGAAAACCACCAACTGCAAGTTCTGTTCAAAGCCACTCACCGTCCTAATTTGGAAATATCTCACCGTTCCTTTTCTGGCACTGAGTCAAAATCCTAGAATTTCCTTCCTAATGACATTGTGAGAGTACCTTCATCAAACAGACTCCAGCATTTCAAGAATGCAGCTCATCGCCACCTACTCAAGGGTGACTAGGGAAAGGCAACAAATACCAGCCCAGCCAGCAATGAATTATTTTAAAAATGACTCCCTCCACCACAGTAGCAGGAGTGTACATCATCTACAAGATGCACTGCAGAAATTTACCAAGGATCCTTTAGCAGCACATTACAAACCCATAACCATTTCCATCTTAAATATAAAGACAAAGTTGCCACAGTTTTGCCAGATATGGGGCTGCTGTCTCAATAGAGAGAGAGAGAGAGAGAGAGAGAGAGAAGGGGCTGGTTATGTTTTAACATGAAGGTCACCATGCGTCAGTCAAGGAGAGAGGTTGAGAAGGAGAGTTCTTCATTGTAACTTCAGCCATCACAGCAATTGAACCCATGCTGTTGGTGTCACTCTGCCTCACAAACCAGCTAACTAAAGACAGCAGATACATGGAAGCACCACCAATTGAAAGGTCCTCTCCAAGCCACTCACCATCCTAACCTGGAAATATGTCCCTGCTATTCCTTCATCATGGCTGGGTCAAAATCCTGGAAGTCCATCCCTACCTAACAGAGGTATGAGGTACCCAGGCTAAACGGACAGTGGCAATTCAAGAAGGCAATTCATCACTACCTCTGAAGGGCACGAAGTGCTGAGCCATTCTGTGACACCCACAACCCATCAGTAAACAAACTAAGTGTTTCACAGTCTCCAGCACACATGTGCATCCTATATCTCGTTGATGCTCTCTTCAGGAGTCCACCAATTCATCTCTTTTTCTCCTCATGAGGGGATTCAGGCAGTGAGGGCATTCAGAAACACAGCCATCACTTACTTGCTTGAGGGTATCAATTGCAACCACATCGCATTTAGAGTGCCCTTTCAACAATCAGCAGTCTTTATGAGCTAAGATTGGCCGAGTGACAGGAAACAGAGTATTTGTGAATGATAAAACAAAGAACTGTGGATGGAGGAGATCTGAGCCATGCAAAAACAGAAATTACTTGAGTTTCTCCAACAATTTCTGTTTTTGTGTACTTGAGAATGGTTGCTTCTCAGCCTGAAGAAAGGCATATAATGGGGCTCTCAGAGGTTGAGTGTTAGGACCATGTGTTAAAGACCTCCAACTGAACATATTATGAACAACTTGAAAAATTGTGAATGATCCAAAAGTTGTAAATATGTTCAGTCATGGGAAGGACATTGATAAACCTTAAAGGGACATAGAATGGTGGAAAGTACAGATGTTGTAAATTGAATCTACTGCGAAGAACTATGAAGTAATTTATTTTAGTAAGAAAAATGAGAAGAGGCAATGTAAAAGAACAATTTGAAAGGAAATGCACAAATCATTGAAGATGGCAAGGTAGTTTGAGGAAATGGTTCATAAAGCATACAAGGCCCCAGAGTTTGTAAATGGGGATGAAATGTTGGGTTCATAAACATGGAAGTTACAATAAATCTGCGTGAATCACTGATTCACATTCAGCTGGACCTTTGCTTCCAGTTCTGGGTGCCACACTTTAGGAAAGTTGTGAATCATTAGAAGTAGTGCATAAGAAGATTGAAATAAATGGTTCCAGGTAATAGAAACATCAGTTATGGGAAACAAGGTATAACGACACATGTGATAGAAAATGGGGAATAAACTGGAAATCTCATCAAATCTAGTGTGGTTAGTATCTGCATATTTAAAGAAGTTATGAAAGAGATGTCTTTGATTATATTATGTAGGGCTAAAAATCTTTTAGAAAAGAGAATTCCAGAGGAGATATTCCCCTTGGAGAAGTGCTGATGAAGAGAAGATATGTTAGAGGTGATCAAAAGTACGAGAGTTTGGACTGGTCAGAGGAGAAATTGTTCCCATCAATGTAAGGATCAAGACCAAAGAATATCAATTTAAGTTGATTGAATAAAGAAGCAATGACAACGTGAGGAAACCTCATTTTACGCAGTGAGTGATGAGGATTTGGAATGTCGTGCTTGAGTGTGCGGTAAAGTCGGATTCAAAAATGAAAAGGCAAGATATTGGTACCAGGTTAATTGTCCTTGCAGAGAGCAAGTCCAGAACTGACTTCTGTGGAATGCGACAAAAAAAAACTGTAAATGGTAGAATCTAAGGTAGACAAGCAGGAGGCTGGAAGAATCAAACGTAAATTGGAGGAACAACACCTCATCTTCCGCTTAGGCAGTCTACAGCTGGGAGGACTCAACATGGAGTTCTCCAGTTTCAAATAATCTCCCTTCCCATCCCCCAATCCCCTTCCCAGCCCCTCCCCCTCCCTTCCATTCTTCCCAGCCACCAACCGGATTCATTCCTCCCATTGACCAACCAGGTCATACCCTTAACCTTCTTCACCTATCCCCACTTCACCACCCTGACTCCCCGAACCCCTTTATCTGCAGCTCCCCCACACCCACCCCAATCCTGGGGAAGGGTTACACCTGAAACATTGACTTCTCCACCTCCTGATGCTGCCTGGCCTGCTGTGTTCTTCCAGCCTCCTGCCTGTCTACAGCAATAGGGATGGGCCTTATTGCAAGGCTTTCACTAGGTCATTCAGGACAGCTCAGGAATCAGTCAGAACATGCAGAAAGGAGACTGACACAGACTGAAGGTCTGTTAGGAAGTGAAAAGAAAAGGGTAGACTCCATGTTAGAAGTGCTGATTTTTAGCTCTACAGCAGGGACGGCAACTAAACTACACTGAGTGTGTGTAGCTAGAGTACTTCAGGAAGTTGCCCTAGTTCTGAATAACTCTGGAGAGCCAAGGTTCAGCAGGAGCTGTAAAGTTATCAAAAGAAACCTCTGCATAACCAGTAGTTCAGTATAGCTGAGGGTGAGGTTTGGAAAGCAGACAAGCTCTTTTTGTTGAATTCAACTGAGTAGGTGTTGAATTCAACTGAATTCAACTTAGGAGGAAATCACTGGAAATATTAGCTTGTTGAAGCTAGCTGTTGGTGAATGGTTGGAGGTTTGCATGTTTTTAAGTACTGGACTACAGTTTATGGATTGAAGAGGTATATAAACCCGGGAAAGCAGAACAAGGCGGTCGTTAAGGCAGTTATTGGTGGAACAGCTGGGAGAGAAATGTAAATTCCATTTAGGAGTGCTGCAGTTAGCTGTGCTGCTGGGAAAGCTGCTGAACTGCATAGATTCTGAGTGGGGGGAGTCAGTGAGGAGTCAAGAGTAGCTGTATGGTGCTGTACTATCATAACAAACTCAGAAATAAGTTTTAAGAATTAGTAGGCGGTTAAGCGTTGGAGTCAGGATTCAGAAGAAGTCCTGGGGAGCCGAGAAAGTGGGAAGTTGATGAAGTGGATCTGGCAAAGGATTTTCAAGGCCGGATTGGTGAAAGTAAAGATTTGTAATAAGTTCTGAAGTTTAGTGGGATTTCATGACCCTCCATATCATTAGCATATTAAAGGAACCCCACCACCCTGTGGCCCAACATTTCAACTCCCCATCCCACTCTGCCGAGGACATGCAGGTCCTGGGCCTTCTCCATCACTGCTCCCTCACCACCCGACGTCTGGAGGAAGAACGCCTCATCTTCCACCTCAGAACACTTCAATCCCATGGCATCAATATGGATTTCACCAGTTTCCTCATTTCCCCTTCTCCCACCTTACCCCAGTTCCAACCTTCCAGCTCAGCACCATCCCCATGACCTGTCCTACCTGCCTATCTTCCTTCCTACCTATCCGCTCCACCCTCCTCCCTGACCTATCACCACCCCCATTCACCCCTGTACTCTTTGCTACCTTCCCCCACCCTCCTCTCTGACCTATCACCCCCATCCCCACCCCCATTCACCTATTGTACTCTATGCTACTTTCTCCCTACCCCCACCCCCACCCCCTCTCATTTATCTCTCCACTCTGCAGGCACCCTGCCTCAATTCCTGATGAAGGGCTGTTGCCCGAAATGTCAATTTTCCTGCTCCTCGGATGCTGCCTGACCTGCTGTGCTTTTCCAGCACCACTCTGATCTAGACTCTGGTTTACAGCATCTGCGGCCCTTGTTTTTATCTATATTTACAATGTGTTCATTCTTGATGTTAGAAATAAATTGAACAGGTAGACTGTATTACTATCTCAACATTGTATAGTGAAGTTTATTGTTTTTCAAGGTTACAGGAGTTTGTGCATTATTGTCTCAGTAAGTCTATAGGATCTCATCTTTTGTCTGCTTTAAAAATAAAAGATTACTGGACACTAGCTAGATTGTAATTTAATTTGGTGATCTTGTCTGGGACCACAACACAGACTTTGAAGTTGAATTTGGGATAACACTTGCTTTTTTCCCATCTCCTGCTGGAGATATAAGCGACATCTTGTACTTAGTGATATATTTTCCTTAAGTGTAATTACATCTCTCTCTATACAAAGACAAAACTTCTTCTCATTCCCTTTTGCCAGAGATAGGCAGTCAAAGTGGAACCAAGCATTTGCTTAGATAGTAGACTTCATAAACTTCAAGATCTTTATTCAGTGTTTCCCTCAGCTTTCTCTTCTTGAGAGAAAAGAAAAATCAGCCTTTCCTGATATGTCCATATTCTCAGTTCTCTATCATCTTTATTGAATCACTTTACTCCTTCTCTGATGCCTCTATATCCTTTCTAAATAATAGAGAACAGAAACATACACTGTATTCTAAGTGGATTAGCTCGCTTTGATCCTGGGCTTTAATTGCAACAGTTTGTTTTAAACATTTGAGGGGATTAAAATGAATTGAATGGGCTTTCATCAATGAGTATTTTTATGTGGTGAAGTCTGCATTATAAATACTAAAAATTTTCTTTTATTTCATTTTAGGATGTCTGCCCATTTTGGATACTAGGTCAGTTGGAATACAGGATATAAGGCAAAAGGTTTTGGGTGAGTTGCTATAAATTGCCATCTTAAATTGGCACGTAGACTCTAAGGGATTATAGAGTTAGGTGAAGGAACATGAGTGGGTTTTTAATAAGACAAATGGGACAAAGTCCAGAGGACTAACCTGTCCCAGCATTTGGCAGCTCCTGCTGCCACCTCCCTTCTGATTCCAGCACGCACATAACCTGGCATGGGCAGTATGGTGGCTCAGTATTTAGCACTGCTGCCTCACAGTGTCAGGGTTCGATTCCATCCTCAGGCAACTGTCAGTGTGGAGTTTTCACTTTCTCCCCATCTGTTTGGGTTTCCTTTGGGTGCTCTGGTAGTTCAAAGCTGTGCAGGCTAGGTGGATTGGCCATGCTAAATTGCCCATAGTGTCCAGGGAAATGCACAGTTACAGGGATAAGATTGGAGGGTGGATCTGAGAGGGATGCTCTTTAGAGAGCTGGTTTTATTCAAGGGGCCAAATGGCCATCTTCCACAGTGTGGGAATTTTGAGTGCCGTGATTTTATGATCCCTTGGAATTAAGATCCTACTCCCCCCACCCCGGGAAATCTTTTCCTGAGGTGAATGCCATGAGCCAGACAATTTCCCAAATCTCTGCAACCTAGGGACCAAATATGTGGTGTTATTGTCCAAACAGTATCTACTTTCTATGATCTTCTACCCAAAATGCTCCACATCACTTATCTGTATTTACAAAATACATACTTGTTATTAATGTCTTCTTGTTTTTGTCACATTCTTCTTATGTATAGCAATTCTGAAACTGCTGTTCCAATTCATGAATCCAAATCCTTCATGTAAACTGCAAATGATAAAAGTCCGAGCACCACAATCTGCTTCTCATCTTTTGCCTGTGTGAGCAGTCTCACTTATTTATTCCTGTACAGTACCAGCTAGTCAAAGGCAATCCAATGCATCTTTTGTCTACACATTCTGTTACTTTTGCAGAGAATTCAATAAGGTTGTTCAAGCATGACCTTCCCTTTTGAAATCTGTGCTGACTACTCTTCACTCAATCTTTGGTTTTTGATTGCGTTTCTATTACCTCCTTGTATAAATGGTCCATTATTTTTGCTATCACTGATTCTAACTGGTCTCTAGTTCCCTGGACCTGTTCTACCTTTTTTTAAACATGATGTAATATTTACTGTCTCTGGGATTTACTTTTCGAATATATTTTTATCTTTTTATAATGGAAGTATCTCTTTACTAACTTCTTTAAATATGCAGATGCAAACCATCCAGAACACACTGCATTTGATGAGTTTTTCAGTTTTTTCCCCATTTTCTATCATATGTATGATTATATTTTCTTCAATCCCTCCTTCAAATGTCATTTGCTATATTAATATTCCCAGGAATAATGAAAGCAAAGTAACTGTATATTGGTTCTCCTTTTCAAAGATATTAATTTGAGTTATCTAAACCTCATTAGACTAACACAAACCTTATTTTCCTCTTGTTATTTGTCTGTCTGTAAAATAACCTTTACAAAATTGGGATCCCTACAGTGTGGAAATAGGCCCTTCAGTCCAAAGAGTAACCCACCCAGACCCCTACCCTATATTTACCCCTGACTAGTAACTTACACAATGGGCAATTTAACATGGTCAATTCACCGAACCTGCACATCTTTGGATTGTGGGAGGAACCTAGAGGAATCCCACACAGCCACGAGGAGAATGTGCAAACTCCACACAGACAGTCGCCTGAGGCTGGAATCGAACCCGTGTACCAGGCGCTGTGAGGCAGCAGTGCGAACTACTGGGCCACGTTTGCACCCTAAAGCTACCGTGCCATTCTATTAACTCTCTATTAATTCTTTGGATTCATTGATAAGTTAATTTTATAGTTCTCTTTGCTATCTTGTTTTTTTTTTACTTGTTCTTGATTGTCTGTCCTTTTATTGTCCTCTCCTTTATTGTTTGTAGCTTTTTGAGAGCATGCATTTTTTCATTTAATTTAAACTTTGACCTTATCTCATTATTCATCCATAGCATTTCATTATAAAGAGCCAAGGATTCTTAGACCTTCGAATAAGCCTGAAATCTTTCAACTCAAAAATGCCATTCCACAGAAGGGTAGTCAAGCAGGAGGCTGGAAGAACACAGCAGGCCAGGCAGCATCAGGAGGTGGAGAAGTCAATGTTTCCATTGTAACCCTTCTTTAAGACTAGAGGTGGGTGTAGGGAGAGCTGCAGATAAAAGGCATGGCAGGGCAAGGTGGGGAAGTGGGGATAGGTGAACACAGGTAGAGGGTATGACCTGGTTGGTCGATGGGAGGATCAAACCTGGTTCGTGCCTAGAAGGAAGGATAGATGAGAGGAGTGGAAATGAAGGGGAGCATCTGTAAAGGGAGTCAGGTGATGGGTTGGGATGTTATTTGAAATTGGAGAATTCAATGTTGAGTCCTCCAGGCTGTAGGCTGCCCAAGCAGAAGATGAGGTGTTGTTCCTCCAATTTGCAGTGTGTTTCGTTGTGGCAATGGAGGAGGCCAAGGATGGTCATGTAGGAAAGGGAGTGGCAAGGGCAATTGAAATGGGCAGTGACTGGGAGGTCAGGGCTGATGACACTTTCCATCATTTTACTGATGACTGGGAGTAGACTGATGGGGTAGTATCTGACTGGCTGTGTCCTACATTTTATCTACAGGACATATCTGAACAATTTTCTACATTATTGGGAAGATGCCAGTTGGTGCCTCGAATGAAGGGGTGATGAGAGAAATGGAAGGGAGGGGAAGGGGCTGGGAAGGGAGTCAGATGATGGGAAGGAAGGTTATTTGAAATTGGAGAACTCAATGTTGAGTCCTGTGGGCCCAGCTGAGATGCTCAGTAAAATGTTCCCTTTGTTAGGTTTCATGTCACTGACTTAGAGAAGACCACAGTGGGAGGTTCGAATACAGTAAACCAGGTTGGGGGAGAGGGAGGTGAACCTCTGTCTCACCTGAAGGGACTGTTGAGGGCCCTGGATGGAGGTGAGGCGGGGTGATGTACCGGCAGGTCTTACATCTGTCCCTTTTCTCTCTCTCTATCTCTCTCTTTCTGATGAGACAGCAGCCTCATGTCTGGCAAAACTGTGGCAACTTTGCCTTTATATTCAAGATGGAACTGATTATGGGTTTGTAATGTGCTGTTAAAGGATCCTTGGTAAATTTCTGCAGTGCATCTTGTAGATGGTGTACACTCCTGCTACTGTGGTGAAGGGAGTCATTCTTAAAATAATTCATTGCTGGCTGGGCTGGTATTTGTTACCTTTCCCTAGTCACCCTTGAGTAGGTGGCGATGAGCTGCACTCCTGAACGGCTGGACTCCATTTTACGTAAGTACTCTCACAATGCCATTAGGGAGGGAATTCTAGGATTTTGATTCAGTGACATTAAAGTGAGATATTTCAAAATTAGGACGGTGAGTGACTTTGAACAGAACTTGCAGTTCGTGGTTTTCCCATATATTTGCTGTCCTGTTCTTTTAGATGGAAATGGTCATGGGTTTGGAATGTGCTGACTTAGGAGCCATGGTGAATTTCTGCAGTGCATCCTGAAAACGTCATACTGCTGTCCCGAATGTCGGTGGTGGAGGGAGTGGGTGTTTATGGATGTGATGCCAATCAAGTGGGCTGCTTTCTCCTGGATGGTGTTCAACTCAGTGGCTCTGGTGGAACTTCAAAATAAGCATCAGTGAGCAAGTTATTATTAAGCAAATGCTCATTGATAACACTGCTGATGACACTTTCCATCACTTTATTAATGACTGGGAGTAGACTGATGGGGTAGTATCTGACTGACTGTGTCCTACATTTTTTCTACAGGACATATCTGAACAATTTTCTGCATTATTGGGAAGATGCCAGTTGGTGCCTCGAAGGAAGGGGTGATGAGAGAAATGGAAGGGAGGGGAAGGGGCTGGGAAGGGAGTCAGATGATGGGAAGGGAGGTTATTTGAAATTGGAGAACTCAATGTTGAGTCCTCCAGGCTGTAGGCTGCCCGGGCGGAAGATGAGGTGTCATTCCTCCAATTTGCGGTGTGGTTCGTTGTGGCAATGGAGGAGGCCAAGGATGGTCTTGTCGGAAAGGGAGTGGGAAGGGGCATTAAATTGGGCGGTGACTGGGAGGTTTGTTCAGCTCCTTTGGGCCCAGCTGTAATACTCGGCAAACTGTTCCCTAAGTTTACATTCTGTCTCCCCGATGTAGAGAATACAATATCAGGAGCACCAGGTGCAGTAAACTAGATTGGAAGAGAGGCAGGTTAAACTCTATCTGACCTGGAAGGATTGTTTGGGACCCTGGATGGAGATGAGGTGGGCGGTGTGCCTGCAGGGTTTACATCTTTTCCGGTTGCAGGCAAAGGTACCTGGGGGTTCGGGGGCAGGGTGGTGTTAGTGGGGAGAGTGGCTTAAACCAAGGACTGTCAAAGGGAACAGTCCTTGTGAAAGGCAGAGAGGAGTGGGGAGGGGAAGATGTTCTTAATGGTGGCATCTAGTTGGAGTTGGCGGAAGTGTTTAAGGATAATGCATTGGAAGCAAAGACTAGTGGGGTGGTAGGTGAGGACCAGGGGGACTTTTTCTTTATTGCTTTGGGAGGGGGGTGTTCACATCAGTGGAATGGGGAATGGAGGTGGTGCGGTGGACACCTATCTGGATGACAGAGGGATGAAAATCACATTGTTCTAAACTGGTGGACTCAACATTGAGTTCTCCAATTTCAAATAACCTCTTTATCTGCAACTCCTCTATACCCACTCTCATCCTGAAGAAGGGTTACACCTGAAACACTGGACTTCTCCACCTTCTGATGCTGCCTGGCTTGCTGTGTTCTCCTGGCCTCCTGCCTGTCTCCTTTGAAATCCAGCATCTACAGTTTTTGTGCCTCATCCCTATTGCTGGGTAGAATTGCAACTGAAAGTACTCTGAATGTTACGTATTGCAAACAACACTGGCTTGCTCAGTGAGAAAGAGGATGTAATCCCTCATACAGATGCACACAGATTCACAGCTATGGTCACCATACAGCCACAGGCAATGCAGTCTTTTTCTTGTTTTGTGTTTGCAGCTGTGATTGTAACAGTTGACAAATTTCAATCATGATCTTTTAGTGAAACAAAGATGCCTCGAGCATTGTTCAACGCTAAAGCTGAGGAAAGAAAATTGCTCCCTAAATGGTTCCTTCACTGTATATTGCCTCAAATTAACGGCACACCCATGGGCTCACCCATCTCTGGACTCATAGCAGAAGCGGTAATGCAAAGGTTAGAACAAACAGTCTTACCGCAAATTCAACCCAAACTCTGTAATCATTAAAAACACATAAATAGAGAACACACACCAGATCATCAACGCCACACTCACAGGAATCTGATTCACTAGAGAGGAAGAAAAGGACAACCAACGCCCATTCCTAGACGTGATGGTACAGAGAACACCGAACGGAGAATTCAGCACAAAGGTATATAGGAAAGTCACACACACAGACCAAGTCCTAAACTACGGAAGCAACCACCCCAACACACACAAAAGAAGTTGCATCAAGACACTGTTCAAAAGGGCCACAACACACTGCAGCACACCAGAACTGCAAAAAGAGGAAGAAGAACACCTCCACAATGTATTCGCCAAAAATGGATACCCCCGCAATTTCATCAACAGATGCCTAAGGGAAAGACAATGGAATGAGGACATTCCACAACCCAAAGGACTAGCCACATTACGATACATCAAAAACATTTCTGAACTGACAGCCAGACTACTGCGACCACTAGGACTCATAACAGCACACAAACCAGGGGACGAAACGTCTGCAACACAAATTCCCAGCTCGGCGAACAGAACCACAACATACAAATACACCAGCAGCAAGAAGGACTGATTCAACAACCAACCTACAAATAACTCATAAATAGAATTCATGAGAGACAAGTGATGAGTGTTCATGTCGTTGACCTATCATATTAAGTTTTGCAGGGTTAGGACATAGCATTAGACTGAAGGGTAATGTTTGAAAATGGAAGCCCTGACATCAAATCAGCATTGCATATTGCTTGACATAGTCTGCCTGCTTTGCATTCTGCAGAGTCCATGCATACAAATCTCTTTACCAAGACGCTGCTCTGCATTTGTACTGTCAGAATTATCTCAGATACTTTTTCTAGGTTTTAAAAGGCCAGATGTTGTTTAAAAAATGGAATTACAATAGCCAACGTATCTCCCAATATCTCCACTAAAGAGATAATTTCAACACAAAAAGTTGCAAAGATAAAGATATCCATTGATAAATTCTGTCAGAAATTTAGGAGTAACTTACTTACCCAGGTCGGGAAGTCCAGAACTAAAGGGCATAGGTTTAGGGTGAGAGGGGAAAGATATAAAAGAGACCTATGTGTATGGAATGAGCTGCCAGAGGAAGTGGTGGAGGCTGGTACAATTGCAACATTTGAGAGGCATTTGGATGGGTATATGAATAGGAAGGGTTTGGAGGGATATGGGCTGGGTGCTGGCAGGTGGGACTAGATTGGGATGGGATATCTGGTCGGCATGGATGGGTTGGACCGACAGATCTGTTTCCATTCTGTACATCTCTATGATTCTAAGTAGTTGAGGTGAATAGCATAGATGCATTTAACAATAAGTTAGGCACATCGTCTACATCATGAAATAACAGGGTTTGTAAGAAAGCAGTTGCAATTTGAGTGAATGATTTAACCTCCATTTACATTGGACAAATTAAATTGATAAAAGGTAGTTTTAAGAATTCATTCAGAGTGTTTTCTTCCTATCAAAATGCAATCTCACACTGTCCTACTTTAAACTCCACCCATCAAATATTTACCCACGCACTCTTATCCTAACGTGCTCTGCCACCTATTTTCGTAACATCAGCAAATTTGGATACATTACACTCCTACAAGCCCTTAATAGAGACAGCAAATAATTGAGATCCTCAGACTGATCTTTGTGGTACACCATGAGTTACGTCTTCCCAACTTGAAAAACTTTTGTTTTATTTCAAAACATATACTTTATTCATAAAATATTTTGATGATCTGTACAATTGGTCATGCCATACATACGCAAACACTCCATTTCTTTGCATACAGAGATCGAGTAATCATTCGTATATACAGATCTGTACGTTTACAGTCCAAAGATGTGCAGGTCAGGTGAATTGGCCATGCTAAATTGCCCGTAGTGTTAGGTAGGGGTAAATGTAGGGGTATGGGTGGGTTGCGCTTCGGCGGGGCGGTGTGGACTTGTTGGGCCGAAGGGCCTGTTTCCACACTGTAAGTAATCTAATCTAATCTAATCTAATCTAATATATTTAGCTGGGGGGTCAGCAGAGCCCAGTTACTGCGTGGGCCCCCTGTTCTTTGGCAGGCAGACGTTCCACGGTGGTCTTTCCCCACCGCGCATTGGCGGCAGCTGCCCCAAGCTTCAGCGCATCCCTCAACACATAGTCCTGGACCTTGAAATGTGCAACACTCAGTCAGGGTCAACTTCTTCAGCTGGAAGATCAACAGGTTTCAGACAGACCAAAGAGCGTCTTTCACCGAGTTGATGATCCTCCAGGCACAGTTGATATTCGTCTCGGTGTGCGTCCCGGGGAACAGACCGTAGAGCACAGAGTCCCGCGTCACAGAGCTGCTCAGGACGAACCTCGACAAACACCACTGCATTCCTCCTTTGCGTAGGCACATTCCAGAAGGAGGTGTGTAACAGTCTCGGTCCCCCCCCGCAGCCGCTTCGAGGGCAGCGTGCAGTGCGGTAGAGAGTCTGCGCGCAGTGCGGCAGAGAGTCCGCGCATGCATAAAGGATATCACAGGCAGAGCCCTTCTCACCACCAGCCAAGCCATATCTTGGTGCTTGTTGGAAAGTTCTGGCGATGAGGCATTCTGCCAAATGACTTTGACAGTCTGCCCAGGGAACTGCTCGACAGGATCTGCCCTCTCCTTTTCCTGAAGAGTCTCAAGGACACTACGTGCTGACACTTCCTGATGGACTTGTGGTCAAAGATGTTTTTCTTCATAAATTTCTCCACGAAGGACAGGTGATACGGAACGGTCCAAGTAGTCAGAACGTTCCGCTGCAGCGAGGCCAGGCCCATCCTTTGCAACACAGGGGACAGGTAGAACCTCAGTACGTCGTGACACTTTGTATTTGTGTACCAGGGATCCACGCACAGCTTGATGCAGCCACACACAAAGGTGGCCATCAGGGTGAGGGTGGCATTGGGTGTATTTCTTCCCCATTGTCCAGATCTTTGTACATCGAGTCCCTTCAGACCCTGGCCATCTTTGATCTCCATATAAACTGGAAGATGGCACGAGTGAGTGCTACAGCACAGGTTCTGGGAATAGGCCAGACCTGTGCCACATGTAACAACACTGACAATGCCTCATGATGACCAGGTTTTTACCTGCGATGGAGAGCAACCGTAGCTTCCAACTGCCTCACTTTCTTGATACGCTACCCCCAAGACTTGGCGCATGCCCCAGCCCCTCCAAACCAAATACCCAGCATCTTCAGGTGGTCGGTCCTGATGGTGAAGGGGATGGAGGATTGGTTGGCCCAGTTCCCGAAGAGCATGGCCTCGCTCTTGCCTCGATTTACCTTGGCTCCTGAGGCCCATTCAAACTGGTCACGTATGCACAAGAGTCTGCGCACGGACAGCGGATCTGAGCAGAAAACGGCAACATCACCCATGTACAGGGAGGCCTTAACCTGCAGGCCCCCGCTGCCAGGAATAGTCACCCCTCTCAGGCTCGCATCCTTCCTGATGGACTCGGCAAATGGCTCTATGCAGCTTTTAATAACAGGGAAACCACAATCATATCAGCCCTGATCTTATTAAATAGTAGAGCCAGCTTGCAGGACCAAAAGGTCTATTCTTGCTCATATTTCTTGTGTTCAAGTGAGGAGAAATAAAATAGCAGGCTATATTGATAGGGTTAGATGAAGAGGGATGGGTATAGGATAATAAAGTGCATAAACACTGGCACAGCCAACTTGAAGCAATTGGTCAGGTAGACTCTGTCCAATGCTGTGTTTAAAATGCTATTCAAATTGCAGTTGTCTGGTCCAATCAGCAGGCAAGAACTGTTGTGAATAGTTATGATAATGAGATGACAACCGAAAATGAAGCTAATCAGCACATTGCTCTTCCAGTGAGCTTAGCACAGGTCTAAAAAGTCAGGGATGAAGAATCAAGTGACTAATTTGATTCTTTCTACAACCAGAGGAAGAGCCACTTACTTGATCTTAATAACCCTGTACTTCAATTCTGACCTAAAAATTAGGTGCGACAATCAATGCCCTTTTACAGAAAATTAAGTTGATAAGAAATATTAATTATAATAGCTATTTGCTTAATTTTGTTATTTGAAATGTATTTTAGTGTAAATAACTTTAATACTGATAAATATAATGTGACCTGGAGGAGACATCCAACAAGAAGTAAAATTAATGCACAATGGCAACTTATACAAGTGAAACTTCAAGAGTGGGGGTTTGGAAGATAGCAAGGACAGCAGATGCTGGAAGTCAGAACCAATAAGAAGTGGAGCTGGGAAGGTACAACAGGTCAGGCAGCATCAGAGAAGCAGCATAGTCAACATTTTGGATCAGGACCCTTCATCACGGATCTCCTGGATCCATGCTCTGTCTGTGGCAAGATCGAAGTCAGCAAGACTTAAGGTTGGAAGAGAAGGAAGCCATTTTATAAACAGTAGCATTCAAATTTTCAAATATGTCTTACAAATCACAGTCAAAGTTTATACATGGGAACTCACTTTATCATTGCCAGATAGGCAGGTATCCCCAAAGAGTTGCTATAAAAAACAAACAACAAAACCGATTGCCATTTGAAGTTTTGTTTCAGATAATCTATTCACTTGCTGCATACTTATTCTCCTGTGATGCTGTATGTGAGCATTCAGGCCACTTTCAGGTGAAATGCGGTAAGGAGTCAGGAGATTATTTGACCAGAGCAGATCAAAATAATCAGTTGTCCATTTAAAGACTTATACTCCACATCTTATTCTTTATAAGCGAGTCAATTACATGCTGGTTATGTCAGAAGATGCAGTGGTGTGGAAGAATAGGAATAGGATTTTGAAATGGAGTCAAATAATGCCATATATTAGATGCTGTCTTATAGTAAAGCTACACCCTGCTCTGTTGCAGACTTGGGGACACTGCCTGCAACCGCTGTCCATAGATATTGGCATCGGACTTGGATGAGACTCACTCACACCCACATGGCACATCTCCAGTCCACTTACAATACTTTTCTTCACTTCAATACTGCACTTTGGAGTGTACCAGCACCTTTCATCGTAATACCACTGCCTGGACACTTTGTGAGCAAGGTAAAAACAATGACTGCAGATGCTGAAAATCAAATACTGGATTAGTGGTGCTGGAAGAGCACAGCAGTCCAGGCAGCATCCAACGAGCAGCGATGAAATGGATCATGGTGTACCTTAGGACTCCTCACCTTGCTCTCTCAGCAGTCATTCACAGCGTCTCTGCCTTGCCCTTTCGTGCTTTGCTCCACCAGCCAAAAGTTAATATTGGCAATACTTTTGTCTTGCTTTGCTGTTTAGCACAGACTCAAAGCCAGGCAGCTTATCGTAGTTATCAGGAGTTACCTGTCAAGGGGGTGGACATATTACTGTGCAGCACTAGGCAACATAAATCTCATGCTTGCAGCATGTGCCTGCAATATATGTAACAAACACACTACATGTGCAGCAATCAAATGGCCATGTTCCCAAACTTTACAGTCAGGACGAGGAAAACAAAATTCAGTCAAGGGGTCTTGGCACATTTAATCAAAGGCATTGTTCACTATCAGTCCAGGGCTTGGATGCAGCTCATCAGCCACTAAAGGTGTTCAAGATCCAAAGGTTTTATCTCTAAAGTTCAGGGTGTGGAAATATTGCAGGCCAAGTGCAACCAGTCTGGGAGGCATGTTGAGTCAGACAGAGGGCTGCACATAGACCAGTCAGGGGCTTGGTTTGTCAAGTCATGATTGTCCACCCGAATCACTGTGTGGCAGCGGCGGGGGGGGGGGTGGTTGGAGTGGGAGATCGGTCCAGGCAATCAACTTATTGAAAGTCGAGGGGAGGGTTGTGTGTGTTAGGGAAGTTGCGGGCAGGGTGTCTGCTCAGTTAGCTGGACGATTGCGAAGCAGTGTGATGCCAACAGAGTGGGTTCAATTCCTGCACCGTCTGATATTACCATGAAAGGCCCTCTTTCTGAAACTCTCCCCTTGCCTGAAGTGTGGTGGGCCTCAGGTTAAACCACCACCAGCTGCTCTAATGCAAGAGCAGCCTTATGGTCTGATAAAGCTATGGTGAATTGACATGACTAGGCAAATTGGGGAAATCAATTATGGAGATAAAAGGAAGCATGTTGGGATGCAGGGGAACAATAATTATGAAAGGGGACAAGTCAACAAATAAAGGACAGGATAATAGTGTATCAGAGAATGTGGGTTACTATAGAAGATGCTGTCATCGACACCTGGCTTCAATGGTAGGGACAATGCAGTGTATTGGTAGCAAAACTAAGCTGTGTGATGTGTAGCACTCCCATAGACAGCATTCTAAGGTGCAATGAGACTCAGGATGGGTAACTTTTGCAATTTGTTTCTTAAGTAGCGATACATTTATGAAAGTGCCTTGTATTTACAATGAAGTCGCAGCGATGCTATCGATGCACCCTGAGAAGTGTTTTTTGTTTCCGCTTCATTATGTTCTTATGATCCCAGCTAATGTTATAATTGAACAAGTCAGATCCCAAACTGAAACCTGGCTTAATAGATCATAATTTGATTTGCTTTCTTTTTAACAAAGTGGTCTTGTTGCAAAATAGGCATACAATTAACAAAATAAATGAAGGCTAAATGCATTAAAAAGGACAGACCATCTACTTATAGCGCATATTCAGAGAATGCTTTAAAATACAGTTAAAGTACAATTCCATTCATCACAAAACAATCCTTCATACTGTAAATTGAAAAGAGAAACAAGACCTTGTGCATAGTGTCAAAACACACCTTGTCTAGTATCCAACAATTAGTCTGAACTGTTAATGGTTGAAAGAGCAAACCTGTTTGTTAATTAATTGATTTAGTGAATTTACAATAGTAATTGATGGTGGTAAACAAATTGATAAGAAAGGGTATAAATATGCTTCAGTATCATCTCTAATTTTCTGAGGTATTAGTCACAGAGCAGAACCTTTTGCTGACGTGGACTGCAACATCAATAGGGTAGGCTAATTTACTTAATTTTCCTTCTAGCAAATTGTGTGGTGAAGGCAGATTGCTGGAATTTTAGAGGGTTTTTTCTCTATGTCATTAGCATTGCTAGTCCATAGGAAATAGATATAGTGGTGTGTAAGTGGCCTGACTCAGAGGATTTGGTTTGTCAAATATGAGCCACAGTTTTGTAACTGCATAATCTTTTTAAACTTCCACCAGAAACATAAGTAAAACCAGTGGGTCCACAAGTACAGAGGTCATTTTCATATCAAGCAGCAATGACGTTGCCTTCCCTTTAGAAAACACTTTGGTTAGATTAGTAGTTAGTTGAGTTCTGTTTATTTTTCTCGGTATTTTTCTTTTGTTAAATTTGGTTATTATATATTTAAGATTTTATTGTATATCAATGTTTGTACTTGAGAGTTTTGTTTATTTTTGTAAACTTGTAAAAATGTTAAATTTCTAATAAAAATATCTATTAAAAAAAAAGAAAACAGTTTGATAAAATTGTGTCTATCATATATACAAAACAATAATTTTTTAATTGGATTATTTTTCAAAGAAGTAGATGGATTCTGATTTGCCCATTAGAGGTTGTCTTTTAAATGTCAGAAAGTAAATTTGGAACAGTGAACTTCAGCCACTGAAGTGGAATCTCGATCGGAGCAGACTGCAAAGGAACTGCCCAAGAAATTGATTTCTTTCAATTTAAATCAGAGAGCTCAGAATTTTCTAAGGAAGTGAAGCAAAACAGTTACTCAGGAAAAGTTAAACTATTATAAACATGGATCAACTATTAAACTGATCCCATACTTACCTCACATTTATCTTAATTCTTGATGAAGGACTGAAACTTCAATTATCCTGCTCTTTGGATGCTGCCTGGCCTGCTGTGCTTTTCTAGCACCACACCCTCGACTCTTACCTCACACACAGCCAGCTACACTGCCCTAGACCACTTACAACACCCAGACCTTGACCCGACATCCCGCCAATCCCACATTTGTAACCCCACACCCCGACTTAAAACCTTCTTTGGCCTGACTTCCACTCCAGTCCCCTACCAGACCCAACCCAATTGCTCCCATTTCCCCACTGGACTGGACCTGACCAGACCCTCCTGCCACTGGACCCCACACATCACCCCAGCATGAGATATAACCCCATTCACCTTGCCCCACCACACCACACCCCTACCCCTATCCTATCCCCTTCCCACTCACCTGGCACTCTAACTTCCCCTATCCAGCTGACCCCCTACTTAGCTGGCACACCAACCACTACTCATATGGCATCCTGGCCCCGACACCCTCACTCTTCCTAGCTGGCATCCTGCCAACCCATTGATTTAATTATTACAGCTCCACATAGGTTTATTAAGTTTCAAACCATTCTCATTAAAACTTTGAGAAGTGTGGATAATGAAGGCCAGTAAAGATCATTTTAAAACAATTGGGCTAATGGACCGATCATTTGGTATTTAAAGCAGAAATATGTACATTGGGCATTATGTGGGGGAGTCAATATTATTCACTTCATTTAGCACACTTGTATAATAATTAATAAATGCATGCTACCCCACTTCAAAATTGAGAGCGAGGGAATTAAATACAATTCAAATTTGTGGACCTATGACAAGTAATAAAGAAGAGAAATTGTTTAACTAATAGCTTCACGGGAAGCCAAAAATTTAATGTAGCATGTGTTTTATTCCACTTATCAAAATTAAAGTTCATCAGACACCAGTGAGTTTAGAATGGCTTGTTAAAGATTAAATCTGTTTATTATTAAGAGAATTATTTTTTGTTTTCTTAATTATTAATTATCATTTGTCCTGTATGAAATAGTTTTCAACAACAATGCTATTCTAACTATTGTTTTTGAGCAGCTTTCTCTGTTCCTGAAAAAAAGGGCACTTGAGTTTACCTTCCAATGAGTTATCCCCAGAATAAGAATAAAGTAAGCGGTCGGGCATTCACCTGACCTGCTACCTCACCAGTGATGCTAGAGAACTTGCTGGGAAAGATCATTATTACGTGGAAACCATTATGCCTGCATTTTTGGAAGCACAGGAAATGGTGAGGATAGATTTTAGGAACAAGAGGCAATTTCAGTCTCCATACTGACTGATCCCCAGAGAAGTCCCAAAATAAGCAGACGAGCACTTTTGAGGAGGATATCTCATGTCAATTTACTGTTCCTCCATATCCATCTCCACCTAAAGTTAAATGCACTGTAAACCGATGTACACTCACTCAATGAAAAAGGAAATGTTTAGATATAAGGGTAATACATTTGGTTAAAATGGTGAAATCCAAGTGTTCAGGGTTTGCCTCCTCCATAGGAGGCTCCAAAGCACTGAAGTTGTCACCAAACAGGGGACAAAACATCTGCAAATCAATTAGCGAACATACCCACAACTACGGCATCCAAGTGCTTACAGCTTAAGTTTGTGTGATGGTTGTACATGGGCTCATGTGTGGGTGCAGAAATAAGAAACTCTTCTGCCAGCATTTCTGGTAACGAGAAAGAAGCAGGGTGAGTGCATCAATTGACCAGCGACATTCCACCATTCAGCTTGCAGCTATGCTTCTCTGATCTGCTAGCTCCCAGTAATCTTCCGCAGCACACGCGCATACACACGTGCCATCTTGGTCAACCACAAAAGAAACAGAAGGGCTGCCTGCAGACAAAGGGCAGGCTCCCCAACACCATTACATTAGGCACTCTGAATTAGGTGATTCCAGATAGCACTTCAAATTCTAATCAGATTTAAACAGTTTTTGACTATATCTCTTCCAAATGAAGGAATTTCAGTTCGGTCAAGGCAACTGCTTTGTTTGAGGGAAAGTCAGTTCACTTCCATCGTGGTCTTGGTCATGGCATTGTCACCTGTGCTTTTGAATTGGTATTAGACAAAGAAAAACAAGAGAAAGCTGATAAATGTAGTCACAAGTAGTTCCCTTGTTACAGCTTGTATTCAGCACAAAAACAGTGGCAGGAACTAATCAGCTGAAATCACTCCTTCTTAAGGAACCATCCCTCCAGCAAGATGATACCCCAATGATACAGCTCACAAGAGGAACGTCAACTATGTAATTTGTACAGACATTAAAATGAGTGGCTTACTTTAATTCAGTGCGATTGACAGACAGCTGTTAATGGCACACAAATAAAAAGTCATCCTGATTAAACTCATTTCAGTTCATTTTCTTTTGTTTCTCAGAAAAAGACATAAACAACCATTTTGATGAGAGCCACATCATATAACATCATAACTGATTTCAATCAGCATAATTGTGGAGCTTTAATATGTGGCTGCGGGAAATGTTCCCTGGTGGCTGCTGAATGCTTCATCTTTTGCTATCTCAATTTGCTTCAAATGTGTCAGATGTGATGAAAAGATGATTCTGAGGCAGATGTGACTGCAGAACCATTTTATCAATCAGAGGCAGTTGACCCAAATTCAGCAAAGCACTTTGTAAATGACAGCTGTAGGTGAATTGCCAAAAGAAATTGGCTAATTCGGGCGATTCCACCTCAGTAAACTTTGTGTAAAGTGTTTCATGGGGTGAAAAAGTGGCTTTCTTTACCTCTACTTTTCATCACCCATCACTGTTCATTTTTTTCTAGCCAAGTGAGCCAGATCACCATCTGCTCCCAAGCCTCTATCAACAACCTGCTGAAATTACAAGCAACATTTGAGCTTAACCAGTTATAGAGTCTTACAGCTCAGAAACAAACCCTTCAGTCCAACCAGTCCATAATCCCAAACTAAACTAGTCCCACTTGCCCGCTCCTGGCCCATATCCCTCCAAACCTTTCCATCTTCACGTGCTTGTCCAAATGTCTGTCAAACATTGTAATTGAATCCAAATCCATCAGTTTCTCTGACAATTCATTCCACGCATAAACCATCCTCTGTGTAAAAAAAAGCCCCACATATCTTTTTTTAAATCTTTCTCCTCTCACCTTAAAAATGTGTCCCCTCGTCTTGAAATCCCACATCCAAGGGAAAGCCAACTAACATTAACTCTACCTATACCCCCCCCATTATTTTTTAAACTGCTATAAAGTCTCCTCTCAAGCTCTTGTGCTCCAGTGGAAAAAGTCCCAGCCTATCCAGCCTTTCTTTTTAACTCAAACCTTCCATACCCGACAACATCCTGGTAAAACTCTTCTGAACCCTTTCCAGCTTAAGAATATCCTTCCTATAACTGGGCGACCAGAACTGGATGTAATATTCCAAAAGAGGCCTCGCAAATGTCCTGTAGAACCTCAAGATGACTTCCCAACACCTATATTCACTCAAAGGACTAAGCAATGAAGGCAAGTATGCCAACACCTTTTTAACCACCATCTATTTTTGATGCAAACCTTAAAGAATTATGTTCTTGCACCCCTAGGACCCACTGTTCTACAAAACTACCCATGGCTCTACCATTAACTGGATAAATCCTACCCTGTTTGTTGTACCAATATGCAGTACCTTGCATTTATCCAGATTGAACTCCATCTGCCATTTTCAGCCCATCGACCCATTTGATCAAGATCCCTTTATAACATTAGAAAACCTTCTTCACTGTCTATTATGCCACCAATTTTGGTGTCATCTGCAAACCTACTAACCATGCCTTCTATCTTCACTTATATAATGTGATAACGTGAATCCACAAACAGCAGATCAGCCCAAAGCTTCAGAGGCCTGTCACATACAGCCATCAGTTGTGCATGGTAATGAACAATTAAACAGCTAATTGGAGGCTGCAGCTCCACAGATATCCCCATCCTCAGTGATGGGAGGAGCCTCACACCTCAATGTAAAAGGCAAAGCTGTCACATTTACAACCATCATCTCTCAGAAGTGGCAACTGTATGGTCCTTCTCTGTGGTAAAAGTGAGGACTGCAGATGCTGGAGATTAGAGTCAGGATTAGAGTAGTGCTGGAAAAGCACAGCAGATCAGGCAGCATCCAAGGAGCAGGAAAATCAATGTTTCAAGCAGGAACCCTTCCTGATGAAGGGCTTTTGCCCAAAATGTCGATTTTCCTGCTCCTTAGATGCTGTGCTTTTCCAGCACCACTCTAATCCTGGTCCTCCTTTCCCCCATCTGACATTTCAAGCATCTAGATGGCAATATTCACAGAAAGTGAATCACACACAAGGTCAGAAAATTGCTGAAGGTATTAGATACTTCAAAGGTTCTGGATTCTGACATCCAACCAGATGAAGTACTGAAGATTTGTGCACCCAAACTAGCCAGAGCCATAGCCAAACTGTTCCAGTACAGATGCCACAGCTATAGCAGTCTTGAAACAAGCCAGCAGTTCTCAGACTTCCTCTTTTCGTCACCCTCATTCATTTATATTTTCTTCGGTGACGTTATTATGGTTTGATAGTCAACTGTGATAGTTTGTAGGCATTAACACTACCAATGCCATTACATCTACCAATGTGTTCATTATGCCAAGACCTAGGGATAGAGTTCAGGTATGTGCAGTTTATGCAAGATATATCATGAAAAAGGTGCTGATAGAATCATTATATTGTCAATTCTGAATTGAAGGACAATGTCAGGGCATAGAGCCAAGCCAATGCACAGAAGCATAACATTTCATTCATACACATCTGTTTCTTTAACCTAGCTTTTACCTTCAGCTTCAGAGTCAGTTCTGTGCTCATCACACCAAAAGAATCTGTCAAACTGGTTCTACAAATTCTACCTCGCATCACAGAGTCAGATAAAGAGCCATGGTGTATTTGTTACTTTCTCACATGAAGAAATCTGCAAAAAAACAAGACATCCTAAAGGAAAGGCAAGCAGCCATTAAATCAACATTAAATAGTAATTTGATTTACTAACCAAATTATATGCATTGAGTTTTTAAATATAAGAATTTACTGAACACATCAATTTACTGTTGAGAAACAATATGTAAAAAGATAATGGAACTGTTTGTTACAAATGACTTTATGAATTGAACAATAATATCATGTAGGTCCAATGACATACTGCTGTGCGGCAAATTAACATTGAAAGGATGCATCTTTTCTATTACATATTGCTAACAAATACAGGCATAAATTAGGTTCATATATGCATAAACCTAATTAATGCAATAGATTTTATGCGAAAATATTTAAACTCTCATAATGCCCAAATTTTTATCAAACGAGTCCTTAATTTGTATGCATCATTTTGAAAGCACCATTACAACTTGGGACCTAAATGAAATCTTAGTTTGGCCTCAATTTGAGTACTGCATCCAGTTTTGGACACCACAGCTTAGGAAAGATGGGAAGATATTAGAAACAGTACAGGGAAGATTCCTGAGAATAAATCTAGGGATATGAAGAACCTCAGGTCGGTTGGAAAAACCAGGGCTGTTCTTCTTAGTTAAGAGAAGATAAAGAGGAAATTTGATATGGTTTCCCGAAATCATGAGGTGGGCTGGAAAGGGTGGATAGGCAGAGATCCTTCTGATTGTGGAACGATCCAGAAACAGAGAAAACCAAATTAAAGTGACTGGCAAAAAAATGACAATGTGAAAAAAATTCTGTTTTTGTAGCAATTGGTTCAATTCATAAATTCACTGTGGAGGGAGGGAGTGTAGTGGAGGGAGATTTAAGTTTAACTTCCAAAGGGAATCAGATAATTATCTGAAAAGAAAACAACTTGCAGCGTTACGGGAGAATGCAAAGGAGTAGAAGCAGGTGATTTGTTTTGCTAACAGACAGCATGAACATACAGGTGAAGCACACTTGATTGAACATGTTTCCTTATTTCGAAAATGTTGTGGAAATTTATTTTGAAGAAAATATTAAAGACTGTTTTTGCTCAGTCTTTGGGCATGGATTTGGTTGTGTGGTGTTGCTTATGGTGATACTATGGAGACCTACTGGGGGTGCCCACGACTGTGGGAGTCATTACTTGCCTCCTGCATGACCAACATGGAGCTAACACACTAGAGTTGTGCATGCAGGCCTGTCTAAAGACTTTGCATGGGTGAAATTATATTGACAGTGATATTGTAAGGAGACAAAGAATTGAAGCTCTAGAAGAAGAAAAGAGAGGGAGGGATCTTCATACAGGGTCCATCCACAAGGATATTTTGTCAGCACCATTCCTATTGAGCAATGAGCCAAGAGAAGTTCAAAAGGGTGGTCATCAAGAAGTTGTAGTGCCTCCTTCACCCAAAATGCCTGGTAGATCTGATTCTTTGAGGATATAGCAAAGAGTGTAGGTAAGGTTAGTGCTAATGATGTAATCGACAAAGATGGCAGTAAGACCTTTTATAAGGCGTTGCATCGGCTACTCGTTAAGATGTTAAGAGCCCATGGAATCTAGGGCAATTTGGCAAATTGGATCCAAAATTGGCTTAGTGGCAGGAGGTAGAGAGTAACGGGCAAAGGTTATTTATTTTTGACTGATAGCAAGTTCAGCGCCAGGTCTCCCACTGACTGTGTACAATACCACTAAGTGCACACACCCAACTCTAGGGCCTCCATGCCAATGGGGAATGACACCTTCATTCCTTCTAAACTTTTCCATCTATGTGTGGAATAAACTTTGTTGCATTTTGTTATGTCTATCAATATCAATTTAGGTGCTACAAAACTACAGAAAATCATTAATTTTAAAAGTTTACCACACATGCTGAAAAAGAAAGGATATTAAAACAAGATGCACCGCTCAACATATTGATTGAATATGGAGTCAAAGAAAAGCAAAGTTAACACAGCAATGTTTTCAGCAGTGCTTTTACATATACAACATATATTCCATAGAAGAATGAAAAACAAATTCTATCCTTAAAGTAGAAAAAGAAAGATTTTAGCATGAATGCTCATGTACTAAATAAAATAATTTGTGTGCTTGTTAGTGCTCAGTTCCTTAAACTCTCTGTGTAATCCATCAAATGTAATTCTTTGTATATAACAGACCATGAGTTCTGATTGACGCCCTTTAATTTCATAAATTTTTTCCACCATTCTACAGATTGAGCATCACCCCTGCCTCCTTTTGCTCCCATGGGGATGTCCATCAGTCCTGTCATATCCTCCACTCCCACAATAGAAAGGATGGGCACCAAGCTCTGTGCATGCTGGAGTTGGATTTCTCCATGTTCCTAGTCAGTGGCTGCAGCATACTGGGGAAGGCGGTCCAAGCATCTTGACGTGAGCAAATGTCAGCATATTCATGCAGTTTCACCTGCAACTGCAGCCTCTGGGAGTTTTCCCACAAGTTCTCCATCCCTGCTAGACTGGCTGTAGCTCACTTCTAGGCAAAAGTGAGGACTGCAGATGCTGGAGATTAGAGTCAAGATTAGAGTGGTGCTGGAAAAGCACAGCAGATCAGGCAGCATCCGAGGATCAGGAGAATCGATGTTTCGGACAGGAGCCCTTCATCAGGAATGTAGCTCACTTCTGCTTGCTGCCTCACCATTTGCCAATTCCCATTTGCACACTTACCTCTAATTTTCAAACTGAGCTGGCAGCAGGAAATTTAAGGTCAAATGACAATGCTGTCTTTTCAGGTTCTTGGTGTTGCTCCTCCTTATGGATCTTTAGAAGCAGAGCAGCCATGACTACTTGACAATATGAAGGTTAAACACATAAGGGGAAGGCAAGAAAGATGGAAATAGATGTGTGGGAGAAAGCAGGAATTCTACAATCCCACCATCAGTAGTTTCCTTACCGATATATTTCAGGACAGAAGATGAGGACTGAGTGGGAAAATTAACATTAGGCAGCAATCTATCATCATTCTCAACAGTTCCAGGTATAAAATATATATACATGCATGTATAAAATGTATATGTGTGTGTATGTAGAGGGATGTGTGGATTATATGCCTACTGTGGTTAAATACTTTTAGATAAGCACATGAATGGGCAAGGAATGGAGGGATAGGGACTAAGGGCAGGCAGAAAGGATTTGTTTAATTTGGTGTCACATTCAGCCAAACATTGTGAGCTGAAGGGCCCGTTCCTGTGCCATACTGCCGTACACCACCACCAAGAACATCATCCCCTCTCACCCTTTCCATCTTCAATAAGGACCGCTCCCTTCGCCAATCTTTGGTTCACACCGCTCTCCCCACCAATCCCCCTGAACCCCCCAGTATCTTTCCCTGCAACTGTAAAAGGTACAAAACCTGATGATACACCAAGCCCCCTCACCTCCATCCAGGGCCTCAAACAATCCTTCCAGGTAGGACAGAAGTTCACCTGCCTTTCCTCCAACCTAGTTTATTGTATCTGGTGCTCCCAAGGTGGTCTTCTGTACATCGGGGAGACCAAATATAAACTAAGGGCCAAGCATCTCAAGCCAGATCTGTAACTCGCAGTCACCGCCCATTTTAATTCCCCCAACCACTCCCTTTCCGACATGACTATCCTCGGCCTCCTCCATTGCCACAACAAATCAGATTGCAAATTGGAGGAACAACACTTCATCTTCCGCCTGGGCAGCTTACAGCTAGGACTCAACATTGAGTTCTCCAATTTCAGATAACCTCCCTTCCCATCCCCAGACTTCCTTGCCAGGTCCTGCTCCTCCCTTCCATTCCTCTGACCAACCCTTCCTTTCAGCTACTGACCGAATTCATTCTTCCATCAACCAACCAGGCCGTACCCTCTACCTGTGTTCACCTATTCCTACCTCAATCCTCTGCCCTTGTCCCCACACAAAGCTCTCCTACACCCCCATTTATCTGCAACTCCCCTTATCCCTACGTCTAGTCCAGAAAGGTTATACCCGAAACATTGACTTCTCCATCTCCTGACGCTGCCTAGCTTGCTGTGTTGTTCCAGATTCCTGTTGGTCTACTTTTGCTCTAAGTAGCGGTTCAAGAAAGCAGCTGACCACCAATATCTCAAGGACAACAAGGGATGGGTAATATATGCTGGCCAGCCAGCAATACCCATGTCTCATGAGTGACTTTTAACAAAAGGCAGTGATGTGACGGGACTGGCTTTGCCCGTTGTTCGTCCTGTCTATGGAAGTGAAAATCAGGACCAATGCGTGCACAGAGATTTCACAATTTATGTTATTTTCCTGCAGTCAACATTGGCATTTGGAGTTGTTCGATGGAATGGTGCAAAAGGAGCCAACTGGCACACGTGGGTGTGTTTCGATGCTCAGTAAAGGAACAAAGAAGAAATGAAATACTGTTTTCTTTTTTGTGACCAGTTTATCCTGGCAATGTTTACCCATGTCTTAAAATGTAACAGCATTACTTGTGGGATAGGTTCCATTTAGGTAAGCAACATATTGAAACTCATGGTTCAGGCAGATTTCAGTCATCAAAACTATTCAATTTCAGGGCTTAACCACCCAGCCATTGCCAAATGGCAACTGCTCCAGGAAACTGGGACAGGAACTGTCCAATCAGCACCACTAGATATACAGTAACGGAAACAACACTTCCTAGATCTTAAGAAAGGCCCTCTTCATTTATTTGGCACTTCTGCCGCTAGCTGTTACAACTGGCAGCCAAGCGACTTGCAGATCTGATTACTCTCATATGTTTTCCCTGTGCAGCCAACCTAAGGTAAAACTCATTCTCATACAAACGTTTGATGTGATTTGTCCCATCACCACGAATACGCACAGCTTCATCTTGTAATACTTGGCAAACTAAAGTTATTGCTTTACCTGAATCATGCTAATATTCTCCATTCAAAGATAAGCTCCTTAAAGAAATCTAGAAAGTCTTAATTTTGGCATCATTACAGAATAATATTTGTAATCAGCTGGATAGAAAGTCTACCTATTATGTGTCATTATCCTGTGTTGAGATACTAAGTTGCAAGATTTTGTCTAGACACTTAGATGTAATGAGCTTCAGCAAGAGGATGTGTGTTATTACTGATACAGGCTGTGCAGAATTCATTTAATGAATCTTCATTTATGAAATTAACTAATGTTTCATGCCTAATAAATGTAAATGGACAAAAGATTGCCTTTTAAATATGCAAACCATCAAATGAAAACAATTGAACCAAGTAAAATATATTCCACTTCAAAATTAAAAATCAGTTTGTAAAACACATGTGGTGCTTTTATTTCCACAGATTTTCAATTCTAATATTTTAAGTCATTACTTCAGGCAAGGTAAAAAAAAGAGCTTAGAGTTCATTTAAGGTTTTGTTACAGCGTCAATTGGCACAGAATGTGGGGGTATGGGGGTGGATATTTGATTCTCCTTACCTGCATGTTTGGAGGTGGTTCTGATTTGAGTATTACTCAGTGTAGCTGAATATCCAGGATCCACTCATTTGCAATGGCATGGTTGTGTACTGAGCAGAATTACTACCTGTAAAACATAGTTGTGTGTTCAAATTTGCAGCAGTTTAGCTGCTATCAACAGCTCCACTAATCTTCTTTGCTGTCCCCTATAGCTAGCACTTACCTTGCTCTTAGATTTTATCTTAAATATCCATTACTGGTTCCCCATTCCCTGAACTCCTACAAATCTCTCATGCTAATGCAATTGCTTCATGCCAATCAGTTGTATAACTATAAATGCGTATATGAAAAACAGGTGCACTGGCCTCAAATAAAGAGGGGGTCATTTCCTCTGGTGGATAATCTAGAACTAGGCAGCAAAGTCTTTATATAAAGGACTACCATTAGGACTGAGACAAGGAGAAATATTAAATCTTTGGAGTTCTGTGAGTGTTTTATCATGAAGGATTATCAAGACTGGGGCTGATTGGTTTTTGAATGATAAAGGAATAATTAAAAAAGAGATAATTGGATATTGCAGGAAGATGGAGTTACATATAGGCCTCCAAACATTACTCAGGAGCTGGGGCACAAGGTACACCAGGAGATAGAAAAGATGTGTAGGAAAGGCAAAGTTACAGTGATCATGGGGGATTTCAACATGCAGGTGAACTGGGAAAATTAGGTTGGTAGTGGATTGCAAGAAAAGGAATTTGTGGAATGTGTACAAGATGGGTTTTTGGAGCAGCTTGTGGTAGAGCCCACTAGGGAACAGGCAATATTGGATTTAGTGCTGTGCAATGAGGCAGACTTGATAAGGAAGCTTAAGGTGAAGGAACCTTGAGGATGCAGTGATCATAATATGATTGAATTTACTCTGCAATTTGAGAGGGAGAAGATGGAATCAGAGGTAACAGTATTACAGCTTAATAAAGGCAACAATAGAGGCATGAGGGAGGAGCTGGGTAGAATTGACTGGGAGAGGAGCCTAGCAGGAAAGACAGTGGAACAACAATGGCAGGAGTTTCTGAGAGTAATTCAGGAGATAACTGCAGAGATTCAACTCAAGAGGAAAAAAACGCATAGTACAGGGAGGATGAGATAACCATGACAGACTTAGGAAGTCAGAGTCAGCATAAAAGCAAAAGAGAAAGCATATAATGTGGTGAAGGGCAGTGGGAACCCAGAGGATTGGGAAGCTTGCAAAGACCAACAGAGGGCAACAAAGAAAGAAATAAGGAGGGAGAAGATTAAATATGACAGTAAGCTAGCTGGTAATATAAATAAGACTGTAAGAGTTTCTTTAGATATGTAAAGGACAAAAGTGGATATTGGGCCATTGGAAAATGATGCTGGAGAGATAGTAGTGGGGAACAAGGAAATGGCTGAGGAACAGAATAATTACTTCACATCAGTCTTCATGGTGGAAGACATGAATAATATCCCAAAACTTCATGAGAATGAGGGGGAAGAGCTGAATATAGTGACCATCACCAAGAAGAAGGTTCTAAAAAAACTGAATTGACTGTAGATGGATAAATCACCTGGACCAGATGGACTACACAAGGGGTGAAAGTGAGGACTGCAGATGCTGGAGATCAGATTCTAGATTAGAGTGACTGGAAAAGCACAGCAGGTCAGGCAGCATCCAAGAAGCAGGAAGTCCTGATGAAGGTCTTTTGCCGGAAACATCGATTTTCCTACTCCTCAGAGGCTGCCTGACCTGCTGTGCTTTTCCAGTCACTCTAATCTAGACCCAGATGGACTACACCCGAGAGTTCTAAGGGAAACAGCTGAAGAGATAGTGGAGGCGTTAGTAGTGATCTTTCAGGAATAGCTAAAAGTAGGGAGGGTCCTAGAGGACTGGGAAAATTGCTAACGTGACACCCCTGTTTAAAAAGGGAGTATGGTAAAAGATGGAAAGTTACAGAACGATTAGCCTAACATCATTCGTGGGTAAGATCCAGGATGAGATTTCTGAATACTTGGAAGCGTAAGGTAAAATTGGGCAAAGTCAGCATGGTTTCATGAAGTGGGGTCATGCGTGACAAACGTGCGAGAATTTCTAGAAGTAACTTTGCTAGAAGTAGATTTGCTAGAAGTAACAAACAAGTTAGACCAAGAATAGCCAATGGATGTTACCAACCTGGACTTCAAGAAGGCCTTTGACAAGGTGCCGCACAGGAGGCCATTGAGTAAGATCAGGGCCCATGATGTTAGTCGTGAGGTGCTAGCATGGATAGAAACTTGGCTATCTGGCAAAAACCAGAGAGTGGGAATAAAAAGGGTCCTTCTCAAGATGGCAGTTAGTGACAAGTAATGTTATGCAAGGCTCAATATTGGGACCACAACGTTTCACTTCATACATTAACGATCTAGATGAAGGAACTGAGGGCATTCTGGCTAAATTTGCAGATGATACAAAGATAGATAGAGGGACAGGTAGCATTGAGGAGTTGGGAGGCTGCAGAAGGATTTGGACAGGTTAGGAGAATGGGCAAAGAAGTGGCAGATGGAATATAACATGAGAAAGTGTGAAGTCATGCACTTTGGCAGGAAGAATGCAAGCATGGACTATTTTCTAAATGGAGAGAAAATTCAGAAGTCTGAAGTGCAAAGTATTTTGGGAGTCCTAATCCAGGATTCCCTCGAGGTCAACTTGCAGGTTGAGTCAGTAGTGAGGAAGGCAAAAGTAATGATGGCATTTAGTTTGAGAGGACTTGAATATAAAAGCAGGGATGTACTTCTGAGATCCTATAAAGCTCTGGCCAGACCACATTTGGAGTATTGTGTGTAGTTTTGGGCCCCATATCTCAGGAAGGATGGACTGGTCCTGGAGCAGGTTCAGAGGAGGTTCACAAGAATGATCCCAGGAATGAAAAGCTTAATATGTGAGGAATGTTTGTGGACTCTGGGTCTATACTCAGTGGAGCTTAGAAGATAGAAGGGGGATCTAATCGAAACATACAGAATGGCCTGGACAGAGTAGATGTTTCCATTTGTAGGAGAGACTATGACTCAAGGGCACAACCTTAGAGTAAAGGGAAAACCTTTTAGAACAGAGATAATGAGAAACTTCTTCAGCCAGAGAGTGGTGAATCTATGTAATTCATTGCTACAGAAGGCTGTGGACACCAGGTCATTGACTATATTTAAGGTTAAGATAGATAGGTTCTTGAGCATCAAGGAGATTAAGGATTACAGGAAGAAAGCGGGGGAATGGGGTTGAGAAACTTATCAGCCATGACTGAATGACAGAGCAGACTCGATGGGCTGAATGGTCTAATTTCGATTCCTCTGTCTTACGGTCTTAACATTGAGGATCACTCATGAGTGCTTCATGGGTCACATGACCCTCTCCTATTCCCATTTATTACGGTCTTACTTATGCAGTCTGCAGCTTGGTTTGTTTCCCCGGATCCTTACATCTCAAAGGCCCAGCTGGCAAGTTCCAAGACCCATATTTTTCTCTGGATTCAGGCAGCAATTGATGAAAATAATGCAGAAGGTTTCTTGCTGTCTCTCCCAGATTATTCCACCCCCACCTTCACCAACATCCATTATTGTATAAGATAATGGCTCTGGAAGAGTTCATGTTGAAGAGTGCATTTACCAATCGAATGATGTTGTAAAGATTTGAGTGTGGAAAAACAGAACATCTTAGGATTTTGAATTAGACAGATCTGTTAACTACAGATCTCTTCAAAGTTGTAGTAATAATGTCTAACATGTCTAATGTAACCAAAGTAACTCGTACATGATTGCCATCATGTAGTAAACAACACCTTGTGTGGAATAAGAGCACCTGCTCATTTAGACTCCCCAGTGATGTTTCCTTACCACAGCAAACCAAGTAGGTCCTTACATCCAATAGAGGAAAGGGGATGGTGGCAGCAAACACCTGGAACCACAAGTTGGTCATGGCTGCACTGCACTATGTGTAACTGCTATGACCGTCCAACCTTGAAATGCTCATTATGTGGAATAGGGATAAGGTCCTGGTGGTCAATTTGAATCAGATTCACCTGGTGGAAACTGGGCTGTGGGCAATTAAGGACAAATATATCTCCTTGGAGCTGATTCCTTTCTCAACCACCTACAATCTCAACTTCAAGGTTTCTACAAGCAGCTGACCATCTAAAATAGATTGGAACCTGAAGAACCTGCAAAATTCAGCTCCTGTTACGCAACTAGGTCACTGATTTTAACTTCAATTGAAAAGGGAAAACCACCACCAGGTAAAACAAGGGCTGGTCAGTTGGGAAGGGTGGAAGACAGAAAGATGAGATAGAATCTTAGGGGTTAATTGCTGCAGATGCTAGAGGCTGTACTGAAACAAAACATGCTGGGAATCACAGCGGGTCGGGCAGCATCCATGGAGAGACTGCAAGTTGATGTTTCGAGTCAAGATGACTCTTTATCAGAGCTGACACAGAATCTTGCCATTGTGGGGCAGGAGGAGCAGAAACTGTCATACATATAAATCTAATGCACCCTTCAACACATCTGATACAGCAGGTTGTTCAGGGTCTACAAATGAAGATAGTGGTCTACTGAACTCCAAGGTGTTGTTGCTAAATTCGGCACAACATCGTGGGCCGAAGGGCCTGTTCTGTGCTGTATTGTTCTATGTTCTAAATTGTTTCAACTGACTATTTCTTGCCTCTGAGTGAGTAGGAGCACATAAGCTATTGCAGATCAGTGTAAGCCTGAGGTTAAGTGATAATAAGTATTGTAACAGTTGAGCAGCTGGGCATGTAGCACACAACACATTGTACTTTCAAAATATGTTACTGTCAAGCAAAACCAGTGAAGTACAACTGTGTTTGCATCGTCACTTGAGTGGGTAACAGGGGGCAGGAGAAGGATGTATGCTATTGGTGTAAAGGACTGAAAAAGTACAGCCTTCCCAATGATGTCAGCCCTACCCCATTAAAACATTCCAGTGGTATTCCCATCTATCTCTGAGGGAAATACCAAGGCCAGGCAGATGGGTTCTGATGCGCACTGATGGATCACCCATTTTTGTTTTGTCCAGTATACATTCCTTAAGGGACCTCAGGGAAGTGTAAAGCAACCCATCAGTTTCTGGGCCTAGTGAAGTCAGACCCAGCACTGATGGAACAGCCAGCTGCTTTCACTCAGACAGTCAGTGACAAAGGTGGCAAGTCAGCAGTAAAACTAAACAGAAATTGAAGATTAATTAAACATTTAGTGGCAGACAGCTGCTTGGGTTTCAGAGGTAATAAAATCCTCATTGAGAATTTTTATATGAACCTGTGAAGCTTCAAATGCTATAATAATATTTTCACTAAAAACTCTATAATGATTCTACTTCCAAACTATATTCCCATATCAGGGTAATTGTAGTCACGATGATTAATATTACAGCCAGCTTCCAATAACTTGTAAGGAATTTTTAATTTCTTACAAATAGATTCTTCCACTTCAATGACAGGATTCGTTATTTATTACGTTTTAAAATTGCCCTTAGTTTGCTACTCTTAAGATAAATTTCATTATCCCTCTACATTGTGGAACTGAAACTAATTGGAATATTTCAATTACATTGTTACAAATGAAAATTGCAAAATCACAAATAATCATTTGCAAATCTATTTTCAGTTCTGAAGAAGAGTCACATTGGACTCAAAATGTTAACTGTTTCTATCTCCACAGTTGCTGACAGACCTGCTGAGGTTTCCTTCTGATTTCAAATTCCATCATCCACAATATTTTGCTTTTATTTAGCCCACTTTCATCCTGTGTGTATTGTTCAGTTCTGCAACTCCCTGGGCATTGCAACTGTGAACCATGTGGGATGTTGACTGAACAGAAGCTCTCTCTAATACAATGTTTTGAAGCTCCAATGATCTGTGCCACCTGAAGCAGAGAGTTCCTTAACTGCTCGTATACACTGTACTTTAGATTGGCAGGATTTGTTCCAACATTCTCTCATAAATAGATCTTGTTGCTAATGCAGCCACAGATATGTGAGCAGAGCAGACAGCTTCCGTTCATATAATACTTCTCCCAAGAATGACCCAAAGTCCATCTGCTTGAAAATAGCCTGGCCCCCTCAAGCGAAGAAATAATCCACTGTACTCATGTGAGTACATGTGACAACAAGGCTAATCCTAAAAAAATTCTAAAATTTCTATTCCAATGTTAAGAAAGGCAGGATAACATGTTGAGGTTGTACAGGACATTGGTGAGGTCTGTTCTGGAGTACTGTGTGCAGTTTTGGTCATCCTGTTATAGGATGGATAGTATTAAACTGGAGCAGTTTCAGAAAAGATTTACTCGGATCATGCCTGGAATGGAGGATTTGAGATATAAAAATAGATTGTAACTTTTTTGACTGAATATAAGAGGTTGAGGGGTGACCTTAATGAGGTTCATAAAATCATGAGGGCCACAATAAGGTGAATGACAAGGATCTTTTCCCTAGGGTGTGCTGTTCATAACTTGGGGGTCATATTTTTAAGGAGAAAGATTTAGAAAGGACATAAGGAGCAACGTTTTGTGGAATGAACTGCCGGAGAAAATGGTGGATGCAGGTACAGTTAAAATGTTTAAAAAACATTTGGATAAGTTCATGAATAAGAAAGGTTTAGCGGGATATAGGCCCAGTACAGGCAAGTGGGACAAGTTGAAAAATCAGACAACATCAGGTTATAGTCCAACAGGTTTATTTGGAAGGTCAAGCTTTCAGAGCGCTGCTCCTTCGTCTGGTTGCTAGTTTAGATTGGAACACGGTTGGCATGGACAGGTGAACGTACAGGCCAGGGAAAAAGTCAATCACCCTACCCTCAAGAAGAAGAGGAGGGGGTGGGTGAGGTGGCCAGTAGCAATTCAAGTATTATAACAAGGCTGCGTACCTCAATTGTAACAACTATTTTATATATAACTTTAACCAGCTACGTTTTCGACTCGTTGGAATACGCAGTGGCTAAAGGCAGGTGAAGGGTGAATTGAGAACTTAAGTGCCTTTCCCCTTACCTGCAGGGTCCACATCAATGTCAAACACATTCTCCCTTCCACTCCAACATCTTATGTGTTAAGTACATAATTTAGCACTTGCAGTGTAGATCAATCAGTCCAAATCATTTGCACTCTATTACCTACTTTCAAGGTCCTAATTCTATCACCCACAGTTTAATTACTGTGCTGCCAATGTCCTCCTTCTCATCATCATCATTACTGACTATAATGAACAGAGGAGTACCCAGAGACTCTGGGATATCTTACTTTGAGCTGTCATGTTAGAAAACTGCGACATTGAAACTCACTCATTGCTTTCAAGAGACTGCTATCTGTGTACTGATTTCACCCCCTACAGCTTGCTCTTTTATTTCATTCGCAATTTTCAAGCCACGCCTAATCAAAACAACCAAAGAGTCCTCCAAGAACAAATAAGTTCACATTCAAGTCATTCCTTTCGAAAAAAAATCTGTATTTGATTCATAACAGCATCTGTTTTTAAAGACAGTTTTAGGTATCTTCTAGAATCCTTGTAAATGCTTAATGCTCATTTATAGTCTTCCTATGATGCACTTCTTTATGTTTTCCATGCCAGAGGTCAGTAGTGTCACAATTCCACTTTCAATTTTCTTTAAATGCCCTCTTCACCAGGTGGCACTGTGACTCAGTGGGTAGCTCTGCTGTCTCACAGCACCAGGGACCTGAGCTCGCTTTCACCCTCAGGCGACTATCTGTGTGAACTTTGCTCATTCTCCCCGTGTCTGCGTGGGTTTCCTCCAGATGCTCCGGTTTCCTCCCACAGTCCAAAACTGTGCAGGTTAGGTGCATTGGCCATGCTAACTTCTGGCGTATGTAGGGTGGGTGGGTTAGCTAAGGGTTACAGTAAAAAGGGGGGTGGGTAGGTCTGAGTGGGATGATCTTTGGAGGGTTGGTGCAGACTCGATGGACCAAATGGCCTGCCACCACACTGTGGGTATCTACTCTATGATTCTTCTCAAATCTTCAGGTATCACCCATATCTCAGTAAAACGTTAAAATATTTACCAGTGTGTTACACCAATACCTCTGCCATTTCTTTCAGCACACTAGGACCAATTTATTCTGGCTCTGATGCTTTGTCTAACTTGAGTCTTTTAATTTAACCATGGCCCTATGTCATATGAACAACCTGTTTGAGTTTAAGTCCAAGTCACAGAATAAAGGGCAGTTCCAACATTTCAGTCAAAAAAAACAGATCTTAAGTAATTATTCAAATCTCACAATATCTTTAG